>NC_133657.1:109946076-110546076 GCF_009905375.1 Apium graveolens
TAAACTCCAAAACTAAATCCGCTGCAAATGCTAACAAACTTAAAAAGGCCAAAGGATCCAAGCAAGTCTGGGTCCTTAAAACTAACCATTAGTGGTCTTTGTGATTGCAGGCAACAGGAAAAAATCCTAGTACTGGACAGTGGATGTTCAGGATATATGACTGGAAATAAAGCCTTGCTATTAGACTTTGTGGAGAAAGCTGGCCCAGGAGTTTCTTATGGAGATGGCAACATGGGAAAAACTCTGGGATATGGCAATATCAATCTTGGGAATGTCATCATTGAGACAATAGCTCTTGTCTCAGGACTTAAACACAATCTGCTAAGTGTGAGTTAAATCTGTGACAGAGGTTATCATGTGGATTTCTTTGAAGAACACTATGAAGTTGTAAGCAATTCTACAGGAAAAGTGGATCTGAAAGGTTACAGGCATGGTAACATTTATGAAGCCAGACTTTCAACAAGTTCTGATGGTTCTCCAATCTGTTTGTTAAGTAGAGCATCAATTGAAGAAAGTTGGAATTGGCAAAAGACTCTCTCATTTGAATTTCAACAACATAAATGAGCTAGTAAAGAAAGATCTTGTGAGAGGACTGCCAACATCAGTATTTGCTCCTGATGGCCTTTGTGATTCATGTCAAAAGGAAAAACAAAGAAAATCTTTATTCAAGAGCA
Organism: Apium graveolens; assembly: GCF_009905375.1. Classification (NCBI taxonomy): domain Eukaryota; kingdom Viridiplantae; phylum Streptophyta; class Magnoliopsida; order Apiales; family Apiaceae; genus Apium; species Apium graveolens. The sequence continues at coordinate 109,946,751 of NC_133657.1, forward strand.
AAATTGAATTTTCAATTCTTGAGCCATATCATCTACTGCATGTTGATCTATTTGGTCAGTCAATGACATGTCTATTGCAAAGAAGAAATATGTTATGGTTATAGTGGATGAGTTCATAATTTCTTGCACAAGAAAAATGAAACTGCAACTACTCTAACTGATCATGTCAGACAGCTGAATAAGTTGGTCAAAGATTCTGTTAAAATTATAAGAAGTGATAATGGCACTGAGTTCAAGAATTCAATCATGGAAGAGTTCTGCAAAGAGCATCAAATCAAACAGGAATTTTTTGCACCTGGAACTCCACAGCAAGATGGAGTTGTAGAAAGAAAGAACATGACTCTCATTGAAGTTGCACGAACTATGCTTGATTAAGCAAAGCTACCAACCTATTTTTGGGCTGAAGCTGTGCAGACTGCTATTTTACATAGATTGCTACACTCATAAACAAGCATGGAAAAACATCATATGAGATGGTGAGGAAAAAGAAGCAAAATTTGAAATACTTTCATGTATTTGGTTGTAAGTGTTTTGTTCTTAAGACTCATCCTGAACAGCTGTCAAAATTTGATCTAAAAGCTGATGAAGGAATTTTTGTTGGATATCCACTTTCCACAAAAGCATTCAGAGTCTACAATTTAAGAACAAGGGTTGTCATGGAATCTATCAATGTATCTTTTGATGATAAGAAGATTACTAGACTTGAAGATTTCAATGGTCATGATCAGCTGAGATTTGAAAATGAAGATTTAAACTCTGATACTGTAAATTCTGATGATTTAAACTCTGATCCTGTAAGTTCTGATGGGTTTAGTTCTGATGTCATTGAAACTGTGGTAACAACTCCAAAGGAAAATGCACCTGTCCAGGGGGATCAAGCTGAAGATCCTACCACAACTCAAGACTCTCAAGAAGCATCAGATTCTGTCACTGGCTCTTCAAGTTCTGATGAGCCAAATTCTGATAATTCTGAAAATTCTGATTCTTCAAATCCTGAAGAATCTAACTCAAATTCTGAAGTCTCAGAGAGCATAACTACAGGGGGAGCATCAGAAAATGCTGATGGAGACAACATGGATCATGGGGGAGGATCCAGTTCTAGAAATCAACTTCCATCTGCAAGGAAGAGGACCAAATCACATACACCTGACTTAATAATTGGAGATCCTGAAGCAGGTGTCAGAACTAGAACTACAACATTAAATAAATGTCTCTATCATTCCTTTCTATCTCAGACTGAACCAAAGAAAGTGGAAGAAGCTCTTCAAGATGCTGATTGGGTGCAAGCAATGCAAGAAGAGTTAAATGAATTTGAAAGAAATAAAGTCTGGACCCTAGTGCCAAGAACAAAGAACAGATCTATAGTTGGCACAAAATGGGTGTTCAAAAACAAAACTGACAGTGATGGCATTACAAGGAACAAAGCAAGGCTGGTTGCTAAGGGTTATTCTCAATAGGAGGGTATTGATTATGATGAAACATTTGCACCAGTTGCTAGATTGGAAGCCATAAAAATCTTTTTGGCTTATGCTGCTCACAAAAAGTTTAAAGTTTTTCAAATGGATGTGAAAAGTGCTTTTCTCAATGGAGAATTGGAAGAAGAGGTATATGTTGAATAACCTTCAGGATTTGAAGATTCAAAATTTCCAAATCATGTCTACAGATTAGACAAAGCACTTTATGGCCTTAAGCAAGCTCCAAGGGCATAGTATGAAGAAGGTACTTTTATCAATCAATCCAGTACAACAGAAATTTACTGAAGAAATTTGGAATGCAAGACTGTTCAACTGCATCCACTCCCATGGCCACTGCAACCAAGTTAGATAAAGATATTGGTTCATCAGTAGATATTGCTAACTACAGAGGTATGATTGGCTCTTTACTCTATTTAACTGCTAGTAGACCTGATATCATGTATGCTACCTATCTTTGTGCAAGATTTCAGGATGATCCAAGAGAACCTCATTTAATAGGTGTGAAAATAGTTTTCAAGTACCTCAAGGGTACAATTGATCTAGGATTGTGGTATCCTAGAGAATCAGACTTTAAGCTGATAGGTTACTCAGATACAGATTTTGCAGGATGCAAAATAGACAGGAAAAGCACTAGTGGAAGTTGCCAATTTCCTGGAGGCAGATTAGTTTCTTGGTTTAGCAAGAAACATAAATCAATTTCCACATCAACTGCAGAAGCATAATATATTGCTGAGAAAGCTGTTGTGTACAGATTTTTTGGATGAAGAATCACCGACTGGATTATGGGTTAGAATTTTCTAAAATACCTATTTATTGTGATAATCAAAGTGCTATTTCTATGACAGGTAATCCAGTTCAATACTCAATGACAAAGCACATCAACATTAGGTACCATTTCATAAGGGAACATGTGATGGAAGGTACAGTAGAATTGTATTTTGTTTTAACAGATCAACAACTAGCAGATATCTTCACAAAACAACTATGTGAAGCTACTTTTACAAGACTGGTAAATGAACTTGGAATGGTTTCAGGTTCTTTCTCTAAATCTGCTTAGTTTTTGTTCTCATACATCAGACTTTATAATCAGTGTTTACAGATTGTCTTATCTTCATGTAATCTGTGCTTAAACTGTTAATATATAAATACTGATTGTTATCTGATGTGATTCTATAAACTCTGATAGTGTTTTGAATGTTCTATGACTATTCAATCTAATGAGGATTACTGTGCTAGATGCTGACCTAGTAGTCTTTAACATACTAGAAATCCCATGTTTGAATTAGTTGTTTTTTATATGTGGAAGGGAAGACCCAAGTGCATTGCTGGTATTAAGTAATATGCATTAGAAAAGCAAATAAATTTTTCTTGGTGACTTTTCACATTCTCTGATTACTGGAGAAATACGCTGATAATAGCATAAATTCTAATAGCAGTTGTGACTCACTTACACTGAGAAACCACTATAAAAAGGAATTTCAAAAGATGCATAAAATGAGCACAAACAGTTGAGGTGGACTTTTGCATAAATTCATTCTATTAGACTTTATTATTAATGACATATTTTAAGCACTTTTCTTAGTTATGCCTTATTTCTAAGATGTACTGAAGTTTATCAGACTTTAATCTTTATCTGATATTTTGCTAATGCATACACTATCACTCCATATGAATGATGAAAATTACTGTGGTGATCAAGTTGTTTCAGATAAACAGTTAAGTGTCATATGCATAAATTCTGAGGACAAGTTCTGATGGAAGTTCTGATGATTAAACTCTGAAGAAACAAGTCAGTATTTGTATGAAGAATCACAGAAATAGATATTCACTTTTTGAGTACAGAAGCCATGTTCTGATGACTGTTAAAATATGATAATAGTCAAGTTCTGATATTAAATCTTAATGAAAACACTGATGCTTACGTGGAATTATTTATTTAATTGACTTATTTGTGACAAATACTGTAACGGTCATATTAATCTGAATATAATTACGGTGAGATAAAAATAGCCATAATCATTTGGGTTAGTGGTAAACGTGCTTGTCTTGAAAACTACATGTGCACAGTATTATTACTTATTTCCCGTGCCAACTAACTCCTTCTTTAACTATTGACTGTTCACATATTTCCAGGTGTAAACTGTCTGCCATACTTCATGTGGGTTTGTATAAATAAGAAAGTTAAAAGATTTTACAGTCTTTTACCTCTCTCATTCTCTTATCTCTCTTATTTTTTTCTCACCCACTAATATTCTCTGAAGCTCTTTTTCATACAGGCATTTTATCAAACACCTTGCAAACACTTTTTTCTCACTTGATTTTTAGTAGAAATGGCACCAAAAGATTTCATTTTCAATAGATCTAAGTTTGTCCTAACAATTACTTAGCTATTCAGAGCAAGGATGAAGCCCCAACAGATCTTCATTTCATCCAGGATTTCCTTGCTCACAGTGAGATAGGCTATGCTTTGACTCAACCTGAAGCTATCTCAGGGACTCAAGTGCTGGAGTTCTGGAGGTCAGGTATGTATGATGATGATGGAGAAAATAGGTCCCCTAGTCTGATTTTCACAACTGGGGAGGATGAACATGTGGTGACTGTGGCCACAGTTCGACAAGCACTACACCTGCCAGAAAACTGCAATTATTCAACAGTTGAGGAGCCAGCTCTTCAACAACTGATGGCCATTCTGGGATATGAAAAGACATTGGAAAAGCTTGGCTAGTTGAAGAGACCGAACATAAGGAGGGAATGGAGTTTCTTCTTCGATTGCATCACAAGAACCTTTGCAAACAAGTGTTCAAATTTTGATGCCATTCCTATCCTCAGTCAGCAAATTGGGTATGCCTAAATTACTCAATCTCATTTTGACTATGCTAGTGCTGTACTAGGTTTTATTGGTGATAGAATGACAGAAGACAGAAATACAGTCTATTTTGCTAGATTCTGTCAGCTATTATACAATTTTTGTTGCTCTGATGCACCACAACTTGCCAGTGAGTTGATCTCACCATTTAAGCTAGCTAAGAGAGCTTTCACTGACTTATTATCCACTGATAATAATAAAACTGTTTTAAGACCCCTCCAAATTCCAATTTTAGTCAAACATTTTTTAGTAAACTCTGATCCAGCCACATACACTACTAAATTTCCTAATGTCCAACCAACTCAACCTCCATCAGCACCTACAACAACTGCACAACCAACAACCTCTCAACCTCAACCCACTCAACCTACCATCAGAACTTACTTCCAACCATCAGCTCAATCTCAACAACAACAACAACAACCATCATCACATACCATCAGACCTTCATCCTCTAGACCAAAAAGGGCAAAGTCTGTTCCTCAACCTCCACAAAAGAGAAGGAAGATGATTCTCAGGGATGAAACTGATAGTGATGAGGAAACACAGGTTCATGCATCAGAACCTGTGACAAATGAAGCTGAAAATTTAGTTTTTGAGAAAGATACAGAAGCTGAAGGGTCAACCCATCAGGTAAATGCTGAAGCTCAAAGTTGTGATACTTTGAAGAGGAAAAGAACAGTAAGTACTGATGATAAAGCAACTCCTTCTCTATCAAGGAGATTGAAGAAAATGAGGGCCAAAAGGCACATGTCTAAGCCTCCATATGAGGATACTACTGAAGCTGAGGAAGGGGATCAGGAATCTCTGATCTCATCAGAACCTGTGGTAATTGAAGCTCTGCCATCCCCTACTCAAGCTCAAAATACTGTGCTAACATCTCCTGTCTCTCCAATTAAAGCTACAGATAATATTGATGAACAAGCTGCAAATTCTGAAATAGATATTCATAATATAAATATATCAAATGTTCTTTATTTGGAAGCTCCTACAGCAGCTCAGCCATCTACTGATAATTCTCCAATCTTAAATGTTGATGCTGAGATACCATCTACACCAATTCTGGATCAAGGACCCGAAGATCAGAATTTAGATGAAGCTGAATCAGAAACTCCTATAGCCTCACACACTGTTGTGTTATTAGAGGATAATGAGTCTTCTTCCAGCTCTGGAGACAGTGTTTCTGTACAAACTCCAGCTCCTGTACTTGGAAAAGAAGCATTGGTCAAGAAATTTGTTGACCAGGATGCTCCTGTACATTAGGATGAAACTCATAGAGGAGTAGAGTGGACCAAGAAGTGGAATGATTCTGATTTTATTCCAAGTTCTAAAGTTCTGACAGAGAACATTGCTAAAGCTGATGAGCTTGTGATAAATTCTGATATAAAGACACAACTCAAGATCACTGCTCTATCTACCAAGAACCTTCAAGGTCTTCACTCTCAAACTCAAGTAAAGGCTGCTACAAGAATCATTTAACAAGCTAGATATGCAAATCAAGCTTGACAAGACAAGGATTATCAGACCTACACTTGAGAAAGTAGAAGCAATTGAGAAAGCTCAAGAAAAGCAACTGGCCCAAATCTCTGAGGTCCTGGCTAATCAAGTTTCTCAAAAGGCTCAATTGGATGAAATCCAATATTTAGTTAAACTTCTTCTTTCACTCCTACTATCAGATGATGCCAAAAAGGGGGAGAAGATAGTTAAGTCCAAATGCTCTAATGATCAAATACTGAAGAAGAAAGATGATGAAGCTGATGACCAGGGAAACCCTAGCAAGGGTAGAGGTCAAGTTCAAAGTAAAGAGCACAGCAACAAGGTTTCTTCTAGGAAACTAATTACTGATGCAAGCAGATCTTCTATTCAAAAGAAGACAAGTGAAGCTGCTAAACTTAAAATCTGTCAGCAAGTACTGAAACTCAAAATCTGATATCAAGTTCTGATGAGCAAAGTCTGATGACAAAGCCTGATGTTCTGATATAAGGTGGAAGTCAAGATTCTCAAAAGTTCATGCAAACTCTGAAGATCAAGGGAAAACAGACTATTGTCTACTACAAGGATCCCAAGATTCAGACACTTGATGAGGAAATTGCTAGAAGATTATTTTTGAAGCATAATCCAGGAATGGACTTAGAAAATCTCAAGGAGAAAGAAGCTAGATTTAAAGCTGAAAAGAAAAATCTAAAGCCAAAAGCTTCTGTTGCAAAGAAACCTCCAAGGCCTAAGGAAAAAGGCATTGTGATCAAGGAGAAGTCAAATACCGAGGCATCAAAGCCCAAGACTAGATCACATATTGAGATTGATCCCAAAGACAAAGGGAAGGGAAAAGTTGATGAACCAATCAAGCCACTGGAGATGAAAATTCCTCAAATTCTGATAAAACCAGTGTGCAAAATGGTTCAAGTTACTGATGACACTCTTGATGAAGATGAAGATGTTCAAACACTGAAAAGAAGGAAGATTTCTGAAGAATCAAAGACAACCTCTGACAAGGCTCAAGTTGTTCAGAGTGAAGAACTGCAAGCTACAACAAAAATAGCAAGTTCTGACAAGGTCATCAAGACATCAACCTCTGACATAGCTCTGTTGATTTGGACAAGATGAAAGTAGCTGAAAAAAAGAAACTCCTATGGAAAAATGTCAAACCATCAGATCCAAAGAAAAGCCAATTGTTATCTGATTTCATGACTGTTGGATTGAAAGTCAGAGAAGCAAGAGACAGAGCTGGACTAGGTTTCAATGAAGCTAAGATTAATACAGGAGTTGAAGTGCTGACTAGAGATCCATTTCTTTTAACTGACTAACCTCTTGAAGATGTTACACAGAAACACCTTGATAAGGTTATCTCTGTTCAAGTAGTATTGGATGCTCATGACAAGCACAATGTCAAGGAAAATCTGATTCTATTTCTTGAAGATGGAAGGAAATATCAGATGTCAGAATTAGATGTGCTAAACAAATCACTGAAAGAACTTCAATTCTTTCATTACCTTTTAGAGGTAAATTCTGATATTACCAGGAGATGGTCAGAATTTATAATGAAGACCATAAGAGATAAAGCTAGAATTTCTGGTTCAAGAGTTACAGAATTCATTCCTAGTATTGTTGAAGATGATAGAAGTGAGATTCCAATGAAGAAGAATTCTGCTAAGCTTGAAGTGATTCTGAAAGGGAAATGTCTAAGCTACAATGAAGATTCTTCTCATCCTAGGGTAATAAGACTGAATGATGGTTTAGAAAGAAACCATATCTCTGCTTTAAGGACTGCAATCTACCAGATTGGGAGTTAAGATGAAGAGATGAAGCAAGTTAGAGCTACAATGTCTCAAATCCTGAGGAGTAAAGAAGAAAAGCTGATATCAAGCTTTGTCAAGAATCATTATGGATTCAGATTGACTCAGTGAGATTGGTAAAAGCTTCAAGGACTGTAAGTTGTAGTTAGTTATCTAGTTAAACTCTTATTTGCATTCGTACTTAAATATTTTTGACATCATCAAATCTATTAACTTGTATATTTTGCATAATTTACAAGTTGGGGGAGATTGTTAGATATATTTGAGATGTCATGTCTAATATGATTCATGTTTAGTTTTTCAGATCTTAACAACCAGGATATATCAGGACTTACTGAAATCAGGACTTACTGGAAGTCAGAACTTAATATCAGAACTTAAGGACACATCAGAACTTAAGTGCGGGAAGACTTTCATATAAGGAAGGAAGCTGATTTACAATAGAAGATCAAGACTAAAACAAAAGAAGATATGTATGGAAAGAGTTAGAAGAACGGAAGACTTGTAGAAGATATCTGATTGATATATTTTAGGAGACAGAATTGTATTCCATAATAATTAGAAGTTATCTTGTAACTGTGTATTATATAAACACAGACTTAGGGTTTACACTATATGTGTTATCATTATCGAGAAGATTATGCATTGTAACCTAGCAGCTCTTAGTGATATTTTTTCATCACTGAGAGAGAACAACAGTTCATATTGTAACAGAGTTTATTCAATATACTTGATCTTTGTTACATACTTGTGTTAAATCAATTTGATTGTATTAACACTGTATTCAACCCCCTTCTACAGTGTTGTGTGACCTAACATTTCTCTTTACTTCTTTTCCAAGCTTCCTGACAGAAAGACTCCATACCTTAAAATTTGTTAATTTGAGTATAGACATCTCTAGATGACTTCCAAGCCTTAATTACCTCATGTTCTCGTTCAAGTTGCTTTCTTAAAATCTCATCTTTCTTTAAGGATTCAGTCAGTTCTTCCTTGGCAATTTTACATTCTAGTTTTAGTTTATCAAACTCAATAAATTGAGTTTCTAACACATTATTTCCTTCACTCAAAAACAAATTGTTCTCTTTCATCTTAGTGTTTTTTAGTGAGAGATTTGAGAGTAACACGCAATGATATAGCTCTGTTGACATGTCATTTATGGTATCATTACACTTAGATTTAGATAAATGTGCTAGATTGGTAGTGATTACCTGATTACTTGAAGAACTGACTTCTGCTTCATCTGATTTGGCCATAAGTGCTAGATTGACATAACTTGTATCCTCATCCATATCTAATCTATTAGCAGCCCAGCCAGTATCCTGAGTTAGAAAAGCCCTTTTCTTTTGTTTAAGCAGGTCAAAATACTTCTTTTTATAATCCACAGGCTCAAACTTCTTTTTATCAGAATCAGGCTTTCTACATTCACTAGCAAAGTGCCCACTCAATCCACATTTAAAACATTTAAATTTTGACTTATCATTTATGTTTATGTTTGGCTTGGATGCTCCAAAATTCTTCTTGAATTTGAGCTTGGCAAACCTCCTGGATTGAAAATTCAGATATTCATCTATATCATCCATATCATCTTGACTAAGATGGTCTTCATGTTCAGCTACTAGCCCTTTCTCTTTTCCTTCACAAACTCTAGGTTTTGGTGTAGATTCCATAGCTTTTACCTTCACCTCTTTCTCTCTCTCTTGCTTAGCAACCAATGTAATGGATCCTCCCTTTTTCCTTCCTTTCTCCAGCTTCTCATCTTGCTCAATTTCAAGCTCATAGGTCTTTAGAATCCCATACAGTATGTCCAAGGTAAATTCCTTGTAATCTTGAGAGTTTCTTAATGCGATTGTCATATGCTTCCATTCCTTTGGCAGGGATCTAAGGAATTTGAGGTTTGAGTCCTTTGACTGATAGACTCTTCCATGCAGCTTTAGAGCATTTAGTAGTTTTTGAAACCTATTAAATATGTCAGTGAGTGACTCACTTTATTCACTATGAAAATGCTCATATTGCTGAATCAAGAGTTGCATTTTATTTTTCCTTACTTGCTCAGTTCCATCACATATAACTTGAATTGTATCCCAGACATCTTTAGCAGTTTTACAATTTATGATGTTGTGAAACATGTCACCATCAACACCATTAAACAAAATGTTCATGGCCTTCTTATCCTTGTGAACTTGTTCAATATCTGGATCAGACCATTCTGCTCCAGGTTTTGGGATGGATGGCTCATTTCCTGTAGCAGCTCTCATAGGGACATGAGGACCTTTCTCAATATAGTCCATATATTCTTCATCTTGATAGAGGAGATGCAGGTGCATTTTCACCTTCCAATGGTGATAATTGTCTTTGTCCAGAAATGGAATCTTTACTCCAACATCTTTACTGCTCATCTTGTTAGTTGTTGTGCTCTTTTAAACTCTTTGTTCTTCAAGAGCTTACTCTGATACCAATTTTTATTCCCAAACAATATAACAAATAATTACAGAAGGGGGGGTTGAATGTAATTCTGGTTTCTTTTTGATTTTAAGAATTATTCTATCTTAAATATATAACTGTGTTTAATTTAGCTAAAGTACGAAATGAAAGTATTGAATAAATCAAACACAAAGTAATCATATACAAGTATTTAAAAACTTTCTAGTGTATTGAACTTTTCCACCAGAAATATATATAAATTCGAGAACTCTATGATGCAAGATTGCACATAGCTTCTTACAAGTAGAACTTACAAAGAATAGAGAAATTCTTTACAGATACAACTTTATCTATTTCTCTGGTAAATTACTTACTAACTTGATACTATTCTACATGCTACCCTTGGTTTATATATCACCAAGTTACATGATAAATAGACAAACAAATAAGACTAAATGTTTCTTAGTCTAATTACATGCTTCTTCATTTCTCTATCCAGTATCTTTGAATATCTTCAAGTTAGCATGGAAATGGAAATGCTTCTTTGTTCTCTAAAACCTGTAAATAGGATGCCACATTCCATTTGCATCTAATCAACCCATGTGACTGTCAAGTCACTATCAACTGCTATTTGAATTTAAACATCTGTTGAAGCTTCATTGGATCATCAGTTGAAACTGTGTTGAATCATCCGTTGAAGCTTCACTAGATCATCCGTTGAATGTGACTTGGTTCATCTGTCGACGCCTTGTAGAATCATTCGTTGAAAGTCTTCCATAACAGTTAACTCTATTTCACTTATGCAAAATTACAAGGCATCTAATATTTATAATTAGCCAACCTATTTTACATATCACACTAGTAATCAACATGACTTTGAATATCTTATAATTTCTAGATCTTCAAGGTATAGTAGAATGCAGAAATGTGTTACGAGACTTATTGATACATAAGCTACTCTTTCAACGGATGTTAAAGTGATCATCCGTTGAAAGCTACGAATTCACTAAATTAAACCTACTAAGGTGTTTTATTCAACTTATCAATAAGTACACAACATATTCCTAACAGTTTTAATTATTAATTTGTGGAATTGGCGGATATCATGAATTAATTCTATGCAAATATGAGTAGTAGTTCGGGATATTTTACTCACTAGAGGCACACACACAGTTAGCCGAATGAATGTGAATAAGTGAGCATCATTGAATTTCTGAGAGCATTAATACTCGAGAGAGATTAACATTGCTTTAATTACTTTGTTGATTGAATTAATAAAGTTATTAATGTGTAAGCATGTTTCGAGAGTGTTAATATTTGAGAGAGATTAAGAAATTCTAGTTGCATAACCACTTTAGTTGCTTTACCTTGAAAGTCAATTATTGTGTGAGCATGGTGGACCTGATTGCCCTAGGTTTTTGTATCCATTGTTTAGTTTAATTAGTTTAGTGTTAATTTAGTTTAATTATTAGTTAGTTAAAATATTCTTTACATAATCATTTTTCTCTTCAAACAATTTATGGTAATTACGTAAAAATTGATAGAACCTATCTCCTTATAGATACGACCTGCACTTGCTGGTTTGTACTAGCAACATGCACCGTGCACTTGCTGTTAAATAAAATAAACACATCAAAACACAACATATATTTGGTCATAATTTGCTCTCAGAACTAACTACATTTTTCTTAAACATATTCATAAATTGTATCGATGGACATATTTTCGAATTATATTCAGATAAAAATTATACTCACGTACTATAAAATTTAAACTTCCTAATTGAACATGTTCTTAAATTCTTAACCAAATTATATTGTACTCAATTATAACTTTTTTATATGCTGGATCGCATATTCGACTTTTTACAAAGTGATCAATTTTTCATCAATTTTTTTATAAAACTGAACACCGAACCGTGTATTAGTATATCGATCAATGTACAAGTAATACAACCCAATATTAATCACATTAAAATAATACTCATTTCACTAGGAAAATCTAATATGGCGTAAATTGCAGGTTTCGTTCGGAAAGTTTTCCAGTAAAATTTATAAAATTTATTTATCTTTTATATGTAATTATAACATAATTTGATCCAGAGAGATTATTTTTGGGAGGAAAGTTAAAAATACGAATGATTTAATAAAAATTTGGAAAGCAAATTTTTTCAAAAAGTTATCTGCCTTGATTCTGAATTTCGATATTTTTTTAAAAAAATAACCATGTCAGACTTTTTGTTGATTGCACTCGATTTGTTTGTAATAACAAATTATTATGTAGCGTATTCTTGAAAAGATTGTGGAAAAATTAAAAAAATATTATTTAAACTTATATTCGACAAATGGCACCTGTAATTGAGAATTTTAAAATTTTGTTTACATGAGTGATACACATCGCAATTTACTGTTGGGCGTATGTACACGTGAGATAATGAGATCGGAATAATTGGAAAGAAAATGTATATATGTAGAACAAGTTTATAAAATAACGGTGGTCTAAATAATTAATATTTGCCCATAAAAACAAAAGTAGGTTGTTAAGTTGGAGACCCATCTATTCAAATTTTAAATAATATCCTGAATATGACATATTTGTTTTTACATGAATTGGTGTTATCTCTAGATTGCTAGTAGATATATGGGATGTGGTCAAACTAACTTATAGATAGCATCTTGATCTCACAACATTTACTTTTATCTTCGAGATTATCAATGCGTTATTTATATAAGACAAAAAATTTATTATGGATTTTGAAAAAAAAGAGTTACGAGATAGTTTTTGTAGATAGGATGTGGGTGCTCCGCTATCATTTTTTTCTTTCGGCACAAAAAATTATATTCTAAAATAATTAATATAGATAAAATGACTTAGATTGGAGTATTTATGTGACAGCCCAGGTCAAATCTCGAGACTTTTTCGAAAATCAGGTCAAGCCCCGATTCCGAATTCGAAAATAAATCGAAGCCTACTAGCCTAAATACAACCAATTTGGATAAACAACAAGTCCACCACATGCATTAAAAGATCATAATTTTTTAATGCATCTACTAGTAGTATTTTGCCTTATAAACTGAAAAAAAGTCCCAAATCTTATCGATATGGGATTGAGGTTTTACAAACTTTCGCACTTAAACTCTTGAGATCCACGTGAGGCAAGAACCCCATAGGTCCAGATCATTTTCTCTCTAGCCATTGTGGGGTAATACCGGGTGGCTTTGTGCCCTATCTCCTGATCTCTGTTCATTGGGGGATAACACCACCAGTCTTCTTGTCCCCCACCTCCGGAAATTTGAGATTTCGAGGGTCGGTTTTGATATCAGATGTGACAACCAGGGTCAAATCAAGAGCTTTTTTTGAAAATTGGGTCAAACCCCAATTTCGAGGTGTTATAATAAGTCGAAGCCTACTAGCCTAATGCAGCCAACTTGGGTAAAAAACAAGCCCACTACAATCCCCCAAAATATCATGATTTTTGGTGCACATAATAGTAGTACTTTTTCTTATAAACTGAATATAAGTTCCAAATTTAATCGATGTGGGATTGAGGTATTACAATTTAATTACCAAGATGTAGCTGTAAGTTAAAATAATCATATTCTAATATAACTGATATAATATTTAATTGTAACATATAATTATAATACATTTTGTTAGATTTAAAATTTTAATAATTCATTTATATTATAAATATATTAATAAATATTTAGCATTTTTTCCAAGAAAATATTTTTAGTACATGTATAGTTAATATTATTATTTAACATAAGGTTTTTTAACATGATATTAGGGCTCAGGTTAGAAAAAGACTCTGTTTCGAGTTCTTCCACCCTCATATATTAAATTTAAATATTTGTCATTGGTATTGGTATTAGTATTGATTATATTTGTTGTTGTCAATCATAGCAAAACATATCCTACGATTGAGGAGCGTGTTAAAGAGTATAAGATCATGATCAGGTCTTCATCTACCACATTAAGATTTTAGATCGATTGGTTACCTAACAAATATTAGAGCATCTCCAAGAGGCTCTTAGTACATTCTTCATAAATATAATAAACAATTAGGTTTAGGATATTATAATATTTAAGGGTTGACAACTCCAACAACACTTTATACATGCTCCTTATACTATTAATTTTAATGAAGGAAACAGAGAAAGAGAGTATAAAGAGGATTACAAATAGAGGATTACAAATGGAGGAAAATGAATATTTTATTCATAAAAATGAAACAAAGGATGGGATAGAGTTCCTTAAAAATAAGGGAGAATAGGGGCATATAAAATTTTTAAGGAATGAATAACTAGTCTTTGGAGTGATATTATGTCAAATTACTTAAATTTGAAATTAAGGGGTTCATTTAGCTAGTCAATTAGAGATGCTATGTGATATATTTACAACCCGTGCGATGCACGAGTCTTTATAAATTTTTTAATTTATGTTATTTGTATTTTCAATAAAACTTTAATAAAAGTAATAAAAGTAATAAAATTAATTAATATAATTATAACCTTATTACGAGAGTTTTAACTTGAATGTGTATATTTTTCAGGTAAGATCATGTATTATATATATATATATATTAAACTACAACATGTACTCCGATCCTAACTCCTGAACAAATTAATATATCCGAACCAAACTCCTGAGCCATTTTATTATTTATATCAAATTCCTGAACTTAATTCCGGAGCCATTTTATTATTATGAGAAGACAAATGTGTCTTATTCATCATATTTTTGTCAAAAATAAAGTTGTACATGATTTGTACCCATGAACCGTACATAAAGTAGAAAACTATCCTTACCGTCACCAATTCACATAGAAGATTTAATAAACATATTTTAACATTCATCATCTCTTACACATAATATGTTTACTATATTATTTTTTATAGAAATTCCTTATTGATTTAAAATCAACATATAATTTCACCTGAGTCTATCATGTTATTTACATAATAATTTGGGTGTAATGATTTGTTTTCAAAACTTTACACTTAAATTTTTAAAAACTACTTATTCTCTTGAGGTTTTGACAAAATTAATGAAGTGCATAACATGTTTTAATTAAATATATTATGATAAATTATATTAAGTTTTCTAACTTGGTTAGTCAAACTAGAATAAGTTACAATATATATGTATACCAAAAAAATATAAAATAAAAAAAATTGAAACACATTGTACATAAGATTTAGAATCTACATCGATTAAAAATTATATAAAATATGTAATTGAGTTATAGGACTATATTATGACTAAGATATAAGTATATTGTACAAAAACTAACTAGATTAATAAGTAGATTAAGAAAAATATAACCTCTTTTAAAGATATTATATCAAAAAAAATATGTTAACAAAAGGTAAAATTTTCAAAATAAGACAATAAAAGGTTGAACTTATATAATGATGAATATTGGACCATAGATTTAATATAAACAATAGGTGCATACTTACTTTTTATGTTCTTGAGATTTTAGAGCGAATTATTCTTTGACGTGGTATTAAAGTTCAGACCGACAAAAGACTTATGTTTGAATCACTAGAACCCCCAATATTTTTCAAAAATTTATTATGTACACAAAAGACAAATTATAGCCCTACACATGGGCGCCTATAATTCATGTTTTGACCAATAAATGGGGTTTCAAATATGGAGTGTTAGAATATTGATACTCACCCAATGAATACAACAAGTACTGATATTTTTACATGAGAATTCCGAAATTGTAGTGAGACATTGTCGACTCTATGTACAACAAGTTAAAATCACCTTCCATGCATAGATATCAGATCTACACAAATTACAATGAATATCAATATCACTTTAACTCAGAGATCACATGCAACCAAAATAATTTTCATCACTAGAATCATCAAATTCTAAAGAAAAACGGTAAATCTGACACGACATAACATCACTCAAAAGTCTAAATAATCAATGAGTATAAACTGCTTTCAGTGATATTTTTCACACACTTTAATTAAATTATCTAGGAATTTACACTTTATTTTGTAACAAAATCCACATAAGCTGAAATTTCAAATTTTTTTCTAAAAAATGGTCTGAGCCTCGCACGGGTTATTATGCTAGTTGTAAAATAATATATGATTGATAAGATATGAACTATTAACCCTATTTTTAATAATAAATAATAATATTAATGATTATTGTTGGCGGGATTCGAACTTGGGAGGTTATTTGTATCTTTATATCTGTAAATAATAATATTAAATGTTTGTCGTTGACGGGATTCGAAACTAAGAACTGTGAATTCTTCAATATTTGGATTGAACGGTTTTGATCATTTGTTTAAGAAGATCTGAAGACCGTAATTGAATGAATAACCATACCAAATCAAAATGGAGTTATCAAATTATACCCCATTAAGGTTATTATAGTTTACTAGCTTTAAACCCGTGTAATGTACAGGTTCCCTTAATATTAAAATGTTTTTATTTATATTTGACATAATTTTATTAAAATTCTAATGTAAATAATTAAATATTAAAATGAACAATTATATAATTATAATTTGATTATGTATAATTTTAAATTAAGATCAAACAGTATAATATATAATAGTATATAAATGATAAGATTTGAATCATTAGCCTTATTTATTACTAATATTAATAAAATACTTATTATTCGCGGAATTCGAACTTTTAAACTTTGTTGGTGTATTCTTTTTATAAATATAAATGTATGTTGTCGTCGGGATTCAAACCTAAAAATTTATTTATAACTTTATGAATAATAATATAAATGTTTGTTGTTTGCGGGATCCGAACCTATAAACTTGAGTGGTGTATTGTTTAAGTACTGAAATCTAACAGTTCTGATCTTTTAATTAAGAGATCTGACGGTCGTGATAGAAAGGGATAACAAAAAATAGGATTAACCAATCTACAAATTATACCCCATTTCAGTTATTATAGTTTAGTATTGATAAATTAGTATATATATAATGATATTTGCGAAAATGATATTTTAGTGATTAAAGTTAAAATTTTATAAAATATTAAATAATTGCAAAAATGATATTTTATTAGATAATTGTGAAAATGATATTTTAGTATACATGTACTCTATGCCAGTAGGCTATAATTTAACTTAATATAAGCCACATGTCCACTACTCACATTGCATGTTCGACTATGTAGTTGCCAATTCATGACTACATAGTCGGTATTAATCATATAAACATTGAGCAACATGTCTCAGAAGACCACTAAAACTCTGTTTTACAAGTAATGTCATATATCCATGTCACCTTTTTCATGGATATATTAAACATACCTCTATATAGGTATTTATTTGAAGAAATGAGCATAATCATTTTGGTTTAGGAACTTATATGCATGAAGATGCAATAAGCCATATGAACTAACATGCTATCGTTAACTAATATTTAAGTTTCAAAAGTAGTATGTCTGCAACTATAAATGGTATATTAGTGTATTAGTAAGTTGATTATTCGAGATTTTTTTTGCGAGAATGTAACATTTGAACCAGGAAAAAGATACAGACATAGCCTATTCATATGTTTGGAAATAGTGAGATATACGTAATTTTTTTTGCTGTACCTAGAACTAACTACCTTTTCTTAAACATGTTCATGGATTGTATCAATGGACATTATTCTGAATTATATTGACGTACAAATTATACTCACGTACTATAAAATTTAAACTTCCTAATCGAACATGTTCTTAAATTCTTAACCAAATTATATTGTACACAATTACAACTTATTTTTATGCTGGATCGCTTATTCAACTTTTTTACAAATTGATCGAATTTAGATTTAAATTCTTATTAAAACTGAACACCGAACTGTTTATTAGTATATCGCATAATATACAAGTATTATAACTGTACATTAGTCACATTACAATAACACTCATTTTTCATATAGAAAATCTAACATGGCGTAAATTGCAGGTTTCGTTCGGAAAGTTATCCAAATTTTTAATAAAATTTGTAAAATTTATTCATCATTTATGTGTAATTATAACGTGATTTGATCGAGAGAGATTATTTTCGGGGAAAAGGCTAAAAATCAGAATGATTAATAAAAATTTAATAAGTAAAAACTTTCAACACGTTATTTGTCTTGAACATGAATTTCGATAAAATATATTTTTAAAAAAATCTAAATATGTTGGAGTTTTTTGTGATTGCACTCATTTTGTTTGTAATAAAAAATTATTATGCAGCATAATCTTGGAAAGATTGTGAAAAAAATAAAAATTAAATTATTTAAACTTATATTCGACAAAATTGCGCCATAATTGAGAATATTAAATTTTCCTTTACATGAGTGATACACATCGCAATTTACATGACTTTTGGGCATGTGAACATGTGAGATGATGAGATCGGAATAAATGGGAAATAAAATGTATATATGTACAAAATTTTTATAAAATAACGTTTGTGCAAATACTTAATATTTGCTTATAAAAATAGAAAGTAGGTTTGGAAATCCTTCTATTTAAATTTTAAATAATATCCTGAAGATGACATATTTGTTTTTACATTAATTGAGGATATCTCTAGATTGCTCGTAGATATATGAGAAGTGCTTAAAGTAACTTATAGATAGCATCTTGATCGCACAACATTTACTTTTTTCTTCGAGATAATCAACGCGTTATTTGTTGGGAAAAAATGGTAGTAACTTGGATTTTTCTGAAGTCGTGTGAACACTTTCAGATTGAAGTTATTTGTGGTTCACCCAAATAAATCAATCGGATAAAATCAAGAATTCTGCAAGAAGAGAGAATGTGTTTTTATTGTGAATTTCAAGAAAATTAACTAACCCTTAAAATTGATCAATGCAACACCTATATATAGATGTCAACATATGTGTCTTTTGCCAACAGACACATCTCAGTCTTTTGCCAATAGACACATCTCAGTCTAACAGTCATGGCTAAAACTAACAGACACATCTTATTTCAACAGGTGTGGATGCTGCCAATGGACATGTCTCATAAACAATAATACCAAATCACAATAAACTCGAACAAAGCATGCACTCCGCACTCTCCCGACTTGTTCAATTTAATATTATGATTATATTGATCAACTAGTCAATCCAATTACACTAAAATATTCAACAATCCTCCCCCATTTTAGCGTAATCAATGATTAACTAAAATAAATTCACAACAAACAACAAACTCATGCATAAATGAAATATCATGACGATTGAATTTCATATTAGTATATTATACATTCCATATATTCGAATATCAAGGTATCACTATGGATTGAGCCTCTACTATTCATAGAGAATACACGAAGATAATATACACATAAATTTACATTCTCAAATTGTTCTTACTTGACACTATCTTTTACTAGCCTTGTGTCCTAATCCTTCATAAGCATATAAAAGCCAAGTCCTAACTTCTTGAAGCGGCTAAACTTCATGCTCAAATAGGTAGTTCTTTTACTCTTGCACCTGCATATGCAATTTTTCAAAAGAACTATTAAGAAGATAAGCTTCAACCTCCTCAACTTGCAGGTCTGAACACATACCTTGGGATGATACTTCTAAGGTGTTCCAATCTCTAGATTTAAAGCTTTCCACATTGAATTTAGCACCTAATGTAATATTAGGTGAGAATTGGGTTTCTCAACATGAGAGACTTTTAGATGGACTTCAATCCCATCCCCACAGCCGACTTCTGCACAAAATCTATACTCAACCCTTTGGTTAGATGATCGGCTAAATTATGTTGAGTTCTTATAAATCCACTGATATAACACCTTGCGTGATAAGCTCACGAATCATGCTATATTTAACACCTAAGTGTCTAGACTTGCCTTTGAACACTTGTCTATAAGCATTAACCAAGGCAGATGTTAGGGCAAAAATACGCGCTAAAATTCACGCAAGTATACGCGTTCGCAAGTAGTATAAGATATAAATCAGATTCATTCCCACAGAGACCGGTTTAGGTTAAGTTCAATTTATGCACCTATGCAACAATGTATGGTTATCGCTCAATGCTAAGACAAATAACAAATTGGGTTTTGATTAAACTAAGAGATTAAACTAACAATTATAACTAAGAGAACAAGAATGGTTGAATTAATATATATGGCAAATATGGGATTCTAACTTCATTAAATACTTCATTCAATACTCTTATTATTCTTAACCTTAGCATGTAATGGTGATGACACTAATCAGATAACACGAAACTAGTAAATGCTAACTTTCGTTGTACGAATACCCCACTACCAAACATCCACAAAAGAGATAGAAGTTGAATAGACACCAATTATGCTTAGTCCTTATATGTCTATAAGAATCGAAAACATAACGGTTTAATGCGCAAGTTATCTGTCGTGATTACATAAGGCAAGTAAGATGGTTAAAATTACCAACGAATCATGCATAACAAATACATGAACCTATGCTAGCATGGCAAGTGCTAAACCTCTGTATTCACTATCGCTTCAATAGAGATTAACACGCTCTCTTATATGTTAGCTACGCACATAAGATGAATAAACACAACCAATACTAGGATATCAATCAATCACCACACACCAAGATATCGAAACAAATTAAATATTGAAATCCATAAGTAAATCCGCTAGAATCCGATGACAACGATTAGCCCATAATTGAACTCATCGTCACCATGGGTTCCAATGAAAGCATGGTATAAACAAGGTCTTAATAAACTGAATACTAATTAAAGTATGAATAAACGAAATCTAGGTTCAACAAGAATAAAAACGAGCATCTGAATTACAACTAATTCAAAGAATCACAAGTTGAAAACAAGATCTTCTTTTTCGGAGTTGTTTTATGCTTCTAGGTCTTCTCCTTGGTATCCCAATCTTCCCGGATGATGAAAACCCTTTTTTTAAGTATATATAAGCCCATATTGGACCTGGACCCTTAAAATCGTCAAATTTCACTCAAAAAAGGATTTTTCAGCGAAATCAGCGAAGTTAGCCGCGCATCAGCACGCGGCCGCCTAGCACCAGCAGGCGGGCGCCTGCTAGCAGGTGGGCGCCTGACACCAGCAGGCGGGCGCCTACAGCCTTTCTGGAAAATTCTGATGAATCTTATTTTGCCCATAACTTGAGTTTTACTCGTCAGAATTAGGCGATTCAACTGTCCACGCGAAGCTAACGAGATTCTCTACAACTTGAAAATGGCCTTGACTTCCAAATCTGATCACTTTTTTATCATATTTCCTTTAAAAACTCCTGTATTTATTTAACTGATACCTGAAATGCAATAACACAAAAATACATCAAAATACCAACAACTTGAGTCCAAAACACCAATTTAAGCTTGTAATAAAGCATTCCAAGTGGATATAAAATCCACCTATTACACCCCCAAACTTGAATCGATGCTTGTCCTCAAGCAAAAACAGACTCAAAACTACAAAACAAACCTAATGCATGAATGCAACTACGTGAATGCAACTAAATGATAATGCAATTGATCCCCTCGGAATAACCATAACCAAATGAATAAGCCAATGCCTCTAAGAATGTAATGACTTAAAACAAAGTTTGAATAAATCCCACAAACCAACTCACAAACCAGAAACGCGCGTGAATGGAATGTTTAACAGATTTCTCTCGATACCAGATCAATAACCATAACTTATCTATCATCGAAACAATCAAAAATTTATAAACAGAATAGACAATAAATGCATTATAAGTCACAACACCTCCTTTCTACTAGAGTTATACAAGGATTCACACTATAATTGAACAAATAACAAAGATACTTATTTGACCGTGCAATGAATGAGGTCCCAAAAGACTTATGCAATAATACCCATGTAGCGAGCGTTAGGTTAGCGGATCCCAGACTATAAAAGCCTTAGGTCACTAGGCACAAAGTCCCCTAGAACTTAATAACTCGAGTATTAAAGAGCTCACTCTTGATCAATTATGCATCAACACATAGTTTTTTTTCTTTTTTTTTCTCTTTTTTCTTTTTTTTTTTCAATAATTTCTGAATGAGTGTGTTTCGCTCCATCTCATTCAACCCTAGACTACTCATAAAAATATGAGTCGGCTATTAGCCATTTGATGCCTAGCCTTATAACAACTAGCAATGAAATCCAAGTTTTTCTCCAGATAAAAAGAATCAGTGTTTTTACGTCATTAAGAGAATATCACAAATTCTAAATATAACCAAGTGATTAAATCTCAACAACAAACAATTATGATCATGATCTATATCAAAAGCAACCCTATAAGACTTTGTGAAAATATTTGTTTCTGGCATGCAAATCAATTCATTAGGACATAAACATCCCTCTATTCGTCATTACCACACTCAAATCAACATCAACTTATCAAATATCATAGTTCATCTTAAGGGATCATGCTAAATATGCATGCAAATGCAACTATATGAAATCACATAAAAATAACAAATATGTCCTAAATGAACAATCTTGCAAAAATAAGAATGAACTACAACTAAGCATGCAATATGAATCTATATGGACACACACACTACTAATCCTTACATTATCACCACCAAACTTAAAATTTTCGATGTCCTCATTGAAGGTAATAATAAGGATTTCAGGCATACCTAGTCGTCGGAAAGATCACCCTCCTCGGGTGGAGGATCAGGTGGCCAATCAACCTCGCCACCAGTGTCTCGAACAACAGTACCGAAAGCATGTGTCAAATCTTCAACAAAATATCAGTGGATGACATGCATGGCCTCCATACGCCTAGTCAATTTTCTATACTGTGCATCACCAACACCAGTCCTATCAACTACCTGTTGCACATGAGAAGAACCCTCTGTAGGCACGGGAATATTCGTACAGCCACTCTCTACATCATCAAAAATATATACCAACCCCTTATCATGGGGTGCACCTAAGAATGCATAACTCAAGTGATCTGGTAGTGGGTTGAGCTCAAGTGTGGGAGCATCTTCAGTCGATGGCTCGAGACGTTCCTGAGAAATTTTCAGCTCTGCTAACCCAAGAGAATCGAATAGCATATCTAACTTCCTCTTCCACGGAGGTGCATTCAAAACCTGTAATTGCTCTTCTCCTTGTTTATCTTCAATAACTGATTCCCCTATTAAGGATCTCTTTAAGGTATCTGACTTTAGAAATTGCTCAGGCTCTGAATTTACTACAGAGTTGACACACTCTACTTTAAAGCACTCCCTTTTAGTTGTGGGTAACTTTATTTCCTTGAACACATTAAAAGTGACCTTTTGATGGTAAACCTTCATCGAAAGCTCTCCTTTTTGTACATCAATCATAGTTCAGCTAGTAGCTAAGAATGGTCTTCCAAAGATGATGGGAATCTTCTTATCTTCCTCGAAATCAAGAATTACAAAGTCAGCAGGGAAGATGAGTTTATCCACCTTGACCAAAACATCCTCACTATACCCCGTGGATAAGCGATGGAACGGTCAGCTAGTTGCAATGACATGTATGTTGGTTTCGGATCAGGCAGACCAAGCTTCTTGAAGATAGATAAGGGCATCAGATTGATGCTAGCTCCTAAATCACATAAACACTTGTCGAACGACAAGTTTCTTATGGTGCAAGGAATAGTGAAGCTTCCAGGATCTTTAAGCTTCGGAGACAACTTCTGTTGCAGCACAGCACTGCATTCCTCCGTTAGAGCAACGGTCTCTAAGTCATCGAGCTTCACTTTTTAAGAGAGAATACCTTTCATAAACCTCGCATAGCTAGGCATCTGTTCAAGAGTTTCAGCGAAAGGTATGTTGATATGAAGTTTCTTGAACACCTCCAAAAACTTCTCAAACTGCTTATCCAGCTTTTTCTTCTGCAGCCTCTTAGGAAAAGGAGGTGGAGGATAGATCTGTTTCTCCCCTGTATTACCCTCAGGAGGAGTGTGTTCCACAGTAGTCTTCCTTGATTCCACCTCTGCTTCCTTTTGCATTTCTTCTTCAGCCACAACTGCATTTTCTGAAACTTGAGATTTTTCAGGCTCTTCGTCTTGCTGAATTTGGGGGCTTGTGACCTTTCCAGACCTTAAGGTGATGGCGTTCACCTGTTCTTCAAATTCCCTCTTTCCTGGATTTGTTTCTGTATCACTAGGAAGCGTTCCTGGTGGTCGATTCAATAAGGCATTAGCAATTTGCCCTATTTGGTTCTCCAGAGTCTTGATAGAAACAGCCTGGCTTTGGCATATAAGAGCCTGGTTTTTGCACATAAGCCGCAACTCCTCTAATTCAGATTTTTAATTCGAAGATAGACATGCACCATGAGTTTGTTGTATTGGTGTAATTTGTTGCTGGAAACCAGGAGGGTTGAATAGCTTATTTCCAAACTGCTAGAACGGCTATTGCATCGCATTCTGATTGTTGCTCCAGCTGAAGTTAGGATGATTCCAGTTGTCAGGATGATAAGTGTCTGGAACTGGTTGCTGCGATCTCTGAAAGTTGCTCACAAACTGAGCCGAGTCACTAGATATAGCGCATTGCTCCGTCACATGCGAACTTGCACATAGCTCATAAACGCTGGTTATCTGCTTAACACCATAGTTAGCCAGATAATCGATCTTCATAGACAACGCCTTTAGTTGAGCAGTGATAGCCGTAGCTATATCCACTTCAAGAACTCCTGCTACCTTGCCCTGTGGACATCTCTGTGTTGGATACTGATATTCATTAGCAGCCATCAGTTCAATTAGATCATAAGCTTCCTCATAGCTCTTTGCCCAAAATGCTCCGCCTGATGCTGCATCGAGTATGGGTCTGGACTGTGCTCCCAATCCATTGTAAAAAAATTGATGATCATCCAATCAGGTATTTCATGATGAGGACACTTCCTAAGCATCTCCTTGTAGCGCTGCCAAGCTTCACATACTGATTCTCCCGTTTGCTGCGCAAATTGAGTAATAGCATTCCTGAGTGCAGCTGTCTTCGCCATAGGGAAGAATTTAGTAAGAAAATTTTGAGCAAGATCTTCCCAAGTAGTAATCGAACCAGCTGGTAGAGAGTGTAACCAGCTCTTAGCCATGTCCCTCAGAGAGAATGGGAACAGTCTCAGCTTCACAGCATCTTCAGAAACACCGTTGAACTTGAAGGTGTCGCAGATCTCAATGAAATCCCTAATATGCATATTGGGATCTTCTGTTGAAGAACCCCCAAACTAGATTGAATGTTGCACCCATTGAATTATGCCAGGCTTGATCTCAAAGGTATTAGCTGTGATAGCTGGCCTGACAATGCTAGATTAAATGTCATTGATCTTGGGTTCAGAAAAATCCATCAAGGCTTTCGTTCGTGCTGCTGGATCTCCCATTGTAATGAGTACCTGAAACACAAATAAATAAACCGTGAGAGTAAAAGAGTTCGAGTCAATTAACTTTAACGACCACTAATGACAAGCACATAAACTAAAAATTAACACCGAGTCCCCGGCAGCGGCGCCAAAAACTTGTTAGGGCGCAAACACGCGCTAAAATTCATGCAAGTATACGCGTTCGCAAGTAGTATAAGATATAAATCAGATTCGTTCCCACGGAGACTGGTTTAGGTTAAGTTCAATTTATGCACCTATGCAACAATGTATGGTTATCGCTCAATGCTAAGATAAATAACAAATTGGGTTTTGATTAAACTAACAATTATAACTAAGAGAACAAGAATGGTTTAATTAATATATATGGCAAACATGGGATTCTAACTTCATTAAATACTTCATTCAATAGTCTTATTGTTCTTAACCTTAGAATGTAATGGTGATGACACTAATCAGATAACACGAAACTAGTAAATGCCAACTTTCGTTGTACGAATACCCTACTACCAAGCATCCACAAAAGAGATAGAAGTTGAATAGACACCAATCATGATTAGTCCTTATATGTCTATAAGAATTGAAAACATAACGGTTTAATATGCAAGTTATCTATCGTGATTACATAGGGCAAGTAAGATGGTTAAAATTACCTACGAATTATGCATAACAAATACATGAACCTATGCTAGCATGGCAAGTTCTAAACCTCTACATTCACTGTTGCTTCAATAGAGATTAACACGTTATCTTATATGTTAGCTACGCACATAAGATGAATAAGCACAACCAATACTAGGATATCAATCAATCACCACACACCAAGATATCGAAACAAATTAATTATTGAAATCCATAAGTAAATCCGCTAGAATCCCATGACAACGATTAGCCCATAATTGAACCCATCGTCACCATGGGTTCCAATGAAAGCACCGTATAAACAAGGTCTTAATAAACTGAATACTAATTAAAGTACGAATCACCGAATAAGTACGAATGAGCATCCAAAGTTACAACTAATTCAAAGAATCACAAGTTGAAAATAAGATCTTCTTTTTCGGAGTTGTTTTGTGCTTCTAGGTCTTCTCCTTGGTATCCCAATCTTCCCGGATGACGAAAACCTTTTTTTTAAAGTATATATAAGCCCATATTGAACCTGGACTCTTAAAATCATCAAATTCCACTCAAAAAAGGTCTTTTCAGCAAAATCAGCGAAGTCAGCCGCGCATCAGCACGCGGCCGCCTAGCATCAGCAGGCGGGCGCCTGCAGCCTTTCTGGAAAATTCTGATGAATCTTATTTTGCCCATAACTTGAGTTCTACTCGACAGAATTAGGCGATTCAACTGTCCACGCGAAGCTAACGAGATTCTCTACAACTTGACAATGGCCTTGGCTTCCAAATCTGATCAATTTTCATCATATTTCCTCTAAAAGCTCCTTTCTTCATTTAACTGATACCTGAAATATAATAACACAAAAACACATCAAAATACCAACAACTTAAGTTCAAAACACCAATTTAAGCTTGTAATAAAGCGTTCCAAGTGGATATAAAATCCACTTATCAGCAGACTCACTATCACATCTGATAGATATGGGTGATATCGGTTTAGGCCACAATGGAATCTCATAAATCAGATTTCTTAGCCATTCAGCTTCTTTATTAGCCGTTGATAATGCCACAAATTCAGACTCCATCGTTGAATCAGTAATGCAACTCTGTTTCTTTGATGTCCAAGAGATAGCACCTCCTCCAAGAAGGAATACCCAGCTACTTGTGGAAGAATGATCTTCCTTATTGGAAATCCAACTTGCATCTGAATGACCTTCAATAACCGAAGGAAATCCAGTATATATCAAACCATAATCCATGGTTCCTTTCAAGTACTTGAACACTCGACTTAAGGATTGCCAATGATGTGAACATGGTTTGCTTGTATACCTACTAAGCTTTCTAACAACATAGGCAATATTCGGCCTAGTGCTTATCATGGCATACATAAGACTACCAATAACCCTTGAGTATTCAAGTTGAGATACTGCCACACCCTTATTAGGTAGGAGTTTAATACTAGGATCAAGAGGAGTGCTAACAGGAGAACAATCCTTAAAGTTAAATCTTTTTAAAATCTTCTCAATATAGTGAGATTGAGAAATTGAAATACCATTGTTCTCACGCTTGATCTTTATACCAAGAATAACCTCAGCCTCCCCCATGTCTTTCATATCAAAATTAGATGACAAGAACCCTTTTGTTTTATTCACTTGATTTTGGTTAGTACGAAAAATCAACCTGTCATCCGCATATAAACAAATTATAAATCCTTTACCAGAAGCATCAAATTTGCTATATACACACTTGTCTGCTTGGTTAAGAAAATAACCATTAGACAAGACCACATTATCAAATTTATCATGTCAATCCTTCGGTGCTTGTTTAAGACCATAAAGTGATTTCTTCAACTTACACACCTTGTTCTCATAACCAGGCATAACAAACCCTTCAGGTTGTTTCATATAAATCTCTTCATCTAACTCACCATTCAAGAATGCAGTTTTCACATCCATTTGATGAATGACAAGATTGTGTATAGCAGCAAGTGCTATTAATAACCTAATAGTGGAAGTCCTAGCAACAGGAGCATAAGTATCAAAATAATCAATCCCTTCTTTTTGTCTAAAGCCTTGGATAACCAATCTAGCTTTAAACTTATCTATTGTACCGTCCACCTTCATTTTCCTTTTGAAGATCCATCTGTTTCCCAATGCTTTACAGCCAGGGGGCAGCTCACTCAATTCCCATGTATTATTATTCATGATAGAATCCATCTCATCCTGGATAGCTTCTTTCCAGAATGCAACATCCCTTGATGTCATAGCTTCACTAAAAGTTTTTGGATCATCCTCAATAATAAAACAATATTGGTATTGATATTCAATTTCATCTCTAGAACCTTCAACTAGATAAAAATGAAAATCATCTCCAAAAGACTTCACTTTTCTAGCTCTAGTGCTTCTCCTTGGTTCAGACGGTCCATAAACATCTTCAGTAGAAACTAAGTTCCTACTATAAGAATTCTGAAGGATGTTCCTTGGCCTAGACATAGATGTAAATCTGTTTTCATCAAAGATATCATCTCTTGACTCAATAATCGAGTTCACAGACATATAGTCATTTGATTCTAACACATAAAATCTATATACGATAGAATGCTCAGCATAACCAACAAAAATACAATCTATACCTCGTTTACCCAAGTTTCTTCTTTTTTGTTCAGTGAGTCTTATAACTGCTCTACATCCCCAAACTCTCAGAAAACTCAATTTTGGTGACTCTTTGTACCAAAGTTCATAAGGGGTAATCTTATTTCTCTTACTAAGAATTCGATTCAATAAGTAACAGGCTGTTAATATAGCCTCACCCCAAAAACCCTCACCCAAACCTGAGTAGGATAACAAGGAATTCACCATTTCTTTCAAAGTCCTATTCTTTCTTTCTTCCACACCATTTTGTTGTGGTGTATAAGGAGCCGTGGTTTGATGTATTATACCAGTAGATCGAAAATATACCGGATCATAATACTCTCCTCCTCTATCAGTACGTAGCTTTTTAATCATGATACTCTGATGTAGCTCTACTTCTTCTTTATATATTTTAAAGAGGTCAACAGCTTCATCCTTTGCATGCAACAAATATATATAACAATATCTAGAAGCATCATCAATAAAAGTAACTACATACTTTTTATTTCCTAATGATGGTGTAGAATGAAAATCACATAAATCACTATGTATTAGTTCTAATACATTAGACACCCTATTAGCATCTTTAAAGGGCATTCTAATTATCTTTGTCAACATGCATGTTTTACATTTTTTATTGTTTAAATCAATAGCAGGTATGAGAATCATTTTAGACAAATCCTTTATTCTTTTATAATGTACATGTCCTAGTCTAGCATGCCATAATTCTAATTTATTCAAACTATTGCTAGTACTAGTAGAAGCCATACAAGCAGATTCTTTATTAAATGGAGTATTTACATTCTACATAAACATACCATTACATAAATAGCCAAAGCCAACAAAATTACCATATTTTGACAAGATATACTTGTCATTTTCATAAACTTGTTTATATCCATGATTATTTAATACAACACCAGATAAGAGATTCTTTCGAATCCCCTGAACATACAACACATTATTTAATAATATACATTTTTCAGAAGTAAAAACTAGCTTGACATTTCCTAGTCCTTTGATCGGTTCAGTTGTAACATTTCCCATCTTTAAGACAGATCCATCTTCGATTAGTTGAAAGTTTATGAACCAACGAAGATCTTTACATACATGACTCGTTGCTCCTGAATCAATCCACCAAGCAACATTATCATCTTGCACATAAAATGCCTCAGATATTAGTGATACATAATTCTGACAAGAATTATAATTTTGTATTAAAATCTGACCTTGTTGCTTTTTTGGATCCTTGGATCCACTTGGACCAGAATTTTGCTTTTCCTGCTTGCCTTTACCAACCCGATAATCCTTCTTGAAATATCCAGGTTTACTACACTTCCAATATGCCATCTTAGGCTTTTTGTTGGAAGAGTTGTAGTTTCCTTTAAACTTCCGTTTATTACCCTTACCATCCTTAGAATTCTTAGAAGGTCCACCATCTTCAACCATATTTATAGAAGAATCACCGACTTATTTCTTGCCCTTAGGATTATTCTCAACTTCTTGAGTTCTCAAAGCCTCTTCAATTCTGAAGTGACTTCCAAGTTCAACCAGTGTCATATCATCTTTATTATATTTCAAGGTGTGTTTAAAATCCTTCCACGATGGCGGCAGTTTGTCTATAACACCATAAATATAGATAGATTCATCCATCTTCAAATTGTGTTGAATAAACTATCCCAGAATCTTTAACAATTTATTGTATTGTTCCATCACCGGTCTAGAATCGACCATTTTATAGTTCATAAAATTACTGACCAGAAACTTCTTACTAGAAGCATCTTCTTCCATGTACTTGGATTCAAGAGAATCCCGCAATTCTTTCGCTGAATCAACATTTTGGTATACATCGAAAAGGGAATCCGACATACCTTTCAAGATGTGACCGCGACAGATATAATCATCGTTTTCCCATTTACAGTGCTTCCTTGTTTGTTCAATAATCTCATTCTCAATCACTTCTGGCATGGGGGTACTCATAACATACACAACCTTCAGCGTGGTCAACAGAAAATGCATCTTCTTCGGCCATCTTCTAAAATCCTGACCCTCAAACTTGTCCAGTTTTACAAACTTGTTTGTCATATCTTTTGCAGATTCTCCGTTCGTCATCTTCAGAAAAAAAATTAACTTCAATCTATGTTGGGAAAAAATGCTAGTAACTTGGATTTTTCTGAAGTCGTGTGAACACTTTTAGATTGAAGTTATTTGTGGTTCACCCAAATAAATCAATCGGATAAAGTCATAAATTCTGCAAGAAGAGAGAATGTGTTTTTGTAGTGAATTTTAAGAAAATGAACAAACCCCTAAAATTTATCAATGCAACACCTATATATAGATGTCAGCATATGTGTCTTTTTCCAACAGACACATCTCAGTCTTTTGCCAATAGACACATCTCAGTCTAACAATCATGGCTAAAATTAATAGACACATCTTATTTCAACAGGTGTGGCTGCTCCCAATGGACATGTCTCATAAACAATAATACCAAAATCACAATAAACTCGAATAAAGCGTGCACTCCGCACTCTCCCGACTTGTTCAATTTAATATTATGATTATATTGATCAACTAGTCAATCAATTACACTAAAATATCCAACATTATTAATATAAGACAAAAAATTCATTATAGGTTTTGAAAAAAATGAGTTAAGAGTTAGGTTTTATAGATAGAGGGAGGGTGCTCCACTATCATATTTTTTCGGCATAAAAAAATAATATTCTAAAATAATTGATATAGATAAAATGGCTTGGATTGGAGTTTTTATTTGACAACCCGGGTCAAATCCCGAGACTTTTTCGAAAATCAGTTCAAGCCCCGATTATGAGTCTGAAATTGAATCGAAGCCCACTGGACTACATACAACCATCTTGGGTAAACAACAAGCCCACCACAGGCCCCAAATGATTATGATTTGTTGGTGCACATACTACTATTATTTTGCCTTAGAAACTGAACAGAATTCCCAAATCTTATTGATGTCAGATTGGGGTGTTAAAAACTTTCGCACATAAACTCCTGATGTCCTCGTGAGGCCATAACTCCATATCGATGTTATTACTTTTCTCGTTCAATCTTTTTGCATTCAGAAAAATGCTCACTAACAGTTATATAATTATATTTTGGATCGAGTCGATCGATTTTCGAGAATGTCAGGACAATTTTCTCAATTACTCTTCATACACTATTCTTTCGTATTCAAAATCAATGCTCGATAACAGATATACAGTTAAAATTTTCGATTGAGCCGATCAATTTCCAACAATACCACAACATGATGGTCAACATACAATATCGTTCTTGGGACGACGGTCGTACTACTTCATATATTCAGATGACGATCAATATTATTGTACTTCCGACAACTTCAGTAACAGGTTTGTATGTATTTATTATTTTTTTCATTGCCTCCTCTACCAAATCATCTCGTCGTCTCATATATGAAATTATCTCGTCGTCTTCGATATCAATTTAATTTAACCCGATACATAAATTTCATTCCATAAAGCCAATCTTGATCAAAAATTACAATCATATCACGATCTGTTTTCGATGCTAAATCATTTCATCCTCTTTAATATTTTTATCAAGTTCGTAAATTTAATTACTTAGATCGATATTTATTGTCAAAAAATACATTACATCTCCGAACCTTAATAACACCATACCAATTTTCTTAAATTATACTCCATTTTGTGAAAACATTATACAATATCCGTATGATTATTGTAAGTTGCTCAATCGGGGGTGGCAAAAGAAAAAAGAATGGGCACACTCTCAAAATCCGTAAGATTTAGAGATAGAAGAGGATTGTGTAGTAAATGCTAAGGTAGTAAGAAAGATTGTTTAAAAAATTAGTGGGAGATTAAATTTACATCTGCAACATGCCTGTATATACCATCTTCACACAAGCCCACTTACACGAACACAAGCAGTAAAAAATTCTCGCTTGTTCTTGATCATAAAGTCAGGTATGTTCATAAAGTTACAATCTTTATAATGTGTGTGTGAGTGTTTTTTTGATGTTGTGTATGGAGTAATATGCTTTTTTTAAGATACAATGCATGTATTTTGGTTGTGTAGTTATGTGATGGGTTTTTTTAAGTTTACTGATGGAACTTTTTTATGAGTTTGTTTTCTTGGAGAATTGTGTGATCGTTATACAATGGCTGGTACTGGAGATGACATGGGGGGTTTTAAGGGCTTAGAGGGTGATGCTGGATTGAGTTCAAACCAGGATCTCCATCAGCAAGTCATTGGTGGGACCATGAAGGAGAATGACAATGTGTGTCATGATGTTTTTGTTGGTGGGGTCAGTGTTTGTGATCCTATTGGTGATGTGGGCGTGGAGATTGGGGGAGTGGTTGTTGGCATTGGGGGGAATGATGGTGGGTTGTTGGCGGAGACGGGTAAAGGTGGGGCCTTGCATGGTGAATTCTTGGTTGAGAGTGGAAGTGTTGGTGTGGTCGAAGACCAAGTTGGATTGAAGGATGCTACGGTCGAAAATGAGGAAGTGGTTGGTGGGGTTGGGAGGAAGAATGGTTGTGAGGCTAAGGTTGAGGATCAAGTTTGCGAGAAGGATGATGAGAGTGGTGTGGGGGTCGAAATGGGGAGGCAATTGTTGGGGTTGAGGGAAATGACTGTAAGGTAAATGTCGAGGATTGAGTTGGGTTGAAGGATGAAAGTGGTGTGGGGGTCGAAAATGAAATAAAAGAGAGTACTGGTAGCACGGGGACGAGGCTTCAAAAATCTTGTCAAAGTAACAAGTATACCAAACCAAAAGCTGCTGTTATCCCTCCAGCTCTGCGCAGACCCCAAGAGTAAGTTTTGTTAGGATAACAAGGCCATTGCAGATCAGTGGAATCACAGTAATTACTCCCAGGGCTAATCTCTTCCTTGTAGCACAGCCCCCAAGAGTAAGGTCCGTCCGGAGCAGTCGCCCATCCTCCGGTAGTCTCATGAGAGATTTGAGCAAGAAACGCTGCTATTTCGCGCTTTCGAGTAGCAGGGCTTCCACAACTACCAAAACTTGGAAACCTTTTGGTTGCTTTGATGAAAGCAGAGTAAGGGTAAAAGTTTTTAGCAGGACATGCAGTGTCATCTTTATGTAGAAAGATTGAGTTGTAAAGATTTTGGCTAATGAGAGATGATATATGTTTGCTATGTCTAGCTTCTGATAGAGGGAATAATGCACTTGAGGAAAATAATATTATTGTGAGGAGCAGAGGTAATGAAAGGGGTGGTGCCATATGTAACTTGTAAGTAGGGTTTATTTTTTGGTTGATTTGTTGATGGATCAAGTGTTGGGAGTGGACATATTTATGTTGTTTGTGAATGGGCATGTTAGTGGATTGCGCATAACAGGTTAGCGTTGACTCTTTAGAATTGTAAATGCCATGAAATAGAAGATTCTGAGGTTGCTATCATTTCTTAACAGAATGATTTCACGTATATACAATATCCAAGTATTTTAAATGTACACCTTCTTAGTTGAAGCATAGACAAGCATAAGTTGGACTACAGGAACATAATAGTATCAGTGCACACATACAATTTATACAATTAGTCATATTCACCATTTATCTCCCATTTTTAAGCAGTGGGATATGAAGCCTGCATTGCAATGCCACAGAGACCTTCGACCGCAGCTATGCCTCTTTGCATTTTAATGTAACCTTCTTCGCCCCAACTTGTGCCCCATGAATTCTTTACTAGCCAGTACTTTGTTCCATCAGAAGCAGTGCCATAGCCTACAGCAGTCACTCCATGGTCTAAGTCAGTGCCACATTGTCCCGTAAACACACCACTCGAGTAGAACTGGAAGTCTGATCCACTAGCATCAATGGCAACCGATATTGGTTGATTGGAAACAGCTTTCAGCAGCGCACTCTCACTATTTGCAGGCACATCCTCGTGCCCCGTTATCGTGGCTGCATGATTTGCTTCTTTGTTGGCATTGCAAGTTCCATCCGTTCCACTGTAAGGGTAGTTTGCTTCAGTTGAGAGGCCGTGGTTTTCTTGGATGAAATCAAATGCATTGTCCATAAGACCACCCTCACAGCCTTGATCTTCACCGCTAGTATCACAGTCAACTAATTCTTGCTCGGATAGTGAGATTAATTTGCCAGTTTTAAGCTGAGTAATTCCTTCCATAGCTGCCACAGCCGAAAACGCCCAGCAGCACCCTATGTATTATAGAAAAAAAGAGTTTAAAGATACTCAAAAAATATATATTAGATAAATATCATGACATATGAACTCAAGACTTACCACACTGGCCCTGGTCCTTGATAGGGGTAACTGCACCTTTCTTTCTCCAGTCCATGGTAGACGGTACTGCAGTAACATTTTCATATCGGAATACAGTTGTAGATGTCGCGCAAACATGGCTCTTGAATCTGTTTCTTGACGTTGTAAACTCCTCATTTGTCAGATCTGCAAATTCATTGACCCCTAGTTTGTAGGCCTTGTTATTTGCTTTATTAAATGTCTGGATATATTTGAGGTTCTCTTCAAAGATGGTAGAACGCCTATGTTTCTCGTCAGCGTTTTTGTACACACGTCCATAACGTGTCATCCATTGGTCATGCGTCTCAGTCATTGATGCGTCGTTCAAAGAACGAGCTGCAGCGAGAGATGCCAAGGCTCCAAAGGTGAAGAGCAGAGCCATTACTAGGCACTGGTGCTTGATGGTTAAAGCCATGTTTGCTCAATAGTCGTAAAGATAATTGTTTAAGAGGTGTTGTGAGCTTATGTGTTCTAGCACGGGACTCTTGCAATATATAGGCAAACATAAAAACTTCTTTAGCTAGTTTCTTGGCAAGTTTTGCTCTAACAGCGTGCCCGTTAGAATGGGGCTGATTCAGACATTGTTGATTAAGTATTTGAAAATGCTGTTGTGGTTTCCCCGGCCCGTTTGTTTGGTTTGATATTTAAATAGAATTTGAAAGGCCAAGCAGCTAAATGAGTTCACATGTGATGAGTTTGTCATTTACCAAGTTTCAGCAGCTGCAACATAATTTGTTGTATGCTTGTCTTTGTACCCACATGTTGGGATTTCCTAGATTCAGGAATCTGATACACATTTTATGTTCAAATGTAACAGCACGGAAATATTATTCAAAATGGTTCCTGAAACTATTGTTACATCATTACATGTTTAAACAGATTAGGATTAGAAAAGAAATTTATTATGGTAATTTGGGAGTGGTTTGTTAATTAAGTTTGCTTTTGTAAATAATCTCTCTCTATATCTGTATTAAGCATAAGTTCGGTGCTGGGTTTCCTGTGAACCAGTAAATTTAGTTACTGTATTAGGCCATTGCCAACACGACACAGAACTTGACTGGAACACAGGTTCAACGACTAGCTAAAGAAATCCCAAAGTGGTTGCTGTGACTTCTGGTTTAGTAGCAGAGGACGAACTTAATACAGGGTGATAATTGTTGCACCACCAAGCTAGCAATTTTTCCTCATAATATTAACTTTTTCTAGTCTGAATAGTGAATACAACAGATGCAAATCAAATTATTATGCCAAAACATACCTGTTCATTTAAGTAATTCTTCTCAATGATGTTTGCTTTTCAACTTTTCAAGATGTATTAAGGAAGCCACCCAACAAGAAAAAACTTATAAGGGATAAAACCATAACAGCCCGCACTTCCGGACTATTAAATCTAAATCGAAACTAGTACAAAATCCAACTTATTAATCAAAATGTCTATTACAAATTTGACTATTACAAACGCGCAGTTAAAAGCGGAAGCGGTCCAAAAGTCAATCCACTCCGATACTAATGTTCTTGAATTCCAATGCTATTCAACTTGAATCTTTGGCGAAACCTAAAATTTTAAGTAATGAGCTATACAGCCCAGCAAGAAAACAATTGATCCAACTAGCAGGCCAAGTAACACATATAACAAAATACGATAATCTATACGATACGATATACAAAACAAACACTTTCGATACATATATTCTTATTCTTATTCTTATTCGATTCGTACGGTACACATAATCACATAACAACAATAATTCAAAACCCATAATTCATGCCACGACCACGACTAACGATATAGTGATATTTTTTATACAAATTTTTAAATGAGTGGGTCATTTGAGTCAGTTTTGTAATCAGTGACTCACTTGATACATTTGGACGCAGTAAGTGACCTATTTGATATTTAACCCCTTGTTCATTTAAGTAATTCTTTTAAATGATGTTTGCTTTTTAACCCTACAAGAAAAAACTTATAAGGGATAAAACCCCTCTATTGTTCAGCAATGGATACCTTGTCCACCAATGCTTCTGAAATTATTTATCATTCTACTCAGGTATCTTTAACAGAACAAAAGTAATTGAACAAAGAACACTAATTTGATTTAAAGCTGAGTAGTTTATTTCACAAACATTGAAATAAAGCATTATGGGTAGTTTAATTAAAGCTATTAAAGTAAATAAAGAGAGTAACACAATGGAATAAAGCTAATAAGTTGAACATAAACATCAATAGAAAAACAAGATGACATTAAAATTTCAAGCCATTATAAAGAGAGACACTATCTAATTTCGAACAAGTCTCATACTGCTATCCACTTTCCATAACTGAATTTCTTTAAAATTTACACAAATCACATTACAAGTTCATTACTTCATCCCCCTGAAATAATGAGTTCAACACTGCAGCACTTTAGCCATTCCCAGCATCCACTAATACTCAAAGAGAATGATGTTTTTGAAGTGGATGCTAAATGCTCTGTCTGTGACAAAACAGTCATTGGCTCTCCTACGTACACTTGTAGTAGTGATGATATTGTAGTAGTTATGTGCTGCTTCTCCAACAAAGACCTAGTACTTACACTTGTGATGTGTGTTCCCATGAGATAAAGTTTGCCTATTTAAGTAATTTTTATAATTTTGCTTTGTGCGTTAATTGTGCTAAATTACCAAAACAAATTAATTACAGTAGCCATAACCAACACCCTCTTGCTCTCCTTTCAATCCTTGATTCTCTGTGTAATCTTTGTTCTTGTGATATGAGAATCGCTTATGTGTGTGAGCAATGTGTATTTGGAGTGTGTGTAAATTGTGTTTCTGAGGAGAGAGTGCTTCATCATGAAGCCTTGTTTGATTGCGATGCTTGTTTTGATACAAGTAAAGACACTTCATATATATACACCAGCACCACCTGTGAATTTTGGATCCACAAGAGATGTGCTCTTGCGGCCTTAATCATTCCATCTCCTACTTATCACCATCACCCTCTAAATCTTATCTACTCCATTCCTGACATGCATCGCTTTTTCCATCGAATATGCGCCTTGTGCAAGAATCTAGTTCGGAAAAACTGCTGGCTGTATTATTGCCACAAACGCACAATTTTTGAATGTGCTAAATCCTCTGATTTAGTATCTACGGTGTTAGTACTACTAATTATTGTCGTTTTGTTATTACTTGTATTTTTTAAGACCATCTATTCCCTAATTCCACTTTGTTGATAACAGAACTGATATTGAAGGTGAAGGACAAGACAGCACTGATGAATGTGGTTTGGTAGAATTTGTTGGAAATGTGTACGGGCCTGGGCTTATAACTTTTAACCAAAAAACAAACACACTAATATATATATATATATATATATAAGCAACTGGGTTTTATTTTGTAATACAAACACAAAGCTACACAGGACTTAGACTACAGCCTTTTTTATTTGCACATGAGCTTCTGCTCTTTTCCTTACAAATATTTCTTTCACTTGTGTTTTTCTATATCTAACTCCAAATTTTAACACCAAAGGATCAGCCTTTATATAGGCCTCTAATTTGCTAAGTTACGTCATGCCTTATTTCATGGGCTACTTATTACATCCAGCCATTTTATCTTGTACATGTCAATGGCCTACCTTTATTTTAGGATTCAAACTCTCTTCCATGTAATAACCTGCATAATTTTCTCCACACCGTGTATGGATATAGGTGCTGCATGTGCACTTGACTTTCCTGCCTACCATATTTGCTGGATCTTTTGTTGCTCCTCTTTGTGTTCATACATTATTCACTCTAGTGCAGACCTAGCTAATTGCTTATCATTTATCTTATACATACACGTACAACTATTTTTAGTTATAGCTGCCACCCTTATTTTGCATGCGTAGAATACAAACTAAACAACTTATTTATTGGAGGGTTTGAAATTCTAACACTCCCCCTCAAACTCGACCCTGCATTCCAAGCTTCTTTTTCATGTTGTTAAACACGTCCGGCTTCAACGACTTTGTGAAAATATCCGCTAAGTTTTCTTCGGTTTTGCAGTGCACCAGTTCCACAATTTTATCATTCACCTGTTCTCGAATAAAATGATATTTAATATTGATGTGCTTGCTCCGACTATGTGACACTGGATTTTTCGCAAGTGAAATAGCAGATTTATTATCCACATAAATAGTAACCGGATCCTCCTTGGCAAGATTTAACTCGCCCAATATGTAGCCTAGCCACATAGCTTGACACGCGCAGGCTGCTGCTGCAATGTATTCTGCTTCACATGTTGAGAGAGCAACTGTTTGCTGCTTCTTCGATGACCATGAAAATATCCCTGAACCAATGTGAAAAACATATCCAGAAGTGCTTTTCCCGTCATCCAAATCACCACCATAATCACTGTCTGAGTAGCCAACTAATTTTGAATCCTGAGAGTGTGTGTAAAATAGTCCATGATCAAGCGTACCTTTAATATACCTCAAAATTCTTTTAGCTGCCATGCAGTGATCTTGCTTCGACTTCTCCATGTACCTACTAACCAGTCCAACTGCATACATAATATCGGGACGAGTGAAAGTTAGGTACCTCAGACTTCCGACCAAACTTTTGAACAATGTCGGATTTACCGACTTCCTCGTTGAATCAATCTGAGCTTTATGCTAGCTTCAGCTGGTGTGCTCACTGGCTTGCATTCCTCCATTCTGAATTTCTTTAAAATCTGCTCTGCATATTGTTTCTGTGACATAAAAATTCCATCTTTGCTTTGCTTGACATCGACTCCAAGAAAGTATGACATTTGACCAATATCTGTCAGTTCAAATTCATTAGTCATAACCTTCTTAAAATCATCAAATATACCAGGGTTATTTCCGGTAAAGATCATGTCATCCACGTACAAGCACACGATCATAATATCTCCTCCTGAATTTGTTTTTATGTACATTGCATGCTCGTATGGACTTTTCACGAAACCATTTTTCTGAAAATATTCATCAACCCTTGTGTTCCATGCTCGCGGAGCTTGCTTCAACCCGTACAGAGCTTTCTTTAGTCGGTAGACTTTATCTTCCTTGCCTTTCTGAACATATCCCGGTGGTTGCTCGATATAGACTTGTTCTTCAAGATAGCCATTCAAGAATGCTGACTTCACATCCATCTGAAAAATCTTCCATTGATTCTGAGCTGCAATTGCTGTAAGAAGTCTTATGGTATCAACTCTTGCAACTGGAGCGAATACCTCATCATAGTCAATCCCGTATCTCTGCTTGTAGCCTTTTGCCACTAGCCTTGCCTTGTATTTTTGAACTTCACCATCCTGATTTGTCTTTGTTTTGTAGACCCACTTGACACCAATTGCTTTGTGTCCTTCTAGAAGATTTGTGAGCTCCCAAGTATCATTCTTCTTGATTGCACCAATTTCTTCATCCATTGCTTTATTCCATTTGCTTTCTTCAAAAGCTTCCTCAAATGTAACTGGATCACACTCAGCCATTAAGCAAAATAATGAATAATCAAAGGTAGTTTGTACCGGACTTGTTGCATCATAAATATCATCCAGACTCCGCATTTTTCTCGGTGCTCCCCCTGAACTGTTGTTGCTACTGCTTCCTGAACTCGATGATGTCGAGGTAGGAGTTTGTTGGTTTGGACTTTGTGGAAGAGTTGGATCATCATTTTCATCATCTTGAACATTGGTGTTATCACCGTCATCATCTTCATCCTGAAAAAACAAACCAGCAACTTTTCTTTCTTCCTCGCTCCATCTCCAGTAATCTAATTCGTCAAACTCAACATCTCGAGAAATGATTAATTTCTTTGTGAGGGGATTGTAGAGTTTGTATGCCTTGCTTCTTTTGCCATATCCGGTAAAGATGCACTTCTCGCCTTTATCATCCAGCTTCTTCCTTTTCTGATCTGGAACATGTGCATATGCAATGCACCCAAAAATTCTGAGATGTCCAATAGATGGTTTGCTACCACTCCATGCTTCATTTGGAGTTTTGTTTCTGACACTTTTAGTTGGACAGCGATTCAGCAAATAAACTGCACATAAAACGGCTTCAGCCCAGAAAGTTCTTGGCATGTGCTTTGCTTTCACCATACTCCTTGCCATGTCTAGAATAGTGCGATTCTTCCTCTCTGCAACGCCATTTTGTTGAGGAGTATATGCCGTTATCAACTGATGATTGATTTCATGTGCTCTGCAGAAGCTTTTAAATAAATTTGAAGTATACTCGCCTCCTTTGTCTGATCGGAGTACCTTCAAATAATGACCACTTTGTTTTTCTGCCAAAGCTTTGAACTCCTTGAATTTATCAAGAGCCTCTGCCTTTTCTTTGAGGATATACACCCAACTTTTCCTGCTAAAATCATCAATAAATGTTAGGTAATACCTGTTACCTCCAAGTGATGCAATATCAAATGGACCAGCAATATCTGTATGAACAATCTCCAGTGGCCTCCTGGCTCTCCATGATTTTCCAACGGGAAAACTTTGTCTATGTTGTTTCCCCTTAACACATGCTTCACACAAATTTTCTGGTTCGTTGATTTCTGGCAAACCGTCTACCATCTTTGTCTTTGACAATAATTTCAAACCAGAAAATCCAAGATGACCATATCTCAAATGCCATAACCACGAGTCATTTTTAATGACCGTCTTTAAACACCTCTGCATCTTCGTCTGTATATCAAGTGTAAACAAACGATTCTTTGACATCTCCACATCTGCAATTAATTCTCGATCCTGATTCCTGATGACGAGAGAATTATCCTGCATCTGTATATAATATCCTTTCTCCACAAGTTGGCCAAGACTGATGATGTTACTTTTCAAAGCAGGTATATGGTAAACGTCATTAATAAACTTTTTCTCACCATTCTTCAATACAATCGTAATTGTACCTTTGCCTTTGACTGGAATCTTCGATGAATCACCAAACGTAACTTCTCCGCTGATGGTCTCGTCTATCTCCGTAAATAAATCCTTGTGGCTCGTCATGTGGTTGCTCGCACCAGAGTCAAGATACCAAACATTTTTCTTGCTCTCCTCGTCTCCTTTATAAGTGAGGAACATAGCAGTGCCAACATCTTTGTCTTCTTTTGCTGCTGCAAAATGACTCCTTTCTTCCACTTTTGGTGATCTACATTCATAACTGAAATGGCCAAATTTATTACAATTATAGCACTGAAATTGAGACTTGTCACCTCGTTGAAATCCTCCTCATCCTCGGCTTCTAAAATTCTGACCACGGCCAGATGGACGATAACCTTCAGTGTTCTGGCTTCTATTGAAGAACTGTCTTCCACGTCCTCTTCCACCACGGTAGCCACCTCTAAAGCCAACTCTTCCACGACCAGAACTGCTACTGCTTGAACTTTCACCAATGGACACCTTACTTTGCAACGCCTTTTTCAAATGGCTTGTATCATCATACTAGTTCATCCGTTGTTCATGCGCTTGAAGTGAACCAACTAACTCATCAATGGAAATTGTGGACAAATCTTTTGACTCCTCCATAGAATTAACGACATAGTCAAATTTTCTTGTCAATGAACGGAGTAATTTTTCCATGACCCGAACATCATCGAGACTTTCTCCATTTCTCTTCATCTCGTTTGTCACTGTTTTTAAACGAGTAGCATATTCACCAATATTTTCTGAGGCCTTCATTTTAATATTTTCGAACTCGCCACGAAGAACTTGGAGCCGCACCTTTTTAACTTTTTCGACACCTTGGAAAGATTTTTGCAAAATCTCCCATGTCTCTTTCGCCATTTTTGCATCTGAAATTTTTTCAAAGGTAGATTCGTCAACACCTTGAAAAATTGTATATAGCGCCTTCTTGTCTTTTTTTCGGGATTCCTTTAATGCCGTCTTCTCGGCATTTGGTAGTGCTACTTCAGCGGCAGCATCTGCGGGCTCAATAAACCCACTTTTGACAATATCCCAATTGTCGTAGGAACCGAGTAACACCTTCATCTGGATACTCCATTTCCCGTAATTTGTTGCCGTTAATTTTGGAATATTTGGTTGCACCATATTTGCCATTTTCTTGAATGGAACGCTGGCTCTGATACCACTTATTGGAAACGTGTATGGGCCTGGGCTTATAACTTTTAACCAAAAAACAAACACACTAATATATATATATAAGCAACTGGGTTTTATTTTGTAATACAAACACAAAGCTACACAGGACTTAGGCTACAGCCTTTTTTATTTGCACATGAGCTTCTGCTCTTTTCCTTACAAATATTTCTTTCACTTGTGTTTTTCTATATCTAACTCCAAATTTTAACACCAAAGGATCAGCCTTTATATAGGCCTCTAATTTGCTAAGTTACGTCATGCCTTATTTCATGGGCTACTTATTACATCCAGCCATTTTATCTTGTACATGTCAATGGCCTACCTTTATTTTAGGATTCAAACTCTCTTCCATGTAATAACCTGCATAATTTTCTCCACACCGTGTATGGATATAGGTGATGCATGTGCACTTGACTTTCCTGCCTACCATATTTGCTGGATCTTTTGTTGCTGCTCTTTGTGTTCATACATTATTCACTCTACTGCAGACCTAGCTAATTGCTTATCATTTATCTTATACATACACATACAACTATTTTTAGTTATAGCTGCCACCTTTATTTTGTATGCGTAGAATACAAAGTAAACAACTTATTTATTGGAGGGTTTGAAATTCTAACAGAATTTCCTCTACCTAGTAAAGAATCACTATTCGATTTTATTTTAACTCAGGGCGGCAAATCTGCCATTGATGACTTTCAAAAGAGAAGGTGAAAACACTATGGGTATATCAACGTTACCTAATGATCCGCAAATAATTGAACAACACTGGAGCCACAAAAACCATCCGTTAGAAAGGCTCCAGTTTAGTAGTGGTGAGAATGCTTGCAGCGACGATGATGATTATAAAAGAGTGTTGATATGCGATGGGTGCATTC
This sequence comes from Apium graveolens, assembly GCF_009905375.1. Classification (NCBI taxonomy): domain Eukaryota; kingdom Viridiplantae; phylum Streptophyta; class Magnoliopsida; order Apiales; family Apiaceae; genus Apium; species Apium graveolens. Next base: position 109,990,612 of record NC_133657.1, read on the forward strand.
AACCCATAACTGTATCCCATCCATCTTACTACGCTTGTATACGATGTGGTTTCTATCTCCACTCATTTTATGCCACCAAAATGCCCCTAGAGTTGCCTATAGGAGCATCCTCATTTCACCCGCAGCATTCGCTCTTACTTCAGAAAATAGAGAGATTTTATGAAAATGTGGAATGTGGAGTTTGTTCTTACCACACAAATGGATTCTACTATCATTGCAAGAATTGTAAAGTCAAAATTGATTTCCGTTGTGCATTCCTTCCTACCAGGATAAAACATAAATCTCACAGAAACCACTCCCTTGTTCAGCGCCCAATCTCCGTATCCCATCACTATTGTAGATTAACTAACATTAGTCTTATTCATGGAGTGGAATATGCATGCTAAACTTGCAATAGCTTCCAAATTCGTATACTTTGTCAATTTTATCCTCATCTAGTGTAACACAGATATGATCTTCACCCCATAAGCTTGAGATACCCTCCTTTTTTTATGAGGGGGTATACTATTGTGAAATATGTGAAGGACAAGTTAACTATCAGTTGGGGCTCTATCATTGTGACAAATTTAATCAGTCTTTTCATACTGAATGCTGGTATATACTGAATGTAATATCCGGGATATATCGTGTAATTATTTTTGCTATTATATAATTATTATGTGTGTTCAGTATCTATTCTGTGAGTTAATTGTTAAGTGTTGTCTGTACTTGAATATTCAAAAAAATAATATTAATTGAGTATTTTAATTTTAATATATCCAAAATAAAATATAGATAATTGTCATATCTTCCTAATTATTTTTATGTTGGTTTATGGATTTATAAGAATCATATGAAATTTCTAAAATCTTTTTCCGGGTAATTAAAATCTATTTTATAAAAACGGGAACCAACCGACGTCAACCGTTGTTACGTTTTTGGAACCCGAAACTCTTTCGAGAACTCTTTCCTAACCTAATTGTAATATTCCGAGCATATTCCATGTTTCGACTTTTTCGATCCGGCGTACGGTTTGTCCTGCGCGGGTCCCGGCGCAACATTTTCGATACAATATTCGTTTCGGTAAATCAATAAAACCCGTATTTTCGATAAACGGGAGCTTTTTATTAAACTATCACAATTCTCACTTCGTAATACGTGTAACCAGGCGCTGAGACCAAGACCGCAGTACAAATTGTACTGATTTGGATAATTATCCCGAAAACCGATACCGTTTGGATCAGTTTTTACAAATAAACGTACAGTTTTATATCCGGACTGATCCAACGGGATACTAATTTTCCGTAATTATAAATAGCCTTTTACCGTAATTTATTTGGTATCAAAATTATTTGCAGACAGATAATTATATAATTTTCAGAGAAAAACCCTAATTTCCTAAAACTGTTCTAAGAATCAAACAAGCATTTGGAGGTGTTATTGAATTCGGTTTGGAAAGCTCGAGTAACCAATCTGAAGGTCTTGAAGAGCTCTACCAGATTCTGTAATACACCTGCAGAAATCAAGGTTATTTTTCTAAAAATTTATTTATTTTCGAATTTATTTTATTAAAAATATGAATTTTTGTTCGGATGATTGTTTGTATGATTTGATGATTGCATGTTGTAAAGCTTGTTTTCCTGATGATTTTCATATGTCATACGTCTGATTTGGAGTTCAATAACATGTTCAAATTTGAGTTTGATTTTCGAATTTTAAAATTAGGGTTTATAACCCGTATGAATGTTCTTAATTGAAATTTGGGGGTTTCTTATTCTGTGATAGATTGATGTTGTGTTATAGTGGGTTGTGTTATCTGTGAAATTTGCAATCTAGTCGTATAAGTTTCATGAACCAACGAGGTCTGTAGAGAAGGGAGTTGTGTTTTGAAGTTTTCCGATGTTCGCCGGAAACTGGAAAATTTCACGGTCAAATTCCGGCCAACTCAGGGATTGTTAGGATGAATTGATTGCATGGTTGTGTTCCTGGTGTTGTGTAGATGTGATCTGGAGGTGATGGTGGCCTGAGCATCCCTGGAACGTGTTCTCCGGCCATCCCCGACTGTTTTCCAGCGACCCCTTGGAAAATTACAATTTAGTACCTATAGTTTTGAAAACGATGCAGTTTGGTCCCTGTAGTTTACAGACTTTACAAAAATTGGATTTCTGTTTTAAAAATATTTAAAAATCATATTTCCTATTTATTTTTATTATAAAAATTCGTTTTTAATTTCTGAAAATTCTAAAAATTATTATTTTAATTCTGAAAATTATTTTTAATTCACAAATAAATCTAAATTAATTAATTAATTAATTTCAGTTAATTTCTAATTGATTAATTGGTCAATTAATTCGAAAATTAATTGATTAATTAATTTAATTAATTATTAATTGATTTTAATTAATTATTTAATAAGATTTAATTATTTAAAAATGATTTAAAAATTCTGAAAAATAGTTTCGAGCTGTAAAATATTATTCTAAATTATTTCCAAGGCTCGATAATTATTCTAAAATTATTTCGGAGCCAGAATTGGCCAACCGAACCCTGTTTATTAACCCGAAATTGATCCAATGACCCGTTTTAATTCCGAAAAATGTTTTAAAAATCATTTTAAATAACAGAAAGCCTATTTATGACCCGAGACTTCTTTATAAATAATATATCATTGATTACGTGATGTATTATGTGCTATATGTGACTTGTTAATTGACTATCAGTCTATATATTCGGTGTTTACTTGATTATTGCATAACTTTCAATCCGTTAATCGGATTTGGGTAAAACGAAGGGTAGATAGAAGTATGTGTTGAATAGAATTACATGAGTAAATTATTGATAGATGCTTATGATATGTGAGCAGAAGAGGCAAGACGTAGGAAACGGAAACAGATAGTTGAGGAGTAAGACGCTTGTGATTGGAAGCGAGTGCAGTGCAGTAAGCTAATATCAGGCAAGTATTCCGAACTTTCTCGAAATATTGTAATACATGATAGTCTTGTTGATATTGCAAGTGCTTTGAAGCACTGAAATCTAAACCCTGATTCCAGTTATTGTTCTTGAGCCATGAACCTTATTCTTTCTAGACCATTGATTGTTGTATACCCAAACACGAACCTCAAGTATACGATACTACTCCACAAATACATGCAAACAAAATCCCAAACACTGAACTGAATTACTTGTACATTCAATCATTGTATCCTATGCATTGAAAGCCCAAATCTTTGAAACCCTGAAATGTTGATTTCTTTGTTATCCAATTCTTTCATTACCCAGCATCCAAGCTTTTAAATTGCCTTATTGATCCTTACAAGGATTGAAACCCTTTCATTGTTAAACATTTATTGTTGTTAATGATTTCGATTATTGTTTATTATTGCATATTCTGTTATTATGTTAGAATTGGATTGTTTTTATAAAATTGTGGACTAGATTCGTGGTCAGACCATATAATGGTCAAGTTAGGCCAATGTGTGCCTTGGATCCAGTAGTTAGAGCAATGTTGTGTGCCTTGCTCGGGGTTAGTGCGTGACTGATCAGCAGCCTAACCTTGGTTTTTAAATTAAAAGTATAATATCCAATTCTAAATCATAATCCATTGTTCACTTGATATCATAATCATATTCATCTGATGATCATTATTCTCAGTTTTGTCATTGTGACTTGCTGAGCTAGTTAGCTCATTTGTGCGATGTTGTTTATATTCTTTCCAGTTAAAAAGGAACCAGTTGGTAGCAGGGATCCCCAGTCCAGCGCGAGAGCTAGGGGTTCAGGTTGAGAAAGCTGAGCTAGTAGGCTTTTTTGGGATAATTTAAGTTTGTAAAAGTTTGTAATAATGTTTAATACTCATTTTGAGTTTAAAATAGTTGGGATTTGAACGGTTTGTAATATATTAGTGTGTTTGGCTTGTGTGCATACTTTAACCTGCTGCGGTCCGTGGTGGTTGGTAAGTAGGGTCACTGTATATATTATTATTATCTTTATTATTGTTATAAACAGGTTATAATTAAGGTGTGTGTGTGGACCCCAAACTTCTGACCCGGGTTTGGAGGGCGCCACAGGTTTGATATCAGAGCTACAGGTTATAAGTCACTGACACAAGCCTAGATTGACGGGAATGGGTAGAGGGATATGATTAGAAGTAAGGTATAGAATGATAGAACGTCGAGAGGTTGAGTGTTATGGTATAACCGATATTAGTATAGTTTGCGTCGTGGTACAAGATTCTTATATTATGATATGATTTCAGATAGCAGAGATGGCCGACTCTTTTATTCCCGTATCAGCTGATCACTCAGAGCCTTCAGTTGGAACACCAACATCGGATCCATGTCCTGTTATTCCACCAGCATTGGCTATTCTACCTCCACCGGTGTTGCAGCCCGTACCATTGCAGGCTATTCCACCTCCAGGCATGAGGCCATCTGTCAGAGGACCCCCACCAGCTGATTCAGATTCCACTGGGCATTCAGTAGCGAGTGCCCCATTCCAGTCTACATTGCCCCCAGTTCCTTATTACCGGTATGAGGCTCTTCTATTGGAGCGTGATTCCTTGTTGGCTCAGATTAGAGAGTTACAGCATATCATCAGGACTACAGATGTTGATCGTGGTGTGAGGGAGCTTCGAGAGGAGATTCATGTGACACGGAGGGTTACTGAGGCTAGGCTACATGGAGCTACACTACCTGGCAGAGGCCCTGATACATTGCTGGGCTGGGCTACTGAGGTGATGGAGGACTTTGAGAGGCTGGCAGGACCAGAGTTTCCTTGGAGCTGAGTTAGAGATTCTGAGATGGAGATGCTGAGCAGTGTTGTTATGATTATGTAGTATGTACAGTAGTGTATAGTGTGTATCAGTAGACTTTTGAGTTGTATTTATAGACTAGCGATGCTGACTAGTGAGTAGGTTGTTGTACCCTTTTTGCTTTTACTTTCGAAGCGTCTTTACGCTTGTACTACCTAAAACTTTTGATCTATATATATCAGTACCTTTTTCCTTTCCAACACTGTCATTTACTTTATCGCACCTGTTTTACTTTACCTTATTTATTGCACCAGTATACCCTGTGATACCATGTACCCTATTTTCCATAACTGTTTATATTCTGTAAAGAAGCATGCAATTTACTTAGTTACAACTGTTTTCAAAAAGGAGATATTCCTGTTTTACAATACCTTTCTTTTATACAAAGATTTGATTTAAAAGCTAAATAAATTGATTGATTCTTTACAGAAAATGCTTCCCAGAAGAAATACCCGCACCAACACCCAGAATGAAGAAACCAACAACAACAACAATAACAACCAAGATGATACAAACCAGAATGTGAACCCATGACCCATGGACCCAGCAATAGCCCAGATTCTTCAAATCTTGGCCCAACAAACAGTTCACCTGGCACAACAACAGCAGAGACAGACCAATTCCCAGGTAACTTTCAAAACTTTTCAGGCAGTAAACCCACCAGAATTCAAGGGTTCCTTTGAGCCAATTGAAGCAAATGTGTGGTTAAAGGAAATAGAGAAGGCATTTGCCTTGGTAAAAGTGAAAGAGGAGCAGAAGGTTGAATTTGCAAGTTACTATCTGAAGAATGAGGCCACCTATTGGTGGGAAATGGTGAAGACATTGGAAAGCACAGATGTTATTACTTGGGAAAGGTTTAAGGAATTATTTTTAGAAAAGTATTTTCCTCAGTTTGTTCAGGATCAAATGGAGCTGAAGTTTTTAGAATTAAAGCAAGGGAACATGTCGGTAACAGATTATGAGAGGAAGTTTGAGGAATTGTCAAGGTATGTGCCGTCGTATGTTGATACTGATAGAAAGAAAGCTAAGAGATTCCAGCAAGGCTTGAAGCCATGGATCAGAGGGAAGGTAGCTATTTTTGAATTGGATACCTATGCCGGGGTTGTACAGAAAGCTATGATCGCAGAGACAGAGAGTGAGATGTTCCAGAAAGAAAAGGAAAGCAAGAAAAGGAAAGTTGAGGGAAGTGAGGGTCAGTCACAAATAGGGAAGTTTCCAAATTTTAAGAAGGGCAAGTTTCAGCCAGGGAGAAATTTTAATTTCAGGAGACAAAATGCAGGTGACGGAGGCCAGGGCAATCGTCCAGCTAATGTGAATCAGCCGAATCAATTGAGATTAACTTTTCCAGATTGTCAAGTATGTGGAAAGAAGCATGGAGGAGTTTGTAACAAGTTGAATGTGGTATGTTTTAAATACAACCAAAAAGGGCACTACTCGAGGGAGTGCCGAAATCAGCCAGCAAGAGAGCCAGCAAATAAGGATCAGCCTATCCGGAATCCAGCAGTGAAGGTTCCAGTCATTGGATTTACATGATTTAAATATGGGAAGCCAGGACATATGGCCAGGGATTGCAAGACACCAGCCCCAGTCAGTAATGCATTGAGGATTATGGGACCTACCCCAACAGTGAATGAGACTCCGAGGGCTAGAGTTTTTGACATGTCGATGAAGGATGCGATCCAGGATGCGGATGTCGTGGCAGGTACGCTTAATGTGAATTCTTTATGTGCCAAAGTGTTAATAGATTCGGGAGCAACTCGATCATTTTTTTCACAAGATTTTGTTAGTAAGTTAAATTGTCCAGTTGGGTATTTAAATGAAATAATGACTGTGGAATTAGCAAATCAAGAACGTGTAACTGTTAACCAAGTTTGTGGGAATTGTGAGATTGAGATTTCTGATAGTAAGTTTTGTGTAGATTTGATACCGTTTAAGTTAGGAGAATTTGACGTTATATTAGGGATGGATTGGTTATCTAAGCATGATGCTCAGATAGATTGTCGAAATAAGAAAGTAATGGTGAAAACGCCAGATGAAAGAATAGTAACGTTCAAGGGACAGAAGCAGGTAAAGAAGTTCTTAACGATGATTCAAGCCAAGAAGTTACTACGACAAGGATGTGAGCATTTCGTAGCATATGTGATCGACAGAAGTCAGGAGCCAGCAAAACTTGAAGATAATCCAGTTGTGAAGGAATTTCCAGACGTATTTCCCGACGAGTTACCAGGACTTCCTCCAGATAGAGAAATTGAATTTGCAATCGACTTAGCACCTGGAACTGAACCAGTATCCAAGGCCCCGTACAGAATGGCGTTTGTTGAGATGAAAGAGCTAGCAAAGCAATTGCAGGAATTGTTAGAGAAAGGAGTAATCAGACCCAGCGTATCCCCGTGGGGAGCCCCGGTATTATTTGTCAAGAAAAAAGATGGAAGCATGAGACTGTGCATCGACTATAGGGAGCTCAATAAGTTGACAATCAAGAATAAGTATCCGTTACCCAGAATTGATAATTTGTTTGACCAATTGAAGGGAGCCAAGTATTTCTCCAAGATCGATTTAAGATCGGGATATCATCAACTGAAGATCAAACCAGAAGATATACCAAAGACAGCTTTCAGAACAAGGTATGGACATTATGAATTTCTAGTAATGTCTTTTGGATTGACCAACGCCCCAGCAGCGTTTCTGGACCTGATGAACAGAATTTTCACGGAATATTTGGACAAGTTCGTTATAGTATTTATAGACGATATTTTGATCTATTCAAAGACGGAGGAGGATCATGCGGAACATTTATGGACAACTTTGGAGATTTTAAGGAAAAATAAGTTATATGCTAAATTGTTGAAGTGTGAGTTTTGGCTACAGGAAGTTCAGTTCTTAGGACACATAGTCAGTAATGAAGGGATCAAAGTGGACCCGGCAAAGATCAAGGCAATTACGAATTGGGAAAGACCGAGAACACCCATTGAGGTAAGAAGTTTCTTGGGATTGGTAGGATATTATCGAAGATTCGTTCAGAATTTCTCAAGAATTGCAACACCATTGACAAAGCTTACACGAAAGAATGAAAAGTTTATATGGAATGACAAGTGCGAAGAAAGTTTTCAGGAATTGAAGCGGAGATTAATCACAGCACCTGTTTAGTCACTTCCTGACGATCAAGGGAATTTCGTAATTTATAGCGATGCTTCTTACAAAGGATTAGGATGTGTTCTTATGCAGCACGACAAGGTGATTGCGTATGCGTCAACGCAATTGAAACCACATGAACAGAAGTACCCTATTCATGATTTGGAGTTAGCAGCCATAGTATTTGCTTTGAAGATTTGGAGACATTATTTGTATGGAGAAAAATGTGAGATTTTCACGGATCACAAAAGTTTGAAATATATATTTACCCAGCAGGAACTTAATATGAGACAAAGGAGATGGTTAGAATTGATCAAGGATTATGATTGCTCGATTAATTATCATCCCGGTAAGGCGAACGTTGTAGCAAATGCGTTAAGTCGGAAGGAAAGGTTAAATGTGTTATCCGTACCTGAAGAGATATATAAAGAATTTCAAAAATTGGAATTGGAGATTAGAATTTGCAAGCCCGAGGAAGCAAAAGTGTACGGTATGATTTTCCAACTGGAGTTATTGGAGAAAATAAAGAAATGCCAGAAAGAGGTAATGGATCAAGATATAAATAGTTTGGTAGGTGAGGAATTATGCACGCAACAAGATGATCAAGGTATTCTTAGGTTTTCTTCAAGAATTTGGATTCCACCAGTGACGGAGCTGAAAAATGAAATTTTACAAGAGGCACATAGTTCAAGATATTCCATCCATCCAGGGAGTACCAAAATGTACAGAGATTTAAAGAAGAATTATTGGTGGCCAGATATGAAGAGGGAAATTACGGAATGGGTTAGTAAATGCTATACATGTCAGAGAGTTAAAGCAGAGCATCAGAGACCAAGCGGATTGCTACAGCCATTGGGGATTCCAGAGTGGAAGTGGGAACATATTACCATGGATTTCATAGTTGGATTACCAAGGACAAGGGCTAATCATGATGCCATTTGGGTTATAGTAGATAGACTTACCAAGTCAGCTCATTTTCTGCCTATAAATGAAAGATTTTCGCTTGACAAGTTAGTTCATATGTACTTGAAAGAGATCATAGTTCGTCATGGAGTTCCAGTGTCTATCGTATCTGATAGAGATCCAAGGTTTAATTCAAGATTCTGGAAGAGCTTTTAAGAATGTTTGGGAACAAGATTGAATATGAGTACGGCCTATCACCCCCAAACGGATGGCCAAAGTGAAAGAACGATCCAGATAATCGAGGACATGCTACGTGTTTGTGCTATTGATTTCAAAGGAAGTTGGGACGAGCATTTACCCCTGGTAGAGTTTGCCTATAACAACAGTTATCACGCCAGTATTGGGATGCCACCTTATGAAGCCCTTTATGGACGCAAATGTAGATCTCCAGTATATTGGGACGAAGTAGGAGAATGCAAAATACTCGGACCCGAATTGGTGCAGCAGACAAAGGAAGTTGTTGAAATTATCCAGAAAAGATTAATAGCCGCACAAGATCGTCAAAGGAAATATGCAGACCAATCAAGAAAAGACATGGAATTTGAAGAAGGAAGTTTGGTATTATTGAAAGTATCACCATGGAAAGGACTAACGAGGTTCGGGAAGAAAGGGAAGCTAAACCCAAGATATGTCGGACCTTTTGAAATCCTAAAGCGTATTGGCAAAGTAGCTTACGAGTTGGCGTTACCTCCGCACATGGAGCACATTCACAATGTTTTTCACATATCAATGCTTAAGAAATATAATCTAGACTCCAGACATGTAATAGAATATGAGCCAATAGAACTTCAAGCAGATTTATCATATGTAGAGAGTCCGATAGAGATTCTAGAGGAAAGAGAGAAAGTATTGAGAAATAAAGTGGTAAAATTAGTAAGAGTATTGTGGAGAAACCCAAAGGTTGAAGAGTCAACCTGGGAGTTAGAAAGTGATATGAGAGAAAAGTACCCTCATTTATTTTCTTAGAGATTCTGAGGACAGAATCCTTTTAAGGGGGGAAGAATGTAATATCCGGGATATATCGTGTAATTATTTTTGCTATTATATAATTATTATGTGTGTTCAGTATCTATTCTGTGAGTTAATTGTTAAGTGTTATCTATACTTGAATATTCAAAAAAATAATATTAATTGAGTATTTTAATTTTTATATGTCCAAAATAAAATATAGATAATTGTCATATCTTCCTAATTATTTTTATGTTGGTTTATGGATTTATAAGAATCATATGAAATTTCTAAAATCTTTTTCCGGGTAATTAAAATCTATTTTTATAAAAACGGGAACCAACCGACGTCAACCGTTGTTACGTTTTTGGAACCCGAAACTCTTTCGAGAACTCCTTCCTAACCTAATTGTAATATTCCGAGCATATTCCATCTTTCGACTTTTTCGATCCGGCGTACGGTTTGTCCTGCGCGGGTCCCGGCGCAACATTTTCGATACAATATTCGTTTCGGTAAATCAATAAAACCCGTATTTTCGATAAACGGGAGCTTTTTATTAAACTATCATAATTATCACTTCGTAATACGTGTAACCAGGCGCTGAGATCAAGACCGCAGTACAAATTATACTGATTTGGATAATTATCCCGAAAACCGATACCGTTTGGATCAGTTTTTACAAATAAACGTACCGTTTTATATCCGGAATGATCCAACGGGATACTAATTTTCCGTAATTATAAATAGCCTTTTACCGTAATTTATTTGGTATCAAAATCATTTGCAGACAGATAATTATATAATTTTCAGAGAAAAACCCTAATTTCCTAAAACTGTTCTAAGAATCAAACAAGCATTTGGAGGTGTTATTGAATTCGGTTTGGAAAGCTCGAGTAACCAATCTGAAGGTCTTGAAGAGCTCTACCAGATTCTGTAATACACCTGCAGAAATCAAGGTTATTTTTCTAAAAATTTATTTATTTTCGAATTTATTTTATTAAAAATATGAATTTTTGCTCGGATGATTGTTTGTATGATTTGATGATTGCATGTTGTAGAGCTTGTTTTCCTGATGATTTTCATATGTCATACGTCTGATTTGGAGTTCAATAACATGTTCAAATTTGAGTTTGATTTTCGAATTTTAAAATTAGGGTTTATAACCCGTATGAATGTTCTTAATTGAAATTTGGGGGTTTCTTATTCTGTGATAGATTGATGTGTGTTATAGTGGGTTGTGTTATCTGTGAAATTTGCAATCTAGTCGTATAAGTTTCATGAACCAACGAGGTCTGTAGAGAAGGGAGTTGTGTTTTGAAGTTTTCCGATGTTCGCCGGAAACTGGAAAATTTCACGGCCAAATTCCGGCCAACTCAGGGATTGTTAGGATGAATTGATTGCATGGTTGTGTTCCTGGTGTTGTGTAGATGTGATCTGGAGGTGATGGTGGCCTGAGCATCCCTGAAACGTGTTCTCCGGCCATCCCCGACTGTTTTCCGGCGACCCCCTGGAAAATTACAGTTTAGTACCTATAGTTTTGAAAACGATGCAGTTTGGTCCCTGTAGTTTCCAGACTTTGCAAAAATTGGATTTCTGTTTTAAAAATGTTTAAAAATCATATTTCCTATTTATTTTTATTATAAAAATTCGTTTTTAATTTCTGAAAATTCTAAAAATTATTATTTTAATTCTGAAAATTATTTTTAATTCACAAATAAATCTAAATTAATTAGTTAATTAATTTCAGTTAATTTCTAATTGATTAATTGGTCAATTAAGTCGAAAATTAATTGATTAATTAATTTAATTAATTATTAATTGATTTTAATTAATTATTTAATAACATTTAATTATTTAAAAATGATTTAAAAATTCTGAAAAATAGTTTCGAGCTTTAAAATATTATTCTAAATTATTTCCAAGGCTCGATAATTATTCTAAAATTATTTCGGAGCCAGAATTGGCCAACCGAACCCTGTTTATTAACCCGAAATTGATCCAACGACCCGTTTTAATACCGAAAAATGTTTTAAAAATCATTTTAAATAACAGAAAGCCTATTTATGACCTGAGACTTCTTTATAAATAATATATCATTGATTACGTGATGTATTATGTGCTATATGTGACTTGTTAATTGACTATCAGTCTATATATTCGGTGTTTACTTGATTATTGCATAACTTTCAATCCGTTAATCGGATTTGGATAAAATGAAGGGTAGATAGAAGTATGTGTTGAATAGAATTACATGAGTAAATTATTGATAGATGCTTATGATATGTGAGCAGAAGAGGCAAGACGTAGGAAAGGGAAACAGATAGTTGAGGAGTAAGACGCTTGTGATTGGAAGCGAGTGCAGTAAGCTAATATCAGGCAAGTATTCCGAACTTTCTCGAAATATTGTAATACGTGATAGTCTTGTTGATATTGCAAGTGCTTTGAAGCACTGAAACCTAAACCCTGATTCCAGTTATTGTTCTTGAGCCATGAACCTTATTCTTTCTAGACCATTGATTGTTGTATACCCAAACACGAACCTCAAGTATACGATACTACTCCACAAATACATGCAAACAAAATCCCAAACACTGAACTGAATTACTTGTACATTCAATCATTGTATCCTATGCATTGAAAGCCCAAATCTTTGAAACCCTGAAATGTTGATTTCTTTGTTATCCAATTCTTTCATTACCCAGCACCCAAGCTTTTAAATTGCCTTATTGATCCTTACAAGGATTGAAACCCTTTCATTGTTAAACATTTATTGTTGTTAATGATTTCGGTTATTGTTTATTATTGCATATTCTGTTATTATGTTAGAATTGGATTGTTTTTATAAAATTGTGGACCAGATTCGTGGTCAGACCATATAATGGTCAAGTTAGGCCAATATGTGCCTTGGATCCAGTAGTTAGAGCAATGTTGTGTGCCTTGCTCGGGGTTAGTACGTGACTGATCAGCAGCCTAACCTTGGTTTTTAAATTAAAAGTATAATATCCAATTCTAAATCATAATCCATTGTTCACTTGATATCATAATCATATTCACCTGATGATCATTATTCTCAGTTTTTTCATTGTGACTTGCTGAGCTAGTTAGCTCATTTGTGCGATGTTGTTTATATTCTTTCCAGTTAAAAAGGAACCAGTTGGTAGCAAGGATCCCCAGTCCAGTGCGAGAGCTAGGGGTTCAGGTTGAGAAAGCTGAGCTAGTAGGCTTCTTTTGGGATAATTTAAGTTTGTAAAAGTTTGTAATAATATTTAATACTCATTTTGAGTTTGAAATAGTTGGGATTTGAACGGTTTGTAATATATTAGTGTGTTTGGCTTGTGTGCATACTTTAACCTGCTGCGGTCCGTGGTGGTTGGTAAGTAGGGTCACTGCATATATTATTATTATCTTTATTATTGTTATAAGCAGGTTATAATTAAGGTGTGTGTATGGACCCCAAACTTCTGACCCGGGTTTGGAGGGTGCCACAGGTTTGATATCAGAGCTACAGGTTATAAGTCACTGACACAAGCCTAGATTGACGGGAATGGGTAGAGGGATATGATTAGAAGTAAGGTATAGGATGATAGAACGTCGAGAGGTTGAGTGTTATGGTATAACCGGTATTAGTATAGTTTGCGTCGTGGTACGAGATTCTTATATTACGATATGATTTCAGATAGCAGAGATGGCCGACTCTTTTATTCTCGTATCAGCTGATCACTCAGAGCCTTCAGTTGGAACACCAGCATCGGATCCACGTCCTGTTATAATATCATTGCATATCTTCTCTAACGTTCCTGCATATAACAAATAACAAATATCATTACTAAAAAATAGGAGAAGGTGGTTCCACAACTTACTCAACCTTACTTACAGTTATCTACAGAAAACACCAAGTCTTTGCTATTTATTGGCAGTCAACTAACAAATGAAAATAATAAATTAAGCTAACACATAACAAATTCCTCCCCTCTTATTAAAACCTGACCTTGTCCTCAAGGCTGTGTTCCGGAAACTGGACTTTCATCATCTCCAAATCCGGAAACTGGACTTTCATCATCTCCAAATCTTCCAAAGTCGACTCAGCTCGGGATAAACCACGCCAATGAACTAGAACTTCTTTCACACCTTTTCGAGCTCTATAATCCAGAACAACTTGAGGCATTGGATAAAGAGACCCATCATCATCTTTGATAGCTCGAAACTCTGTCTACACTTCAATTTTGTCTCCAACTTTTTTCTTTAATAAGTAAACATGGAACACACGATGTATTCGAGACTCTTTCGGCAATTCCAACTTATAAGGAATAACGCCATTTTTTTGTCAATTTTAAATGGACCATAGATTTTGGAGATAGCTTCATATTTTTCCTCATTGCAACTGAAGCTTGACGAAATAGCTGCAATGTAAATAAACCAATCCCCCTCTACAAACTCCCTATCTCTATGGTGGCTATCATAAACCTTCTTAATTCATGATTGAGCTTCTTGTAAAGTGGTCCTCAAATCTTTTATAACTTGATCACGAGCCACCAGTTCTTTCTCTACAGAATCTACCTTTGCCATGCCTGGGATATAAGATAACAAGTTGGGAGGAGGCCTACCATACACTACTTCAAACGATGCTGAATGGAAGCTCATATTATAACAATATTCTGCCCATGGCAGCCACTGGCTCGATTTCTTTGGTTTTGAACTTGTAAAACACCGTAAATACATTTTGAGTCTACGATTAACAACCTCACACTATCCATCTGTTTATGGGTGATACGCAAAACTAAAGCTGAAACTGGTGCCATTTAGCTTAAATAACTCTGAACAAAACAAGCTAGTAAAAGTATCATCACGATCACACATAATGGACTTTGGTATCCCATGTAATTTAAAGATATTATCAAAAAATATTTATGCAACTCCAGCATCTGTGTAAGGATGAGATAAAGAGATAAAATGTGCATATTTGGACAACCGATCAACTACCACAAAAATTGTAGTTTTACCTTTAGACATAGGTAAGCCGCCAATAAAATCCATATACATGTCTTCCCATACGCGTTGTGGAATTGGAAGTGGTTGGAGTAACCCCGCTGGAGACAAATGTACAGATTTGTGTCTTTGGCAAATGTCGCAAGATGCAATGAACTTTCGAACCTTATGCCGCATTCTTGGCCAGTAAAAATCTGCTCGTATCCTCAGAAGAGTTTTCTGGTAACCGTCATGAGTGCTGTTGTGAAATTGTACCAATATAGCATCAATTAAAGGAGAATTTTTAGAAAGGTAAATCCTCTCTTTATAAAAAATAATGTCGTTGCTGAATTTCTACGGTCCCAACACCTCCCCATCTATAATACGTTTAGCTTGTTCCTACAATGCTAAACTGGATGTCACTTCATTCTGAATGGCCTTTACAAAATCAAGAATCAGTTGACTAATAGCTACAAGTTCTCCACTTTCTGCATTCACACTTTTTTTATAATCATTCCTTCTCGAGAGAGCATCATCAACCGGATTCTCTTTTCCCTTTTTGTATTCGATCACGAAATCAAAACCCAACAATTTATATAACCACCGTTGTTGAGATAGTGTCGTAAACTTTTGACTCCACAAAATTACAAGCTTCGATGATTTGTCCTAACTACAAAAGATCTTCCCAGTAAATATGGCCGCCATTTTTGAACTTCTAATACTAAAGCCAGAATCTCCTTCTCATATGTGGACATCAGCATATTTTTTCCTTAAAGCTCGACTAAAGAAGGCTATTGGACGCTCTTGAAGGAGAACAACTCCCACACCTGAACCACTTGCATCACATTCAATAATAAATTGTTTGGAGAAGTCGGGTAAAGCTAAAACATGAGCATTTGTCATCGCTTTTTTCAGTTGTACAAATGAAGTTTCTGCTGCACTTAACTAAAGAAAAAAATCTTTTTTAAGCAATTTTGTGAGTGGCGCGGCTATTTTTCCATAATTGTGAATGAACTTTTTATAATAACCTGTCAACCCAAAGAACCCACGTAATGCCTTTAGGGACGTGGGTGTTGGCCAGCTTACCATAACATCAAATTTTTCAGGATCCACAAATACCCCTGAATTTGATATCACATGACCAAGATAATGAACTTGGCATTTGCCAAACTCACATTTTTCTTGCCTGACATACAGTTCATTTGTTCACAGGATAGAAAATATGAGCTCTAGATGATGCATATGTTCAATCCATGATTTACTATAACTAATATGTCATCGAAAAAAACTAGAACAATTTTGCGTAAATATTTCTTAAATACCTCGTTCATAAGAGCTTGAAATGATGACGAAGCGTTGGTAAGACCAAATGGCATGACTAAAAATTCATAGTTTCCATGATGAGTTCGAAATGCAGTCTTCTCAATATCAGATGGATGGACTCGAATTTGATGATAGCCGGAATGAAGGTCTAACTTTGAAAAGAATTTGCTTCCGTGTAACTTATCTAGAAGTTCATCAATAACAGGAATAAGGAATTTGTCCTTTATTGTAATGCTATTTAAGGCTCGATAATCAACGCACATTCTCCAGGAACCATCATGTTTTTCTACCAAAATAACCGGTAAAGAATACAGATTATTACTTGGTCGAATAACACTAGTAGCAAGCATTTCCTCAACCAGTTTCTCTATTGCTGTCTTCTGAAAGTACGGGTACTTATATAGTTTAACTAATACAGGACCCTTAACAGGTTGTAAAGGAATTCGTTGATCTTGTTCAGGTCGAGGAGGAAGACATGTAGGGATTTTAGAACATTGCTATATTTTTGAAGTAACTCTGTAATCTGTAGAGGAACATGAGAGTTGTCTGGAACTGATGAGGATGTCTTTAAAGAATAAAATAACATCACACCCTTATTTTTTCTGGTTTCTCACAAGAGTTGAAGACTGTTAACAATTTTATTTTTTGGAGCCGATAATCTCCTTAACTAGACTTCTTTTCCATTTACCTTGAATGTCATCTCCATTTGAGAGAAATCCCATTCTATGGGACCTAATGTGCTCAACTACTGGGTACCCAACACAATATCATAACCTTCAAGAGGGAGTACATAAAAATCTATAATTAATGGAGTACCTTGTAGAATTAACTCAGTATTAGAACACTTGCGTGAGCTTTTCAATCTTTCACCTGAGGCAACCATTACTTCTACACTTCCCTTTGATGTTGGTTTCAACCCTATTTTTATTGCCACCTTCTGACAAACAAAATTGTGTGTGCTTCATGTGTCAACAAGCACTATTACTTTTTTGTTTCTCCAACTGCCCATAACTCTCATTATGTCAGACGAATGTATTTCAGCCATAGCGTGCAAATAGATTTTAGCATTTTGACCAACCATATTATCCTCAATCTCCATTTCAGCATCATCATCACTACCTTCTTGGCAAACTTGAATAGAGAATTACTTCTTACAGCGATGTCCCGGGATAAACTTATCATTACAGCGAAAACATAGTCCTTTTCTTTTCCTTTCATTCATTTCTTCAACAGTTTACTTCTTTACTTGTGGGGTAGATAATTTACTAGTGGTCACACTACAAGCGTCAGACATGATCTTAGCACTTGTTGGAGTCCCCCGTTGGTAAGAAACGTCTCTAGCTTCATATAATCGAGCCAAGCCCATTGCATTAGACAGAGTGGAGGGTCTATTGGCTTGTACATCTATACGTATTGCATCACATAAACAACTAATAAAATAACTCACTTGTCGATCCTGTGGCAAAGAACCTTCCTTGGCTAATAACCTTTCAAACTCAACTTGATACTCTTGTATTGTTCCTTTTTGTCGCAATTTAGTTAGTAAGCTACCCAAAGAAATCCAGAACCTTCTCAGAAATATATCGAGAATCAATGACCTCCTTGAACTCCTCCCAAGAGACTGTAATGTAGCTCTTTCTTCTTGCAACAACTGGATACCACATTTGTTCCTCCCCTTCAAGATGAAATGAGGATAACGGAACATGATCACCTGCAGGAGTGCCATGAAGTTTGAAGAATTTCTTGATCCTGCATAGCCACACAGTTGAATCTCCAGTGCCATCAAAGCGAGGAAAATCAATTTTTACTTGTTTCAGCACAATAGAACTATTGAAATTGGTTCTCTGAAAGATGCCACCACCAGACCCTTAGATTTCATGATTGGCAGAAGTTTCACCATCTCTATTGTTGGATTGTGTAAGTGCAATTTTTTTCACATGACTCCTTAGTTTCCCTTACTAATCAGCCATACTCTTCATTTGATTTTCGATTCCCTCGACACGCGACTCCATTCCGAGGCTCTCATACCAATTTGGTATATGCTGAACACCTTTATTTTTCTGCTTACTGGAACCTATTATTAAATTAGGATACTTGTTATATTTAGAAAAGGCTAATAGAGGAGCCTCTGACCTCTGTCAACTCAAGAGCAGAACTGCAAAATAATATCATAAGCATATCTTCTCTAACATTCCTGCATATGTTATACAAGACGCTGTTACAACTGCTTCATTGCTAAAAAAAGGAGAAGGGGGTTCCACTACTTACTCAACCTAACTTACACTTATAGCAAGTCTTTGCTATTTATTTGCACTCAAATAAGAAATAAAAATAATAAATTAAGCTAGCACATAACAAATGCATACTTTGGTAGGAAAGTGTTAAGCTTGGAGGGACTATTAAACTTACTATTAGCAATCAACCATACACATTTCAATTGGTTTTAAAGGGGCGTGAAGAAAGAATTCTCCCAAGTACATTTGTGGTAATTTTGGGAATAACTACGAGTTTACATATCTTTTCGAATGTGATGGCTGTGGACTTCTTATTTGTCGCAAGTGTGTCCGCAAGCTGCAGTAAAGGATCACAAGAGAGTGATTGTTTCCCAAGTTGGTCACTGACAGAAATTTTGCTCAGCATTGTAGAAGAGAAGATACCTTACAAGAATG
Source organism: Apium graveolens (assembly GCF_009905375.1). Lineage (NCBI taxonomy): Eukaryota > Viridiplantae > Streptophyta > Magnoliopsida > Apiales > Apiaceae > Apium > Apium graveolens. The sequence goes on from NC_133657.1 coordinate 110,009,398, forward strand.
TGATATTTGTGCACAAGCTTCCTATGAAAACTCTTTGCATTCCTTTCTATAGAAGTTCATTTTCTTATGTTTGCTTTAGTCACTACACACATCAAGGTTTACGTATTAGGATTATTAAATCGGCCTCATCATTTCTCTCAAGTTTTTTGCAGATTCTGTAATGGTTGATTTTAAGATTTTAGTTTGTGACTGCTTATCAATTCTAGTCTACAAATTTGTATCAATTTGTTCCCTCTTCTACCTAACTTGCACTTGTGACATTTCTTCAAAATTTTAACTTGAATTATGTATTGCAATCCAAAAAATAGAATTCGATTCATTTTATCTGAATTAATCATTCATGGAGCGAATCAAGGGTGAAGAACAAATTTATCTCATTGCTATATATATTTAACAAAAGTTATTATTTTCTGAAAAGTTAGATCAACTTTAGCCGATGGGATACCCAACAGTGGAGTATTCATCATATATGAGATACCCAACTGATACCCAACTGTCAGTGTAGTATCTCATATAAAAAATACCCAACTAAAGTATCGTATACAAATTAGGATACTCAACTTATAGTGGAGTATAGGAATTAGTGAATTATTATTTATTATTTAGTTTAGAATTATTTGGTTTACTAACATTAACTAACGATCCGCAAATCAATGAAGAACACTCGAGTCACAAGAACCATCTGTTAGTACGCCTCCAGTTTAGTAATATTGAAAATGTTAGCATTGACCACAATGATATTAAAAGAGTTTCGATATGCGAGGGGTGCATTCAACCCATAGCCGAATCTCTTATGTCTTATTATGTCTTACTATGCTTGTATCCAATGTGGTTCCTTTCTCCACTCCTGTGCCACTAAGATGCCACGAGAGTTGTCTGCCTGTAATACCCCATTTTTAATAATAAAAGGAGATATTACTTAAAATTCATAAACCTGCAAACAGAGCACTAATATATTTCTAAACAAAATTAAACAATATAAAATCTCCAAAATAATATTAAATCTCCAAACCGTCTAAACCAATAATATAAAATGTAGAAATCTCTATTTAAATAATTAAGTCCAGATAATGATAAAATCTGAGATCCTAATCGATAAACGGGGTATCTCTCCATTACACAGTCCCAGATCCCCCTAAGCACCTGCCACAAAAAGAATACGACATGAGCCAAACGCCCAGTACGGATTTGGAACATAATTTATAAAATAAGAGATTAGAAATAAATAATCTGTAATTTATTATAAAATAACAATTTTAAAAATAATTAAGGATGAAGCAACAAGGGGTTATGATACATACCGAGATGAGAATAGATACAAATACATACATCATTGGGTACCTAATGCATGCAACAGAATGGATAACGTGTACGGCATATACAACGTCACCATAAATCAAATCATAAATCAAACTCTGGGTGCACCCACGTATCCTGAACAAATATCAAATGGTCAAAAGCTCCTCCCAAGAGCTAACAGAAAGATACGCCGTGACCAATCACACTGTCACGGAAGTGTCATGTCACTAGTGCTGCAATGACATGGCCGTAGTACCCCTACAGCTAAACTCCCGAGTCCCGATCTAAATTTTCAATAAAATTTATCATTAATATAAATATTATTATTTGCATATATAAGTTGACCAGAATTATTTTTAAATTATGCACGTAATGACTCCTATACATGATATATCACAAATGCCCTAATAATGCATTAATCGGTTAATAACTTAATGTACGCACATAAGTTTTAATAAAATAAAAGTTTAACGCAGGACACTAAACCAATTCGCATAGCCATAAAGTCAGTAAACTGGTGCAGGACTCAGATGAACTGGCAAAACCAAATAAACAATCAAATATATAATATAAAATAGTAAACTACAATAAAATAAATACAATACTAAATAATAAAATGCATGATGTCTTGTACTGTATGTACAGGATATATATTAAATGTAAAACTTAAACCATGACCCTAATGTTACTTAACCATATCTTGACGCCTCAAATAAATTTATTAACTAAATAACTGTTAGTCATTGTAGTATTAAATTATAAAAGAAAACTAAATATCTATACAAAGACTCGATAATTCATATGTACATGTTCAAATAATTTATTAGCAGCGTTCACATGTAATTCACATATATGAATAACAAAATTAATACTAGTAAATAAATATCAATATTTTTGAGGCTCTGTTTGTACTTTGTAGTTCATGGATATCAAATATATTATTAAAATAATGAATATAAGCATATATCACTAATGTACATGAAGCCTAATTCAAATAGCTTTTAATAAAACAATCTTGACACATAAAAATTGAAACTAAGTTATTGTGACACAATGAAACTTGCATACTATGTGCTATCAACAACTCAATATGTATAAATAAACGGTACTATCCAGTACGTACGAGCAATTACCTGATATTGTTAACACAAAATTATTTTTCTAATTCTCAACTAGCCTCTCTCTCAGAATGATTTTTCCATAAAACTTTCACAAACGGAATGGTATTCTTCCTCAAAACTCGCTCCTCTCGAGCTAAGCTAGCCTCGGCTTCTTCCTCACAAGAAAGATCCTCTCTAATCTTATGCAATGGATACTGAACTACATGTAATGGATGATATTTATAGCCCCTCAAAACAAACACATGAAACACATTATGCACATGAGATAGTTGTGGCGGCAATGTAACTCTATAAGATACTTCTCCTACTTTCTCCATAAAATAGAAAGGTCCAACATATCTCGGACTAAGTTTCCCTTTCATATCAAAATACTTCACACCCTTACAAGGTGACACCTTCAAGAACACATGATCACCTGGCTCAAATCCACCAAACTTTCGATGTTGATCCGCATAACTCTTTTGACGAGATCGAGCTTCCTTCAAACTTTCTTTAATTTTCTCTACCTTCTCATTAGTGATTCTAACAAGCTCCGGCCCTTCAATGACTATCTCACCAACCTCATCCCAACAAGATGGTGCCCTACACCTCCTACCATACAAACTTCAAATGGTGGCATACTAATACTCGCGTGCCAGCTATTATTATACGCAAACTCTACCAGATACAAATATTTATCCCAATCACCTGTCCATTCCAATGCACAAGCCCTCAACATATCCTCCAACGTTTGGATCATCCTTTCTGACTGTCCATCGGTCTGTGGATGATAAGCTGTACTAAAATTAAGCCGCGTACCCCAAGCTTGCTGGAACCCCTTCCAAAAACGCTATATAAATCTCATATCCCTGTTAGAAACTATCGACACCGGCACACTATGAAGTCTGATAATATCTTGCTGAAAAAACTTTGTTAACTCATGAACATGGGTAGTATCTCTAATAGGCAAGAAGTGAGTAGACTTAGTAAGTCTATCAACCACCACCCATATGACATCATTCTTCTTAAAAGTCCTTGGCAAATGAGTCACAAAATCCATAGTATTGTTTTCCCACTTCCAAACTGGAATATCTAGTTGCTGCAACAATCCACTAGGTCCCTGATGGTCTATTTTCACTTGTTGACACGTAAGATATTTTCCCACAAATTCTACTATATCTCCTTTCATTCCACTCCACCAAACGTGCTTCTTAAATCTCCATACATTTAGGTGGATCCTAGATGAATAAATAATGAAGAACTATGAGCCTCCTTCAAAATTTCCTCACGAATCGTCGGGTCTACGGGCCTCAGACAATAATTTATTCGCTTTTAGAGCAGAAATTAATTTAAACTACCCCTTCGGCTGAGACCCTTGGTATATAAATTCTGGTTTATCTGCATCCCCGAATATCACCCTTTTTCCTTGACAATCAGTTGTGGCACGATGTTCATTCAACCAATCCATGCCCAAGTTAATGTCAAAGTCATGCATCTCCATTGGAAGCAAGTTAACCTTATAATTTCTATCTCCCACAACTATAAGACATTCTGGATATACATCAAATATAATAACAGAATTCCCCATCAGAGTAGCAATAGACATACGAGGATATATTAATGACAGTGAAATGCCAAGATGACGAACAAACGATAAAGACACAACCTAATGGGTCGAACTAGTATCAAATAACATATAAGCATCACGTCTACCAACAAGAAATGTTCCTGAAACTGTACCAGAATTAGTTGCTGCCTAATTTGCAGTTAATGCAAATACTCTGGCTGTAGGATTCTGCTAACTGCCACTGCCATACCACCACCAGCTCCTCCTCCACCAGTATTGCATGACACTGTACAATCCTTCGCCCTATGGGCCATGCTACCACATAAGAAACAAGCCACGGTTTGTCTGTAACAAGCTCTACCTAGATGATGTCCATCACATGTAGCACAAGGAGCCACTAGAATCATATTGGGGTTCACCCATACACTGAGTAACGGTTCTGCCCCTGTTGCCGATTCTGCCCCTGCCTAGGTTGCTTCTGTCGCTGAAACTGCTGATTCTGATTCTGACCAACATACTGATTCTGCCACTATATTCGCCTTCCCTGGATGGTACTGGATATTTACATCATAATCCTTAAGAATTTCAAGCAACCTCTGTTGCCTCATGATAAGCTCTTTCTGAGTAAAGATGTATTTGAGACTCTTGTGATCAGTGAAGGTGTCACAAGTCTCTTGTTAGATATATTTGAGATGTCATGTTTAATATGTTTCATGTTTAGTTTTCAGATCTTAACAAACAGGAAATATCAGTACTTACTGGAATCAGTACTTACTGGAAGTCAGAATTTAAGGATATCAGAACTTAGATTATCAGAAAATAAATATCAGAAGATAGATATCAGAACTTAAGTACGGAAGGACTTACAGTTAAGGAATGAAGCTGATTTACTGGAAAGAAGATCGAGACTAATACAAAAGAAGATATGCATGGAAAGAGTTAGAAGATAAGAAGACTTGTATAAGATATTTGATTGATATATTTTAGGAGACAGAATTATATTCCATATCAATTAGAAGTTATCTTGTAACTGTGTACTATATAAACACATACATAGGTTTACACTATATGTGTTATCATTATCGAGAAGATCATACATTGTAACCTAGCAGCTCTCGTGATATTTGTTCATCACTGAGAGAGAACAGTTCCATTGTAACAGAGTTTATTATATTGAATATATCTGTTTACTGTTAATTGTGTTCGAAATCGATTTGATTGTATTAAACACTGTATTCAACCCCCTTCTACAGTGTTGTGTGACCTAACAATTGGTATCAGAGCTTATCTGTTAACACACATACAGTAACGATTCAAACCATCATGTCTGAAGAAGCAGAAAATCCAACCAAGCCCACCAAAACTGAAGAAACTAAAAACACTCAAATCCACAGTCGATATGAGACTATTAGGGTTCCCATACTGAGACCTTCTGAGTATCCCATATGGAAAGTGAAGATGGCTATGTTTCTGGAAGCTACAGATCCAGAATACCTTGACAGAATTAATGAAGGACCGCATAAGCCAACCAAGATTTCTGTTGTAGTTGCAGATCAGCCAGCAAAGACCATACCAAAGGAGAAAAGTGAGTATACAGCTGAAGATATCTCATCCATTGCCAAGGATGCAAAGGTAAGGCATTTGCTGCATAGTGCCATTGATAATGTCATGTCAAACAGGGTAATTCATTGCAAGACTACAAAGGAGATATGGGAGGCTTTGGAGACAAGATGCCAGGGAACTGATGCAATCAAGAAGAACATGAGGACTATACTCACTTAAGAGAATGAACACTTTGACTCAAAAGGTGATTAATCATTAACTGACTTATATGACAGGTTTGTCAAACTCTTGAATGATCTGTCACTAGTGGACAAGGAATATGATCTTGAAGATTCAAATCTAAAATTCCTTTTAGCTCTTCCTGAAAGTTGGGATTTGAAGTCTACTACTATAAGAGACAATTATGCTCTTGATGAAACTACTCTTGATGAAATTTATGGTATGCTCAAGACTTATGAACTTGAGATGGATTAAATGAGCAAGAGGCATAGGAGAAAGTCAAGGATAGTTGCTCTTAAGGCTGAGGAGGAATCCCCCAAAGTGGCTGTCTCAGAGAAAGACAAAGGAAAGGCTCTCATTATAAAGTCTGATTCAGAATCATCAAGTTCTGATGATGATGATTCAGAAACTGAAAGTTTACCTGAAATAGATGCTGATAAAGAGATGATGAAATTGTGTGCTCTTATGGTGAAGGGTATCACAAAGATAGCCTATAGGAAATTCGGAAGGGGAAATAAGTTTTCCAAGAAAGGTGGAAGTACTGATAAGAAAGGGTTCAGAAAGTATGAAGGCAAAAGTGCAAATTCTGACAGAGGAGACAACTCAAATGTCAAATGCTACAATTGTGGTGAAAGAGGCCACATATCTCCTGACTGCAAGAAAGGAAAGAGTGACAAAGGCAAGGCACTTGTTACAAAGAGGAAAAGCTGGACAGACTCTTCAGATTCTGAAGATGAAGTGAATTATGCTTTAATGGCAAATGCTGATGGCAGCCCTGAAACTGCTGAATTGAAGGTACCTCAAACAACTTATGTTTTTCATACTGATGATAATACTGATTTGAGATTATATCTTAAAACCATGTTTATTAGCTACAGAGATCAAACTTTAACATGTGAAAGATTAACTTCTGAAAATCTTGCTTTTAAGAAAAAGGAATGATTATTTAGAAAAAGAGTTAGTTATGTTCCATCAAACTCAGGAAGAAAGAGATTATGCTTTTTATGTTAGAGATGAATTGCTAAAATTGAATAAATCTCTAAAAACTAAGTTAGAAAAAGAAAAAGAGATTATCAGGACTTGGACTAACTCTGGAAGAACAACTCAGAATTTATTAAGTAGTGGAAACTGGAAAGAGGGCTTAGGTTATGGAGATGATAAAAGTGAAAAAGGAACTGAACAAATTGAGCCAATTGTTTTTAAACAAACTGCTAAGCCAAAGGTAAATCCTGTTAAGTTTGTAGCTAAAACTATAAAGTCTGATTCTGAAAAGATGAAAGAGTCTATGATAGAATTTAAGGAGAAGTCAACTTCTGACAAATTAGAACAGGATAAACCAGTTGAAATCAATATAGGCTTAATGACAAAGAAGCAGCTTAAGCATAAGCTAAAAGAAATAAGAAATGTCAACAAGGTTAAGGCAGCTAGGAAAAATAGGAATGGAAAGGAAGGTGTGAATAAAAGCACTAATTATATGCCTGTTCCTAATGCTCCTAGAAAGAAATGTTATAATTGTGGAAACTCTAACCATCTTGCTTCTTTTTGCAGGAAGAATACGAATATAAACTCTATACCTCTTAAGTCAAGAGTTAAGAGTCAGTCTGTTAGGTTTAAGCCACAAAATCCTTGTTTTGATTGTGGTAGTTTATGGCATTCCATTTATACTTGTAAGGAATATCATAGTTTGTACTATGATTATTATCAAATAAAACCTTCTTTGAAGAAAGTTACTTTAATTCCTTCTAGTGTAAAGTCTGATGCAAAGTCTGATATAAGTTCTGATAAACAGCATGTTAGCATAAAATCTGATATTAAATCCACTGCAAATGTTAACAAACTTAAAAAACTCTGGGATATGGCAATATTAATCTTGGGAATGTCATCATTGAAATAGTAGCTCTTGTCTTAGGACTTAAACACAATCTGTTGAGTGTGATTCAAATCTGTGACAGAGGTTATCATGTGGATTTCTTTGAAGAGCACTGTGAAGTTATAAGCAATTCTACAGGCAAAGTGGTTCTGAAAGGTTACAGGCATGGTAACATTTATGAAGCCAGACTTTCAACAAGTTCTGATGGTTCTGCAATCTGTCTGTTGAGTAGAGCATCAATTGAAGAAAGCTGGAATTGGCACAAAAGACTCTCTCATTTAAACTTCAACAACATAAATGAGCTTGTAAAGAAAGATCTTGTGAGAGGACTGCCAAAATCAGTATTTGCTCCTGATGGCCTTTGGGATTCATGTCAAAAGGAAAAACAAAGAAAATCTTCTTTCAAGAGCAAAACTGAGTCATCAATTCTTGAGCCTTATCACCTACTGCATGTTGATCTATTTGGTCCAGTCAATGTCATGTCTATTGCAAAGAAGAAATATGTTATGGTTATAGTGGATGAGTTCACAAGGTACACTTGGGTGTACTTCTTGCACAAGAAGAATGAAACTGCATTTACTCTAACTGATCATGTCAGACAGCTGGATAAGTTGTTCAAAGATTCTGTTAAAATTATAAGAAGTGATAATGGCACTGAGTTCAAGAATTCAATCATGGAAGAGTTCTGCAAAGAGCATGGAATCAAACAGGAATTTTCTGCACCTGGAACTCCATAGCAAAATGGAGTTGTAGAAAGAAAGAACATGACTCTCAATGAAGCTGCACGAATTATGCTTGATGAAGAAAAACTACCAACCTACTTTTGGGCTGAAGCTGTTCAGACTACTTATTTTACACAGAATCCAAACTCATAAACAAGCATAGAAAAACACCATATGAGATGGTGAAGAAAAAGAAGCCAAATCTGAAATACTTTCATATATTTGGATGTAAGTGTTTTGTTCTTAAGACTCATCCTGAACAGCTGTTAAAATATGATCTAAAAGCTGATGAAGAAATTTTTGTTGGATATCCACTTTCCACAAAAGCCTTCAGAGTCTACAATTTAAGAACAAGGATTGTCATGGAATCTATTAATGTATCTTTAGATGATAAGAAGATTACTGGACTTGAAGATTTCAATGATCACGATCAGCTGAGATTTGAAAATGAAGACTTAAATTATGATTATGTAAATTCTGATGACTTAAACTCTGATCCTGTAAGTACTGATGTCATTTAATCTGTGGTAACAACTCCAAAGGAAACTGCACCTGTCCAGAGGGAGCAAGCTGGAAATCCTATCACATCTCAAGACTCTCAAGAAGCATCAGAACCTACCACTAGCTCTTCAAGTTCTGATTCATCTAGTTCTGATGAGCCAAATTCTGATAATTCTGGAAACTCTGATACTTCAAATCCTGAAAGATCCCAGTCAAATTCTGAAGTCTCAAAGAGCATAACTACAGGGGGAGCATCAGAATATGTTGATGGAGACAGCATGGATCATGGGGGAGGATCCAGTTCTAGAAGTCAACTTCAATCTGCAAGGAAGTGGACCAAATCACATACACCTAACTTAATTATTGGAGATCCTGAAGCGGGTGTCAGAACTAGAACTGCAACATCAAATGAATGTCTCTATCATTCTTTTCTATCTCAGACTGAACCAAAGAAAGTGGAAGAAGCTCTTCAACATGTTGATTGGGTACAAGCAATGCAGGAAGAGTTAAATGAATTTGAAAGAAATAAAGTCTGGACCTTAGTGCCAAGACCAAAGAACAGATCATTTGTTGGCACAAAATGGGTGTTCAGAAACAAAACTGATAGTGATGGCATAATTACAAGGAATAAAGCAAGGATGGTTGCTACAGACTACTCTCAACAGGAGAGTATTGATTATGATGAAACATTTGCACCAGTTGCTAGATTAGAAGCCATAAGAATCTTTTTGTCTTATGCTGCTCACAAAAAGTTTAAAGTCTTTCAAATAGATGTGAAAAGTGCTTTTCTTAATGGAGAATTGGAAGAAGAGGTCTATGTTGAACAACCTCCAAGATTTGTAGATTCAAAATTTCCAAATCATGTCTACAGGCTTGACAAAGCACTTTATGGCCATAAGCAAGCTCCTAGAGCATGGTATGAGACTTTAGCTCAATTCCTTATGGAAAGTGTATTTGACAGAGGTACGATTGATAAAACACTGTTCTACCTCAACCATGGAAAGGACTTTCTTTTGGTATAGATATATGTTGATGATATCATATTTGGTTCTACAAATGCCAAACTCTGTGAGAGGTTGCAAAGCTAATGCAGTTAAGATATCAAATGAGTATGATGGGAGAACTTAGTTATTTTCTGGGCCTTCAAGTCAAACAAAATGAAGAAGGTACTTTTATCTGTCAATCCAAGTACACCAAAAATTTACTAAAGAAAGTTGGAATGCAAGATTGTTCAACTGCATCCACTCCCATGGCCACTGCAACCAAGTTAGATAAAGATACTGGCTCACCAGTAGATATTAGTAACTACAGAGGTATGGTTGGTTCTTTACTCTATTTAACTGCAAGTAGACCTGATATCATGTATGCTACCTGTCTTTATACAAGATTTCAGGTTGATCCAAGAGAACCTCACTTAATAGCTGTGAAAAGAATTTTCAAGTACCTTAAGGGTACAGATGATCTGGGATTGTGGTATCCTAGAGAATCAGATTTTAAGCTAATAGGTTACTCAGATGCAGATTTTGCAAGATGCAAAATAGACAGGAAAAGCACTAGTGGAAGCTGCCAATTTCTTGGAGGCAGATTGGTTTTTTGGTTTAGCAAGAAACAGAAGTCAATTTCCACATCAACTGCAGAAGCAGAATATATTACTGCAGGAAGCTGTTGTGCACAGATTCTTTGGATGAAGAATCAGTTACTGGATTATGGGTTAGAATTTTCTAAAATCCCTATTTACTGTGATAATTAAAGTGCTATTGTTATGACAGGTAATCCAGTTTAACACTCAATGACAAAGTACATCAGTATTAGGTACCATTTCATAAGGGAACATATGATGGAAGGTACAGTGGAATTGTATTTTGTTCCAACAGAATAACAACTAGAAGATATCTTCACATAACCGCTATGTGAAGCTACTTTTACAAGACTGGTAAATGAACTTGGAATGGTTTCAGGTTCTTTCTCTAAATCTGCTTAGTTTTTGTTCCCATGTATCAAACTTTATGATCAGTGTTTATAGATTATTTTATTTTCATATAATCTGTTCTTAAAATGAAAATTCATTAAATGATGATTGTTATCTGATGTGGATCTTTAAACTCTGATAGTGTTTTGAATGTTCTGTGACTATTCAATCCAATGAGGATAACTGTGCTAGATGTTGACTTAGTAGTCTTTAACTTAATAGAAATCCCATGTTTGAATTAGTTGTTCATGTGGAAACTCATTAACACAAGAAAATTCTGATTTTGAGCTTAGTCAAATTTACTTTGTGTATCTTATTACTAAGTCACAAACTAGATTCTTGCTTCTTATCTGTCAAATTCTGATGTCAGTAAATCTTAAGGATAAACTAAATGCTGATAAGCCTCACTTATCTGAAGAAAAGAAAAGAAAAGAAAATTAAAGTCAGGTACTCCTTTGAGATCTAGAGTAAATATGTGGAAGGGAAGACCCAAGTGCATTGCTGGTATTAAGTAATATGCATTAGAAAAGCAAATAATTTTTTTCTTGGTGACTTTTCACAATCTCTGATTACTGGAGAAATACTCTGACAACAATATAAATTCTGATAAGCAGTCGTGACTCACTTACACTGAGAAGCCACTGTAAAAAGGAATTTCAAAATATGCATAAAATGAGCACAAACAGTTGAGGTGGACTCTTGCATAAATTTGTTCTATAGTAGACTTCATGATTGATGATAAATTTTAAGCACTTTTCTTAGTTATGCCTTATTTCTAAGATGTACTGAAGTTTATCAGACTTTATCTTTATCTGATATTCTGCTGAATGCACACACTTTCACTCCATATGAAAGATGAAAATTACTGTGGTGATTAAGTTGTTTTTAACAAACAGTTAAGTGTCATTTGCATAAATTCTGAGGACAAGTTCTGATGGAATTTCTGATGATTAAACTCTGAAGAAAACAAGTCAGTATTTGTATGAAGAACCACAAAAAAAGATATTCACTTTTTGAGTTCAGAAGCCATATTCTGATGACTGTTAAAATTTGATATAAGTTTAAGTTCTGATATTAAATCCTGATGGAATCCTTGATGCTTACATGACATTATTCTTTACTTGACTTATTTATGGTAAATACTGAATGGTCATATTTAATCAGAATATAATTAGGTGAGATAAAAATAGTCATAATCATTATAGGTTAGTGGTAAACGTGTCTGTCCTGAAAAACTGCATGTGCACGGTAATTATTGCTTATTTTACGTGCCCATTAACTCCTGTTTTAACTTTTTACTGACTGTTCACACGTTGCCAGGTGTAAAGTGTATCCCATGCTTCAAAAATATAACTGTTGAGTGGAGAGAGTATATATATGAGAGTTAAAAGATTTTCTAATCTTTTACTTACTTTTATATTCTTAATCTCTTTTATTCTCTCTCTCTCTAATATTCTCTGAAGCATATTCTTACAGGACTTTTATCAAACACCTTGTAAACACTATCTTTCTCACTTAATTTCTTACAGAGATGGCACCAAAAGACTTGATTTTCAATGGAGCTAAGTTTGTTCCTAACAACTACTCGTCTATTCTTAGCAAGGCTGACGCTCCATCGGAACTTCACTTTATTCAGGATTTCCTTGCTAATTCTGATATTGGGTATGCTTTGACCCAAAATGAAGTAATATCTGGAACCCAAGTGCTGGAGTTTTGGAGAAGTGGAATCTATGATGATGGTGGTGCTCAAGGGTCCCCAAGTATTATCTTTACAACAGGGGAGGATGAGTATGTCGGGACTTTGGCTACAGTTCACCAAGCATTGCAGCTGCCTGAGAACTGCGCTTATACAACTGTTAAGGAGCCAGTTCTTCAAAATATGATGGCCAATCTGGGGTATGAAAAGAACTTGGCAAAGCTGGGTCAATTGAAGAGACCTTATATAAGGAGGGAATGGAGTTTCTTTTTTGACTACATTACAAAGGCCTTCGCCAACAAATGTTCTAATTTCGATGCAATCCCCATACTCAGTCAACAAATCGGGTATGCTCTCATTAATCAAACTGACTTTGATTATGCAAGTGTTGTTTTAGGCTTTATTGGGGATAGGATGATAGAAGATATGAATACTGTCTATTTTGCTAGATTCTGTCAGCTTCTCTATAATGTTTGTTGTTCTGATAAGCCCCAATTAGCTAGTGAATCAATTTCACCATTGAGACTAGCTAAAAGATCTTTTAATGACTTATTATCTACTGATAATAAAAAGGTTATGTTAAAACCCCTCCAAATTCCTTTATCTGTCAAACAAGCCTTAATAACTTATGATCCAGTTACAAACACTGCACTATATCCTGATGTTCAACCATCTGAACCTCAACCATCAGCACCTACAACCACTACCCAAACACCTCAAACTTCTCATCCACAACCAAAATCTACCATCAGGACATCTCTCAAACAATCAACTCAATCATCTCAACCTGAATCACCAGCACATACCATCAGATCTTCATCTTCCAGGCCAAAAAGGACAAAGTCTGTTCCTCAACCTCCACAAAAGAGAAGGAAGATGATTCTCAGAGATGAATTTGATAGTGATGAGAACACAGTTGAAGCACAGGTTCATGCATCAGAACCTATGACAGTTGGAGTTGAGAATGTTACTTCTCAGAAAGAAACTGCAGCTCAAAGTTCTGATACTTTTAAGAGGAAATCTGTAAGTTCTGAAGCTGCTAAAGCAACTCCTTCACTGGCAAGGAGACTAAAGAAAATGAGGGCAGAAAGGTACAAGGCCAAGACTATATCTGAGGATTCAACTGAAGCTGAGAAAGGGGATCAGGAATCTCTGATCTCATCAGAACCTGTGGTAATTGAAGCTCTGCCATTCCTTACTCAAGCTCAGGACACTGTGTCAACACCTCATGTCTCTCCTATTAAAGCTACAGATGATGCTGAAGAACAAGCTACAACTTCTGAAATAGATATTCACAAGTTGAATATACCAACTGTTCTTTATCTGGAAGCTCCATCTACAGAAGCTCAGCAATCTCCAACTCATTTTTTAATTTTAAATGCTGAGATACCATCTACACCAACCACACCAGCTCTGGAGATAAATTCTGATGCTCAAAATTTAAATGAAGCTGTTCCTGAATCTCCAGTTGCTTCACACACTGTTGTGCTGTCAGAACATAATGAGTCTTCCTCAAGTTCTGAAGACAGTATTTCTGTTGAGACTCCAGTTCCCATACTAGGCAAGGAAGCATTGGTAAAGAAATTTGTTGAACAGGATGCACCTATTCCTTGGGAGGATACTCGCAGAGGTATGGAGTGGACCAAGAAGTGGAATGACACTGATTTCATTCTAAGCTCTAACTTTCTATCAGAGCATATTGCTAAAGCTGATGAGTTGCTCACAAATGCTGATTTAAAGACACAACTCAAGATCACTGCTCTATCTACCATGAAAAGGTTGATACACTAAAAGAAAAAGCTGATAAGCTAGATCTACAGATCAAGCTTGACAAGAACAGATATATCAGACCTACTCTTGAGAAAATTGAAGCCATTGAGAAGATTTAAGAGAAGCAACAGGCCCAAATTGATGAGGTCCTGGCTAACCAAGTTTCTCAGAAAGCTCAATTGGATGAAATCCAATCTTCAGTTGAACTTCTTCTCTCTCTCTCTCTCTTACTTCCCGATGATGCCAAAAAGGGGGAGAAGGTAGTTAAGTCCAAATGCTCACCTACTCAAATACTGAAGAAGAAGGATGATAAAGGTGATGACCAGGGAAACTCTGATAAGAGCAGAGGTCAAGGAAAAGTTCAAGGAAAATCTTCACAGAAAGTAATTTCTGATGTTAGCAAATCTTTTACACAGAACAAGTCAAGTTCTGATAAACAAAGTCTGATGTCAAGTTCTGATATTCTGATTCAGTCGGGATCTAAAGACTCTCAGAAGTTTTTACAAACTTTGAAGCTAAAAGGGAAGCAGACTACTGTTTATTACAAAGATCCTAAAATCCAGACACTTGATGAGGAGATAGCTAGAAGATTATTTTTGAAACAAAATCCAGGAATGGATTTGGAAACTCTCAAGGAGGAAGAAGCTAGATTTGCAGCTGAGAAGACAAATCTTAAGTCTAAAGCTTCTGATGCAAAGAAACCTCCAAGGCCTAAGGAAAAAGGCATTGTGATCAGGGAAAAGTCAAATTCTGAGACTTCAAAGTCCAAAACTAGATCACAAACTGAGATTGATCCTAAGTCAAAAGGAAAAGAAAAGGTTGGTGAACCTTTAAAGATTGAGAAAAAGATAAGTTCTTCCATTCCAGTCTATTAAACTACAATGCATGATGATGATTTGATAGAAGATGAAACTGTTCAAATTCTAAAGAGAAGAAAGATAATTGAAGAATCTAAAACAACCTCTGACACTGCTCAAGTTGTTCAGAATGAAGAACAGCAAGTTATAGAAGAAACAGCAAATTCTGATCAAGTTGATTTGGAAGAGATGACAATTGCTGATAAGAAGAAGCTATTATGGAAGAAAGCTACTCCAGTTGAACCAAAATCCAATCTTATGATGAATCAACTCGCAACATTTGGGTTGAGATCCAAGCAACCTAGAGATAGAGCTGGATTAGATTTTGATGAAGAGAAGATACAAACAGGAGTAAAAGTTACTCTAAGAGATCCTTTCATGTTGACAGACAAACCATATGAACAAATCAAACAAAAGCACCTTGACAAAGTGCTGTCTGCTCAAATTGTGATAGATGCTCATCATAAGGATAATCTAAAGGAGAAATTGATTTTATTTCTCAATGATGGACTAACTTACAGACTAGATGATACTGATATGCTAAAGAAGTCTGTCAGAGAGCTTCAACATATTCACTATCTTCTAGAAGTAAAATCTGATGTTACAAGAAGATGATCAGAATACATTTTGAAGGCTATAAGAGATCTACTTAGAATCTCTGGTACAAAGATTTCTCAGTATATACCAATGATTACTGAAGGTGATGGAAGAGAAATTCCTATGCTGAAGAACTCTGCTAGGGTGGAAGTTATTCTGAAAGGAGGATGCTTATGTTATAATGAAAACTCTTCATATCCTAGAGTTATCAGACTTGGTGATGGGATTGAAAGAACATCAATTCAAGCTCTCAGAACAGCCATTTATCAAATTGGTGATAGTAAATATGAAGAACTGATGCAGGTCAAAGCACAGTTAGTTAAAGTTCTGAGAAAAGCTAAAGATAAGCTGGTAAAAGATTTTGTTAAGAATCATTATGGATTCAGATTGATCCAGTGATGTTGGTAAAGCTACAAGGACTGTAAGTTGTAGTTAATAGTCTTATTAAACTCTCATTACATTTGAACTTAAATGTTTTTGACATCATCAAGTGTATTAACTTGTATATTTTGCATAATTTACAAGTTGGGGGAGATTGTTAGATATATTTGAGATGTCATGTTTAATATGTCTCATGTTTAGTTTTCAGATCTTAACAAACAGGAAATATCAGTACTTACTGGAATCAGTACTTACTGGAAGTCAGAATTTAAGGATATCAGAACTTAGATTATCAGAAGATAAATATCAGAAGATAGATATCAGAACTTAAGTACGGGAGGACTTACAGTTAAGGAAGGAAGCTGATTTATAGGAAAGAAGATCGAGACTAATACAAAAGAAGATATGTATGGAAAGAGTTAGAAGATAAGAAGACTTGTATAAGATATCTGATTGATATATTTTAGGAGACATAATTATATTCCATATCAATTAGAAGTTATCTTGTAACTGTGTACGATATAAACACAGACATAGGTTTACACTATATGTGTTATCATTATCGAGAAGATCATGCTAGCAGCTCTCGTGATATTTGTTCATCACTGAGAGAGAACAGTTCCATTGTAACAAAGTTTATTATATTGAATATATCTGTTTACTGTTACTTGTGTTCAAAATCGATTTGATTGTATTAAACACTGTATTCAACCCCCTTCTACAGTGTTGTGTGACCTAACATCTCTCCATAAAGATAGTGTCTCCAGATCTTCAAAGCAAAGACCACTGCTGCTAAGTCCAAGTCATGGGTAGGATAGTTCACCTCATAGGGTTTGAGCCGTCTAGAGGCATAAGAAATCACTTTCCCATGCTGCATAAGAACACACCTAAGCCCTTTTTTAAAAGCATCACTGTAAACCTGAAAGCCTCCACTACTTGATGGTAACACAAGTATTGGAGCAGACACCAGCCTCTTCTTCGACTCTTTAAAGCTCTTCTCACGATCATCATTCCACTCGAACTTAACGTCTTTCCTCATTAATTGAGTCAATGGAAAAGTTATGGAAGAGAAACCCTCCACAAAGCGCCTATAATAACCTGTTAAACCCAAGAAACTCCTCACCTCTGTCACATTGCTAGGTCTGGGCCAATTAGTAATAACCTCGACTTTTGCAGGATCCAATTCAATGCCTCTACCAGATACAATATTCCCCAAGAATGCCACTTTCTCCAACCAGAATTCACATTTTGAAAATTTTGCAAACAATTTCTTTTCCCTCAAGATGTCAAGGACAATGCGTAAATGCTCTTCATGCTCTTCTCTGCTCCTGGAGTATATCAAGATATCATCAATGAAGAACACCACAAATTTATCCAGATAATCATGAAAGACTCGATTCATCAAATCCATAAATATCGCTGGTGCATTCGCCAACCCAAAGGACATCACGAGAAACTCATAATGATTATAACGAGTGCAAAATACAGTCTTCAGAATATCTTCCTCCCTAACTCGTAACTGATGGTAACCAGATCTCAAATCTATCTTTAAAAAGTAATTCTACCCTTGTAACTGATCAAACAAGTCATCAATGCTCGGCAAAGGATACTTATTTTTGACAGTCACCTTATTCAATTCCCTATAGTCAATGCACAATCTCATGGAACCATCCTTCTTCTTTACAAACAATACAGGAGCGCCCCACTGAGACACACTTGGCCTGATAAATCCTATATATAACAACTCCTGCAACTGCTCCTTCAATTCTTGCAACTCAAGTGGTGTCATCCGGTAAGGCACCTTTGAAATAGGCTCAGCACCTGGAACAAGTTCAATAGTAAACTCCACATCCCTATGTGGTGGCAAACCTGGTAGCTCATCAGGAAACACATCTGCATACTCTTTTACAACCGAATAACCCTTCATGCGAGGTTCATCCTTCGATGTATCCTTCACGAAAGCAAGGTAGCCATCACAACCCTTAGACAACAATTTATTCGCCTTTAGAGCAAAAATTAATTTAATCTTCCCCTTCCGCTGAGACACTTGGTATATAAATTCTATTTTATCTGCATCCCCAAATATCACCCTTTTTCCTTGACAATCAATTGTGGCATGATGTTCACTCAACCAATCCATAACCAAGATAATGTCAAAGTCATGCATCTCCATTGGAAGAAAGTTAACCTTATAATTTCTATCTCTCACAACTATAAGACATTCTCGATATACATCAAATATAATAACAGAATTCCCCATCGAGGTAGAAATAGACATACGAGGATATAATAATGACGGTGAAATCCCAAGATGACGAACAAACGATAAAGACACAACATAATGGGTCAAACCAGTATCAAATAACACATAAGCATCACGTCTACCAATAAGAAATGTTCCTGAAACGGTACCTGAATTAGTTGATGCCTAATTTGCAGTCAATACAAACACTCTGGTTGTAGGATTCTGCTGACTGCCACTGCCATTACCACCGCCAACTCCTCCTCCACCAATATTTCATGACATTGTACAATCCTTCGCCCTATGGGCCATGCTACCACATAAGAAACAAGCCACAGTTTGTCTGTAACAAGCTCTACCTGGATGATGTCGACCACATGTAGCACAAGGAGCCACTAGAATTATATTGGGGGTTTTCCCCATACACTGAGTAATGGTTCTGCCCTTATTGCTGATTCTTCCACTGCCTAGGCTACTTCTATCACTGAAACTGCTGATTCTGATTCTGACCAACATACTGATTCTGTCACTACATTCACCTTCCCCGGATGGTACTGAATATTTGCATCATAATTCTTATGAAGTTCAAACCACCTCCATTGCCTCATGTTAAGCTCTTTCTGAGTAAAGATGTATTTGAGACTCTTGTGATTAGTGAAGATGTCATAAGTCTCTCCATAAAGATAGTGTCTCCGGATCTTCAAAGCAAAGACCACTGCTGCAAAGTCCAAGTCATGGGTAGGATAGCTCACCTCATAAGGTTTGAATTGTCTAGAGGCGTAAGAAATCACTTTCCCATGCTGCATAAGAACACACCTAAGTCCTCTTTTAGAAGCATCACTGTAAACCTGAAAGCCTCCACTACCTGATGGTAACACAAGTATTAGAGCAGACACCAACCTCTTTTTCAACTCTTGAAAGCTCTTCTCACGATCATCATTCCACTCGAACTTAACGCCTTTCCTTATTAATTGAGTCAATGGCAAAGCTATGGAAGAGAAACCTCCACAAAGCGCCTATAATAACCTGTTAAACCCAAGAAACTCCTCACCTCTGTCACATTGCTAGGTCTGGGCCAATTAGTAATAACCTCGACTTTTGCAGGATCCAATTCAATGCCTCTACCAGATACAACATTCCCCAAGAATGCCACTTCCTCCAACCAGAATTTGCACTTTGAAAATTTTGCAAACAATTTCATCTCCCTCAAGATGTCAAAGACAATGCGTAAATGCTCCTCATGCTCTTCTATGCTCCTGGAGTATATCAAGATATCATCAATGAAGAACACCACAAATTTATCCAGAAATTCATGAAAGACCCGATTCATCAAATCCATAAATATCGATGGTGCATTCGTCAACCCAAAGGACATCACGAGAAACTCATAATGACCATAACTAGTGCGAAATACAGTCTTCAGAATATATTCCTCCCTAACTCATAACTGATGGTAACCAGATCTCAAATCTATCTTTGAAAAGTACTTCTCCCCTTGTAACTGATCAAACAAGTCATCAATGCGTGGCAAAGGATACCTATTTTTGATAGTCTCCTTATTCAACTCCCTATAGTCAATGCACAATCTCATGGAACCATCCTTCTTCTTTAAAAACAATACAGGAGGGCCCCATGGAGACACACTTAGCCTGATAATTCCTATATCCAACAACTCCTGCAACTGCTCCTTCAATTCTTGCAACTCAAGTGGTGCCATCCGGTAAGGCGCCTTTGAAATAGGCTCAGCACATGGAACAAGTTCAATAGTAAACTTCACCTCCCTATATGGTGGCAAACCTGGTAGCTCATCGGGAAAAACATCTGCATACTCTTTTACAACCGGATAACCCTTCATGCGAGGTTCATCCTTCGATGTATCCTTCACCAAAGCAAGGTAGCCATCACAACCCTTAGACAATAATTTATTCGCGTACGGGTCAAACCGTAATCCGGATTGAAAAAGTTAAAACACAGAAAATGTCTGAAATTACCAGATTAGGTTAGGAAGGAGTTTTCGGAAGAGTTTCGGATTGTAAAATTACAAAAACAGTTGAAGTCGGACGATTCCCAGCTTTATAAAACAGTTTTATAATTACTCAGAAAATAATTAATAAATACCTAAATTATTATAAAATCATATAACAGTCCAAAAATTACCAGAAAATATCATAATTATCTAAATTTTATTCTGAGCACATAAAAATTAAAATAATCAAATAATATCACATATAAACACACAAACATCAATTCCAATTATCAGCTAATTCACCAAAATTCACATAAAAATTACATAAAAATTCCAAATAATAATAATAATAATATTTGAAAATATGGGATATTAAAATCTACCCCTTATCAGGATTCCGTCCTCGGAATCAGCAGAAGGAAGTAGTAAGGGTCTTCTATCCAACTTTCCAATCTTGCATACGTAACTTTTCTCAAAGTTCCCAATAACACGACAATTCCTTATATCACACCAACGGGAGGTT
The DNA here is from genome assembly GCF_009905375.1 of Apium graveolens. Classification (NCBI taxonomy): domain Eukaryota; kingdom Viridiplantae; phylum Streptophyta; class Magnoliopsida; order Apiales; family Apiaceae; genus Apium; species Apium graveolens. The sequence goes on from NC_133657.1 coordinate 110,030,240, forward strand.
CACTCCGCATCGTTGTTCCTTCCACATATCATTTGACCAATTCCTCAATAGAATCGCTTATACTGATTGCGCGAAAGAAGAATAGAGAGAAAGATAAAAAGAGAGAAAAGAAAGAGAGAGATAGATAGAGAGAGAAATAAAGAAACAGACCAACTTCGGTATATGCCACTGATATTTTAATCACATTGCAATCCACTGTTGCTGTTGGTAATCCTATCACATAGCCTTACTTTGACTCGACCAGGATAACTCAGCTTAACTTGATTGGCATACCTTCGAATGTTTAGGATGATAAAATCATGGAATTTCAAAAAAAAAAGAATTTGATACCATAATGGGACCAAAATCTGAATTTGAGAAAAAGTATTGTTGAAATAAAAGAATAACTGAGAGATCAATATGATCAAACGAACTTGGTATTGCGTGTCAAAATTAAGACACTACTAAAGGTTGTTAACCTTCATGTATTCACAACACACACAAGTGATGGCGTCCCATCCAACTCCTATCACACAGACAGGTATACCTTGTGTCCCCTATAGTCAGGGTTGTTCATCTCAGTCAGAATAAAAGAATATCAAAGGAATTCAAAATGAAATGAATAAAACTGTAAAGATTAAAAGGCTGATATTTCTGGAGAAAATGAAATCCAGAAAACAATATTGTGGCACAAAATGATTAAACGAGTGTTAGGGAATATATCCTTTAACAGATACCTCTTTTGAGAGAGGTCAAAAGAAATTATAAAAAGAGAAGGTATTGCCAAGGTCTTAATATTTATCTTCTATTTGAACTCTTCGGTTGACTTGTCATCCGATTGTAGACATTTCTTCATGTTCCAAAGATATCTATAATCTTCATCGTCGTAGACGTAGTAGCCTCGAAAGATTCTACCATAGAAGTTTGCAGCTTCCTGGAGTCCCATCCAGCTCAGCACAACCATCTCAAATGAATGCGCCTATCTTAACTTACTCTTTGGTACTATATCCGATATTCCAACAGGAACTCGATATGAGCTCAAACGTCCTCACATAGCTATACACACTCCTACACACTCTCATTTCTAGTTTATTATAACCTCAGCTCTGATACCAACCTGTAACTCCCCCAAATCCGGGGTCAGAGGATTTGGTCGTCACTATGAAACCTCAATCCAAATTAACCTATTAAATTGAAATGTAAATACCAGCGGAAGATATTTATCATTTATGACCCCACACTAATCCAAGATCTTTTAAGGTTACAGTTCTAGAAATAAGATATCCAAATTCTATAAATAATTTTTTTCACTTTCTTTTAAAACTCTTTTGAACAATTCTCAATCTCAAAACTTAACCCGCTAGTATAACTTCGAAATGAAGTATACTAGGCCTAAATAAAATATACAACTATAATATAATACAATACAAACACCTCTATACAATAAAACTTACACTAGTGCGCAACCCTGGACCAACCACCTTCCAAATGCTTCTTCTTTGCTTCCTCGAATTACGCAGCTAAACAGTGCAAGCTAATCCTTACTGGAGGTTAAATTTGAAAACAGGCAAGTATGAGTGGAAGAAATGCTCAGCAAGATCATTGTAGTAAATATAGGGTCGTTTTCATATAAAACCGACATCTGCAATAGCGCGGAACATTTTAAAATCATGATTACTGAATCAGAAAATTTTAGTTAAGGAATCCCAAAATTGATTCATGCTCTGTATTCAAAATCCTTTTGATATTTTTGAGCGAAATGCTTCAGCAATACTTTGAATCTTGACGAGAATAAAACTCGTAAAACAGTGTTTACGGAAATATCGTAAACAACAATAACAAGAAGCAAAGTTTATGAAATGAATCATAAAATTTTACTCAAAATCCAACCCTTGATATTAATACTTATTTTGTTGTCATATCAAATTAGATATCAATACGAACTTTGATGCTCAAAACATCCCATACTGAAGTCAATATCAATCATCTATACTAATACCACCTTTGATATTTAACAACAACATAAGTATCAACATAAATCAGAATCTGAATCAAAACTGTAGTTTACCATTATTCCAAAACGAAAACAGATGATAAATCATTTATTCTATAATTATTAAAACAATAAAGAAATTTAAATATCAATTTAGATTGGAACCAATTATATTTCATGCTGTTTCCAATGATCAGTCGCGAAACAACACCGGTATCCCGCAGCCATACCGTAAGTATAGGTACTACCCGTATCTCGCAGCCATACGGTACCTATAGGGCGCCAGAAAAGGCATAACAAGCCTTGAAAGATATTACAGCTGGACCGATATCTCGATCACCTACGCTGTAACCAGTAACCAGTAACCATTCCAATCTTAAAAACCTTTTTATTGAAAAAGGAGCCGAATCATTCGACATCCTAAATAATTTTATTCCCCCATTCACTTGGGCAGGAATACTCGCAATAATATCATCTTTCTCAAAATCCAAAACATTTATAAATCCAGTAATTTGATAAGTAAAATCACTTAGCTATTCTGAACATAGAATAGCAAAAGAATACTTGCATAAATAGAATCATTTAATTCAGCGATATGTAAAACATTTATCTATTACAAACTGAATAGGGAAAGTAATACTTGCATGAAAAGATTTAAAATAAATATCACTTGAACAATAAGTGATGATAGGGATACTTGCATAATTGATTCAAAATAAACATCACTTGAACGATAAGTGAAGTCAGGGGTACTTGCCTTTGAGATTTAGTAGTTAGTCACACTCGTATAAACGCAATTATCTCAATCTGGCATCTCAATGCATCACCGCTTTTACTTCGCTAAATCTCTGATCTGCCGCTCATGTAGTACTGCAACCCATTGTTCCATACAATTCAACTCTAGCCTACATCCATTCCATCTGGTCCTGATCGTCTTGAAAGACTCGCATCTATAATAAAAGATCACACTTTAATCGTCTAAACGATAATAACTCGATGAACTGCGCGCCAAAAGCCTATCGTCTACCCATACGATAGCCCACACATAAATATAACAGATAATCACAGGGCTCTTGATCTACATACACACATAATTCACATAGCACATAAGCACATACCTCATGTATCACATAATTCATATCTCATATGACTCGGTTCGTCAAAAGGTTCAACTTGGTACGTTTAAAACTGAAATCGGGTAAAAAATATGATTTATCGATCAAAAATCAAATCAGAATGATTCGTAAAACAAGCGACCTTTCGAAACAAAATAATTTAGGTCTCGAAAGTATTTTTAATGAAAGCGGAATATTTTTCTGAGTCTGTACGCGGTCGTTTCATATTAAACGGACGAACGGTTTATTTTCTACGAATAAAATAAAATTTAAAGGGGAATAAATTAATTAATAATTATATTAATTGATTTTTAAATACCGAAATATAATTTTTAAAAGTTTAAAAATAATTTTTAGGAATTATTTGAATTAATTATAAATAATTTACATTTATTTAACTATTTATAAATGAAATTAATTGATTAAATGAATTAATCAATTAATTCACCTCATAAATAATTAACTAAAATAAATTATAAATAATTAAATCAAATTGGATTTTAAAAAAAATTAATAAAAGAAAATAAAATTTTGGAATTTAAAATAACTCAGTTAATTATTAAATAATTAACCAAATTAATTTTTGGATTAAAAAGAATGATTTTTGGAAATTTAAAAACTGAATTTTGAATTAAAAATAAAAAGAAAATATCATAAACAGATTTTTAGAAAGGGAAAAGGGGACAGAGGGATCAAACTCGGGTTCTATACATAGCCCGACGGGTCGGGAACCGGGTCAGACCAAGAACAGGTCCGCCAAAATCTGGGAAACCCAGAAACCGGTGGTCGTTCCGGTCGCCGGTCTAAAATCCGACCCGCCCCGACCTGCCCCAAAATCTGCACGGTTTAATCTGGTTTAAAGCCTAATTCATTCAGTATCAACCCAACAATCCAGATAACTACGATTCCCTGCCAATCAACACCGGAGTCAGAATATCCGACCAAAAACGGCCATTAAAGCTAGTGATGGTCGGAGTTTTCCGGCGATTCACGAAACTACTAATTACTCAACCAAAATTAACTAAATATATACCAAAATGAAGCTACGATTACCAGGAATCTATTCATCTGATCAAAATCAATCAAAACTTTAAGAACACTCCTAAAATTCGAATTATAAAAACTGTTAAAAACTAAAAATCCGTTTTTACTAATTACTATACCAAATCAATCAAACCGGGTTTGAAAATGATCCTTAGCATCTCTACCATCATAATCAGCAATAAAAAACGTTAAACAAATACTCAAATTCCAAAACCGAATTCCAAGTTCATGAACAAGAACACCAAAGTTCGATTTTTATAAATATATCACCTCAAATCATGATTTTGGTATGGATGGAAAGAGCTCGATGAGAGGATTGATTGGGTTCAAAAATTATCAGAAACGATTCATTCAATCTCCCAAAATCATCAATCGAAGTCCAAGCTTAAAATTTCACCCCCAAAACTTGTTGGAAAATATGGGTATAAGTCCCATATTGGTAAGTCATATTTTTTGAGCATTATGACTAAAAGACGTGTGAGATATGATGATATTCTCTTAATAATGGAAATTATTATTTTCCATTAGAATTTGGCTCAAATATTATGGCATAAATTAATTTGATTTTGTTTCAGATTAATTGATATGGTGTATGTCTTGATATATTTAATCTGATTCTGTTTCAGATTATTTATGAAATAGAGTAGCTTGCAAGTATTACACCGATTCCATAATTAATAATATTTAATTATGGAAAAGAGTAGCGCACAAGTCTATCTACACCTATATAAACACCTCTAAGGCGTTAGGGTTAGACACACCAAAAACATATTCGCCTTTAAACACAAAACTCTCTCTCTCTCTCTCTCTCTCGGTGATAGTTTCGTACCCGCTCAAGCTCGCTGAAGGTGCTCGTTATCCGTAACGCCGCCACTACCTCGTTTTATCCTGGGAGGCTATCGACTCGCATATACGGTGAGAGGCAAAATAGCTTTAAGGAGACAGTTTCAACTGGACTCGAGGATCTCTCTTCTGTTTATATCTTTTCTTCCTCCGTTTGTTTTCGTTTACTCACGCACACATTTGTTTGATTATATGTATTAATCGCAGATTATATTCACAATCTTAAAGCTATTTATTTTATATACATCTGTGACTGATACATCTGTATCTGCTTGTTTTGTTGAGTAACCGATCGATGGAGAACCAAACTGTGAACGATTCGATGAACGTGACGGCTGATCCCAACGCACAGATCACTGGATCTGATGGGGTTCACCAGCAGCCGATTAACCCTAACGCACGGATTGTACGATCGGATGGGGGTCAAACGCCTGTTGGACATGTGCCTTCGGGACATGTGCCTGTGGGACACACTGTCATTGGACAGTTTAGTGTTCCTCTTGGACAGATATCGGCAGGATTCACTCCTCTGATCATACCTGCGGTGCCTACTGGTGAGCATACACCTGTAGTATAGACACACATACCATCTGTTCCACCTGTGGTGCCTGCTGCACCTGTTATGCCAACTGTGCCTGCTGCACATGCTGAAAAACCTGAGAAGTTCAATGGAACGAACTTCAAACGTTGGCAACAAAAGATGCACTTTTATCTGACCACGTTGCATATGGATCGCTTCCTTAAGGAAGAACCACCGTTGCTCACTGCTGAGAGTAACATGCAGACTGTGTATGCTGCTGATGCTTGGAAGCACTCCGACTACATCTGTCGGAACTATGTGTTAAATTGTTTGTCTGACCCGTTGTATAACGTATACAGCGCGAAGCCAACAGCTAAGGTCTTATGGGAGTCACTTGACCATAAGTATAAAACCGAGGACGTTGGGGCAAAGAAGTGGATTATTGGCCGCTTTCTTGATTATAAGATGGCAGACTCTAAGACTGTGGTCAGTCAGGTGCAGGAACTGCAGGTGATCATTCATGACATTCATGCTGAGGGAATGGTCATAAGTGAGTCTTTCCAAGTTGCTGCTGTTATTGAAAAGCTTCCACCTGGATGGAAAGATTTCAAGAACTACCTTAAGCACAAGCGAAAGGAGATGTCTATGGAGGATCTTATTGTTAGACTTCGTATTGAAGAAGACAACAGAGGGTCCGAGAAGAAAGTTAATGTTGCCACTGAGAAGGCAAACATGGTGGAGCATGCTCAAAGCTCCAAGCCCAAGAAGACTAATTCTAGTAAAGGGGCAAAGCTGGCACCCAAAGGAGGGATTTCGAAGTCAAAATTTCAGGGGAAGTGCTACAACTGTGATAAAGTTGGTCATAGGTCTTATGACTGCAAGAAGCCCAAGAAGCCCAACAAGAAGAAAGAAGCAAACATGGTAGAGAATATCTCCAAGGATATGGGTGATATAGACCTCTGTGCTACGGTCTCTGAAGTGAACCTGGTCGGTTCTAATCCACGTGAATGGTGGATTGATACTGGTGTTACTAGGCATGTTTGCTCAGACAAGGCAATTTTCTCTAGCCTCAAAGCTTCTGATGCTGGTGAGAAGCTCTACATGGAGAATTCAGCAACTTCTACCATTGAGGGTGAAGGCACGGTGATCCTGAAGATGACCTCTGGGAAGAATCTGACTTTGAAGAATGTACTTTATGTGCCTGATATTCGCAAGAACCTTGTGTCTGGTTCTCTGTTGAGTAAGCATGGCTTTTACATTGTATTAGAGTCAGATAAAGTAATTTTGTCTAAGAGTGGTATGTTTGTAGGCAAGGGTTATTTAACCGATGGGCTTTTTAAGCTCAATGTAATGTCCGTTAAGGACGATAATGAAATGAAGAATTCTTCTGCTTACTTGCTTGAGTCTCCTAATTTATGGCATGCTAGATTAGGACATGTAAATTATGACACTTTACGACGTTTAAGTGCAAAAGAATACATACCTAAACTTACTATCGATTCAAAACATAAGTGTGAGACTTGTGTTGAGGCAAAATTAACGAGATTATCATTTAAACGTATGGAAAGGAACACCAAAGTGCTAGACCTAATACATAGCGACATATGTGATTTAAAATTCGCTCCAACAAGAGGAGGAAACAAGTATTTTATTACATTCATTGATGATTGTACAAAATACTGCTATGTATATTTGTTGAAAAGCAAAGACGTAGCTATAGATAAATTTAAAATCTATAAGGAAGAAGTTGAGACACAACAGACTGAGAAAATCAAAGCGATACGAAGTGATCGTGGAGGTGAATATGTTGAACCATTTGGAGAATTATGTTCACAACATGGTATAATCCATGAGGTCACTGCACCATACTCCCCTCAGTCAAATGGTGTGGCTGAAAGGAAGAATCGCACTCTGAAAGAAATGATGAATGCGGTGTTGTTAAGCTCTGGGCTTCCACAATCGATGTGGGGAGAAGCCATCTTAAGCGCAAATAATATTTTAAATATTACGATGCGCAAGAATAAGGATGTAAGTTCTTATGAAATGTGGAAGAAAAAGAAACCAAGTTACCAACACCTGAAAGTGTGGGGGTGCCTTGCAAAGGTACTGATCCCTACACCGAAGAAGGTGAAGATAGGTCCTAAGACTGTGGATTATATTTTCATCGGATATCCTCCACATAGTACTGTATATCGGTTTCTTGTTCATGAATCCAAGATTCCTGATATTCAAAAGAATACCATTATGGAATCAAGGAATGCCTCATTCTTTGAGACGATGTTTCCCTGTAATCCAGGAAACCAACAACCTACGACGTCTAAACGATCTCATGAGTCTGTAGATGATGATAATGAGAGTGACGAAAGTGAAGACGAAAATATGGGGGTAGTGAGAAGGAGCAAAAGACAACGAACGGAGAAATCCTATGGGTCTGATTTTATGACCTATTTGCTCGAAGAAGGTGACCCAAAAACCTATAAGGAGGCGGTTACCTCACCTGATGGACCTATGTGGAAAGAGGCCATCAAGAATGAAGTTGATTCAATTATGCAAAATCATACTTGGGAATTAGTGGACTTGCCAACTGGTTGCAAACCATTAGGTAGCAAGTGGGTTTTCAAGAAGAAGTTGAAAACTGATGGCACTATTGATAAGTATAAGGCCATACTTGTAATTAAAGGATACAAGCGACAAAAAGGCCTTGATTACTTTGATACATATTCTCCTGTAACGAGAATAACGTCCATAAGGATGATGTTTGCTATTGCTGCAATGCGTAATCTAACTGTACATCAAATGGATGTGAAAACAGCCTTCCTAAATGGGGACATAGATGATGAAATCTATATGGAACAACCCGAAGGGTTTGTTGTCCCAGGACAAGAAAGGAAAGTTTGTAGATTGGTGAAATCATTGTATGGTTTAAAACAAGCGCCTATGAAATGGCATGAAAAATTTGATGAGGTCGTGCTGGCCAATGGCTTCAAAATCAATGAATGCGATAGCTGTGCCTATTACAAGGATAACGAGAACAGCTATGTCAAGGAGAATGATAATGGCTATGTCATGATGACGCTATATGTAGATGATCTACTTATTGCCGGAAGCAATGATAAACTGATCAAATCTACCAAGGACATGTTGAAATCAAGATTCGACATGAAAGACATGGGACTAGCAAATGTAATTCTGGGAATTCAAATTTCTAGAACATCAGAGGGTCTCGCATTAAGTCAACCACATTATGTTGACAAGATCCTTGAGAAGTTTCTTAAGGATGACTTTGAGAAAGCTAGGACACCTGTGGATATGACTTTGCACCTATCCAACAACAAAGGTGTAATAACCCCAATTTTTGGAAATTTTTGAAACCCTTATGAATAGTGATTTTGCAGATTATGCTGAATGAGAAAACTTTGCATGCCACACTATGTAGGGGTTCTGTTATGGATATTCTGAGATTTTATTAGTACTCTATATGGTATATAAGTGTATGTAAAGATCGTCAGAATCCAATTCCGAACACTTTGGTTTTTCCCGGAAATCCACTAGATACGGAAAGAATTGAGTATAAGGTAACAGGATAAAAAGGATTTAAATTAAAGGATTATAAGAGAGGATCATAAAAGGATTATAATTTATTGAGAAAGGTTAAGGAAACCCAAGTAATAAGATCCGGGGTATGATCCCTCAAACGATAAACGAAAACGAAAGTTAAGCGAACCGTATAACAGATCATCGGTCATTAGGCAAACAATTAGGAGGTTAATCAAGGAGGTTAGGGATGATGAGGTCATCCAACCAATGAGAAGAGGGCAAGTAAGAGATGATGACACAATAAGGTGATGCAAGCATGACATAGGGAAGGAGGAGGTGTGGTTGGTTTATAACCACACAAATATAAGGTTATTAAGGTAATTAACCAAAAACAAAACAAAACAAAAAACAACCAAGCTAAGCCAAACAAATCAAAAAACACAAAATCATTTCATTCTCATCATCTGGCTCTCGGCTTTTCTTCTTTTTCAAAGGAAGAAAAATCAAAAATCAAGTTCCAAGCATTGTTAAATCACAAGGTAATTATCTAAGGTTCCTTGTACATAGATATGGATATCCTATAAGTTTAAACTTCAAATTCCTTCACAATCTCTTCCAATAAATTAAGGAAGAAGATGGTGAATAGTAACCTTCAAGAAATAACTTTGGTTTTCTTGATTTTTTATGAAAGTTCAAGGTAGCTTAAGCATAGATCAAGGCTTCCATGGGCATTCCAAGGATCTTTCATAGATTAATAAGCTTCAAGAAGGTATAAACTCCAAACCCTAGCTTTAGTTTTGAGTATTTAGGAATGGTTATGACTAATATAGTATATGTGAAGCATGAAGCTTGTTTGTTTAGAGTTTGGGTTGGAGTGGTAGTGGTATGAATGTTGAATCTTGTTGATTTGTTAAAGGATTTAGTATAGTTAAATTCAAGTTTTAGGAATAAGTAAATTGATTATAATGAGTTGATTTGGGGCTTATGTAGTGTGGTATGGATGGGCTTTGGTTGTAAGAATGGATTGGGGTTGAATTGTGGTGGATTTGGAATGGTATAAAATTGGGAAATCGCGTAAACATAGCCGTCGTAATGTCCGATTTACTTTAGACTGCTTTTGTTCATAACATTAGGACCCGAGAACCCCCTGATAGATTTTGACCATTTCCATATTTAGATAGTTCATGTTACGAGCTTCGTTTTGATATGTGGTTCGTTTGATTCCGATGTACGGTTTAGGAGAAACGGCCGTTTTAAGTAACTACGTTTCGCGAACGAAACATTACCCCTCGCCTTACTTTGAAACATAGGTTAAAGACCTAAAAAGGGTTAATCAGTGTATGAAACAATTATGTTAAGTGTGTTAGGTAGTTGGTAAGACACTCGCGAAGGAATCGCCTTAAAACTCGTATTGGTTAAATTATTAAAAATGGTGGAGCCGAGGGTACTCGAGTGACTTAAGAGAATCAGTAAACACAAAACGAGCGTTAGAGTCTGAGTTGGTTAGAGTATAGATTTACAAGTGACTTTGGTTTAATTCCAACTTACTTGTTGTTTATAGGTTACCAGACTCGTCCCAAGCCATTAATAACCCTCAGTCGCTCATGCAAGTTTTCTACTGTATAACTGTTGTTGTGATGTATATGTGTATATGCATGATCTTGCGATAAATGCATATTGGTTATTAGCAAATTCTTGCGATATATTGTAGCATGTGATATGGTATATATGCATGCCTCTTTCATATTCTTGAATTATGTATCTGTTGGTTAAAATGCTTATAGTTGCATAATACCTATGCTAGAGAATAGCGGTAATTTGCATATACCCTTAGTATAGGGACCCAAAAGTGAAAACACTTTCTAAAACCGGGAGTCGAGGATCCCGAGTAGATTATATATATATATATATATTTATATATATATGGTTATAGTTTTCAAAACTATTAATCGAATAAGGTTTATTCGATAACTTTATATTATTTAATGAATATTATTTCGAATATTCATTCGAGGGCTTATGACTCAGCTTATTTATTTATTGAATATTATTTCGAATATTCATTCGAGGGCTTATGACTCAGTTTATATTATTTAATGATTATTAATTGGATATTCATTTGAGGAATGTATGACTCCTTTATTTTATTTAATGAATATTATTTATAATATTCATTCGAGGTATTATGACTCCGCTTATTATTTAATAATATTCTTTATTTTATTAAAGAATAATGTTCGATAATCAAACTTACTTTTGATTATTCAAACAAAGATATTACTTTCGTATAAGGATATCTTTGATTATTTACTATTCATTTCAAGTATAAGTTTTCCAACTTCTACCTCAATTATTCTTTATGGGAATATTATTTAAATAATAATATTCAGATATTTTCTAAATATATTGGGACTGATTTATTTTATTAAATCAGCATTACTTCAAACACTCTTTAAAGTGTTTTCGAGTCTTCATAATGATTTTTAAAAGTTAGAGCGGATCCCAAAACTCATTTTTTTTATATTTAAGATCTTCCTTTCAAAGGGAATTTAAATACTCGCTCAAAACCTGAGGGATTCGGCTCTATGGTGTATTTTATATTCGCAACAAGGTTGCAGTTTTGGTAAATGAATTGATTACTTACCCAACGTTCGGGAAGTAAGTCCATCTATCGAGTCGGCATAAGCAACATGGGCTCAGTGGGCGTCCATGATAGTGTAAGTGGCTCAGTGGGAGTCCATCAAATGCATAAGTGGCTGAGTGGCAGTCCAGCATAAGGTCCTATTATGGCCAGGGTGATGACCAGTGGGGAATTCGTCCATCTACTAGTAGAAAAGGTTACTTATTGGTATCTTTGCCTGATCAACAAGATATCGGGTTTATGCCACAATTCTTTTTCCTTTCCAAAAATTCATTGGATGTTACAAACTCTGTTCATACCTTACATAACAGAGGTTTTCAGGAAATGTATGAAGAAGATGTATATGTGGATATATATATATATATATATATATCAGAACTTAATAAAGTATATCATGACTTCATTTCCTTCAAAATATTTCAAAGATTGAATCTGTTCAAGTCTTATCTTGTAGTCTCATCAGTGTGATGAACTTTTGAAACTAATTATAACTTGAACGGTGGTAGTTCAAGTAGTATTCGGAAAAGATATAAGTATATTGGAGTATCTTGTAACTTCATCTTTTAAACTTATACCTAGTAAATGATTATCTTATGCATATCAAAGACTTTCAGAAAAACATTGAGACAAGGTTAGATATATGAGATCACCTTGCAACGATATTTATTTTTATACAGTTATAAACTGGAACTCTGTGTATATTATGCATGGAAGAGGACTTCCAAGATTTTGAAAAGTATATATGTATGTATACTGAATATTTTGCGACTTCATCGCATTAAGATATCAAACTTGGTTCATTTCTTTTGACCAAGACTTTCATGAGTACTATGAGAAGGCTCATATATTGTTAATCATTATACATATTATTTTGGTGGGCTTGCTGCTCACCCTTGCTTTCTTCTTTCATCACACAACAACAGATAAAAAAGATGAACAAGACCAAGCTTCCAATTCGCAAGCGGTTAGGAAATGTTCCGCAGTTTTCTGGAAGCGTTGATGCCGCCGTAGCTGAGGTAGGAGCTACCAATAGGCTAGGCTTTCAACTTTTGATGTGCCAGATTTATGTATATTTATGAATTGTGATAATGGCAAAGAAAATGTAAATTTATTCAGAAAACCTTTTAAGGTGTATTGGCAGATAATTGTGGAATAAAATGACTTGTGATTATTTTTGGGTATTCATCTCTGAGACTATAACTTGCGGTGTGTGTGTTTATTGTGGGGTCACAGTACAGAGTAGTTGATTATTTATTAAGATTGGATGTTTTAAGGGAAATGGAACTCGTGACAACCCGGATCCCCGACCCCGGATTTGGGGGTGTTACAGAAGTGGTATCAGAGCTAAGCGTTATAAACCTCAGAGATGATGTGACGTTAAGATAATAACTAAGATAAAAAGAACTCTTGCCAAGTTCATAGTCGGGCTACCTAACGTAGTACTGACAATTAAAACCCTTATGGGAACCCTTATAAATATCGTGATAGAAGCGTAGTTCGTTATCGTATATGGTAGCGGAACTCCGAACCCTGAGGTTGAGGAGTAACAGGGCGATGATGTTTTATTACTAATTGGAGATCGGATTGTGGATCCGATAGAGCGTCCTAACGCGGGACCGGAAGATGTTCATATTGAGGATGTAGCGGTTGAGGATGTTGTCCTAGAAGGGATTGTTGCTTAGGAGGATCCCGTGGAGGATCCTGACAAGAATAAATAAAGGACCACTGAGAAATTGATGACCATGGTTAGGGCGACTACCAGAGGTAGGATTGGCCGGTTAGTACCGGAGGTTCGTTCAAGTTTGTAAAGATAGTAGCCCCTTTAACGCGGCTTACTCGTAAGACTGAGAAGTTGGAATGGACAGAGAAATGTGAGAAAAGATTTTAAGAACTGAAGCAAAGGTTGGTGACGACCCCTATGTTGGCATTGCCAGATGGAAAAGGAGATTTTTTGAATTATAGTGACGCTTCGCATAAGGAATTAGGGTGCTTCTTATACAGCACAACAAGGTAATCGCGTACGCGTCAAGACAATTAAGGGAATATAAAATTCGATATCCCCGCCCATGAGCTTGGGCTCGTGGCAATAGTTTTTCCCTAAAGATTGGAGGCACTATTTGTATGGAGAGAAGTGCAAGATTTACACAAACCATAGGAGCTCTAGTACATTTTTACGCAGGAAGAGCTCAACATGCGCTAGAGGAGGTGGTTAGAGCTAATCAAGGATTACGATTATGAGATTCTTTATCATCCAGGGAAAGCCAAAATGGTGGCTAATGCCCTTAGTAAAAAGGAGAGACTCAAGATGATCATGTCTTTGAGAAAGTTTTTAAGAGATTTTGAGAAAATGGAAAGAGAAGTGAAGGTAACCGGAGCCGGTACCGAAAAGATGTTTGAGATTGCAATACAGTCCGAATTATCGGAAGAGAACATATTGTGCCAGAAAAAGTGATGAATGAAGGTAGAGAGCCAACAATTAGATAAAAGATTAATACCGAGAAAGGTGATAAAGGAATAATAAGGTATTCCTACAGAATTTGGGTTCCAAAAGTTCAAGAGCTTAAGGATGAGAACTTAGATGAGAGCCATAGTTTGAGGAATAAGATTTAGGGCAAACCTTGAATGTGATAATCAGAAGGTCGCAATTAAGATATAAGAAAACCAGAATATAATAAAGTGGAAAATGAGGATTTTAAATTATAAGATGACCCCAATTATGGGGAGTAGGAAGAAATATTTAGACTAAGAAAACAAAAGTCGAGCGAGATAAGGAGACCCGAGACGGTACTCCTATACGGAAATTCATGGACCTGTCTAAACAGAACTTATACTTTTACCCCTAACCACCACCTTGAGGAAACAATGTGGTGTGAAATTCTTTCAGGACCTTTAAATCGCTAAGCTCTCAGTGTTCCAAGGAACAAGTTGACCCAGTCGAGGCAAGAGCCTGGCTAAAGGAAATATAGGAATCATTTGAGATTCTAAATGATTGACGAATCACAAAAGACTGTTTTTGTCACTTACCCTCCTAAGAGAGAGACCACCCGCTGGTGAAAGGCCAAGGAAGGCACGGAGCAAGAGGTTATGATAAACTGATTAAAGTTCAGTCAAAATGTTTTCGAGAAAGTAATTCCCAAGGTTATGGAGATAGTGTAAAAGCTTTAGAGCGAGAACAAAGGCAGACGAGTATGATGAATTATGAATCTAAGTTGTAAAAGTTGTCAAGATTCGTTCCGGGGACACGAATCCAGAATGACGGGATGTTTGAAATCAATGCTTATATTGTGTTGGTTCATGAAATAATGATAAGAGAAAGGAAAGTAAAAAGAAACTGAAGTGGAAAGGAATATAAAGGCAATAGAGTTTGAGGTATGATAAGGGAGTTGGGTATGAGGAAACCCTAAAGACTCGTAGCAATAGAAATAGAAATGTATGTGATCGTCAGGATGAGGGTGATTCACCATGAGTTAAAGTTGATGATTGAAGGAATAAGAGATATATATATTTTATCCCCTTTAAGTTGGGAGGATTCGAGGAAACCCTGAGATAGTTCGAAGGATAAATAATGAGACGCGGATAGACTGAGGAGACAAGGAAGTAAGAAATTAGGAAAATTGGATGAAGGAAGTGACCTTCAAGAATGTGAAGTGTAAGACCGGTGGCTTGATACCCAGAAAGGGAGATGCCAGGTATGAAAGATATCCCAACATTGAGATGACTGTTGAGATAATCAACAAAAGTAAATAAGGAATTATTAAGAAGAAGTTCACGTTGAACACGACCAATATCTTCCAGAACATCCTTGTTATCGTTACCAAATTAGGCAAGAAAAGTGGATAACCGTTGTTATCTTTTGGAGGCCATATTGATTGACCTCATTTTGAATACATATGTTATTATGAAATTAGGCATATAATATCGAGGTGGGAATGATGGAATAAGACACCCTTATCAGGGATATATGACTTGATTTATCCATGGAAGGATGCATGTACCTTTTTAAAGGTGGAATTAAGGATAGAACATCGGTAACTTAAAATGAATCCTAGGGGAACGCATAAAGGTTGGCATTTCACCCTTAATAGGGATAGTATGAGTTTTGACAGTATGAATTGGAAAGGATTAAGGTAATAACAACCTTTAAGGATCAGTGGAGAAATTTTCAGAAGTATTTAGACAATGGTTCTAGTATTAGTAAATGGTATTTTGATATGCCCTGTATTTAGGGAATACAGGAGGAACGATTGAAGGATAACCTTAGAGGTCTTATAAGGAGAAAGGTAATATTCAAAGTTCTCAAGAATAGAGATTCTGATGAAGGAAATATGATGTAATTATAATAATGTCAGGTGGGCACGTGTTAAACCACGAGAAAGTATGGATCGAACCAGTAAAGGTCGAAATTGTTTAGGGCAATTAGGAGCTAATATTAAAGATGTTCTAAGTATGATTGAGAGTCAGTCGTGACAGTGATTAACCTCTAAATACTGAGGCAATAACTTATGGAAAAATGGTGATTTTTTTTACTCATCAGATTTTAAGGAAAACATCTTCACATAAGCTGTGATTGAAATGAGGTAGAAAATTTATTTGGAGGTGGTTAAAATGACATTGACTGTAAGGAAATTTTACTATCAGGAAGGGCCAAAGAGGTGGCCGACACTTTAAAGGTAAGAGGATAATTATAGGCGCTTGTGCCAAAGGAATACAGTGATGATGGTTAAAGCTGAAGGTTGTATTATGGTTTGGAAGATTGACATTCCTTCTGATGACTGTGCAATACCCAACCGTAATAGTAGTTGGTAAAGGTTTAATTCGTGTAATCGCCATGAGCGGGCTATCTATCTTAGAAGGTACTATCTTGAGAATGAGCCTGGACCATGTTTCAAAAGGACTAAACGAACCTTTGAGTTAAGTCTTCTATCGAAGGCATATGATTAAGAATGGTATTAACCTGCTATCGTTGCTTTGATTGAAACTCTTCTGCAATTTTATCTGCTTCATGTCATGTATGTATGGCAGGATCAGGAGTGTTCTTCATGAATCATGAATGGTGATTATGTTACCTCTTTAGAAGGATTTGATACGACATGTATAGACTCCGTATGGTTAGATATTAAGATTTCATGGAAAGTGAATGACGACAGTAGGTCAGTGGTGGACCATAGTAATGCAACAATGATTCTGCGAGTAATGAGCTGATTACAACCGAGAGAGTTGTATTGGAATGGATGTTGAGATTGAGTACCACTAATCGGGTCATGGTAATGTATAAGTTATCATTGATAGACTAATTAAGTAGAGTATCTACCTATTGAATATTTATTCCTTCTTATGAAAAGAGAGTCGTATTACTATATGAGGAAGGTTGCGGTGCAAGCATAGAATTCTAGTAACGATGATGTCTAGGATGAGATCCCAGATTCGATTTCCGATATCGAGGGAGTTTCAAAGGTGATTGTGTATAAGCTCGAGGAAGAGCATGGGTCCATAGAATGATGGACGGAATAGCAAAAATATTTAGGCATGTGAAATACGATGCTATAATACATGATGTTGTTATAAATACATATATGTTTTGTTCTCCTATGACAAACCTCTATAGTTCAGAGGTAGGTTCCAAGCCAGATATTTTATGGCAGTATATTTTTTTATTTACAATTTTCTTCAATTCGTTCTTTTCTCTTCTTTTCATTTCATATAAACTGAGAAGAACAACCCTTCCAGAAGGGGAGGTATTGCCGAATGACTATCTATCTGTGTGATAGAAGCCGAGTAGGATACCAGCTATTGTTTAATTGCTTGTCAAGTACTAAAGGCTGGCCACCTTCTGTACTAACTATGCAATGTAACAAGTGTTCATGATCATAGTGATCTCTCAATGAATTCTTTTACTTCTATATGATGGATCAAGCTTTCAAAAATAGAAACAGCTGAAAAAGGAGTAGTAAAGTTATGGTGGTATTCGGAATGGAAACACATTCGTGATACTAAGGTTGACGTGGTTATTAAAAGGTTATAGAACGCTAACGAGCAAAAGTGTAACCAGTATAATATTAGGAACGGAAGGTAGTAGCGATTACGAACTGGAAAAGAATGGGTATTGAGAAGCAAAAGCTCTAATACTAAAAGCTATAATGAGAGTCTGTGCAATAGACTTGAAAGAATTTGGAATGATCACTTAACGCGGATTGAGTTTTCTCACGATAATAGATCGTATGTCAGGTATCGAGATGTCGTCTTATGAGATCTTTGACGGAAGACAATGCCGATCCCCCTTACGCTAGGATAAAGTTGTAGAGCGCAAGATGCTCGGACCAGCAGTGGTCCAAAGGACCAAGGATATAATAGATTTAATCAGAGGACGGCTGGTAGTATCCCAAGATGGGAACATGAAGTATGTTGATTTGACACGAAAGGAAAAGGAATAGGAAGTAGGGGACCTAGTGCTGTTATAGGTATTCCCTTGGAAAGGATGGATGAGGTTCGGAAAGAAAGGGAAGCTAAGCCCACGAATTATTGGAACCTTTGAGGTATTAAGACATATTGGGAAGTGAGCATATGAGCTAGCCCTACCCCTGAACATGTAGCAAGTCATAACGTGTTCCACGTATCAATGTTAAGGAAGTGTAATTCGGATGCCAGATAAATAGGGGCATATGAGCGCATAGACATGCAACCCGACGTAACCTATATGGAGCAACCAGGAAGGGTTATAGAGTGAAAAGGAACAAGTGCTTAGGAGAAGGGTTATCAAACTAGGCAGAGTTTGGTGATAGGACCACAATGTGGGAAAATTTACTCAAGAATTAGAAAGTGCAATGCTAAGAGAGTATCCCTATTCATTTTCTATCTGATTCCGGGACGGAATCCTTTTAAGGAGGGGAGACTGTAATAACCCCAATTTTTGGAAATTTTTGAAACCCTTATGAATAGTGATTTTGCAGATTATGCTGAATGAGAAAACTTTTCATGCCACACTATGTAGGGGTTCTGTTATGGATATTCTGAGATTTTATTAGTACTCTATATGGTATATAAGTGTATGTAAAGATCGTCAGAATCCAATTCCGAACACTTTGGTTTTTCCCGGAAATCCACTAGATACAGAAAGAATTGAGTATAAGGTAACAGGATAAAAAGGATTTAAATTAAAGGATTATAAGAGAGGATCATAAAAGGATTATAATGTATTGAGAAAGGTTAAGGAAACCCAAGTAATAAGATCCCGGGTATGATCCCTCAAACGATAAACGAAAACCAAAGTTAAGCGAACCGTATAACAGATCATCGGTCATTAGGCAAACAATTAGGAGGTTAATCAAGGAGGTTAGGGATGATGAGGTCATCCAACCAATGAGAAGAGGGCAAGTAAGAGATGATGACACAATAAGGTGATGCAAGCATGACATAGGGAAGGAGGAGGTGTGGTTGGTTTATAACCACACAAATATAAGGTTATTAAGGTAATTAACCAAAAAAAAAACAAAAAACAACCAAGCTAAGCCAAACAAATCAAAAAACACAAAATCATTTCATTCTCATCATCTTGCTCTCGGTTTTTCTTCTTTTTCAAAGGAAGAAAAATCAAAAATCAAGTTCCAAGCATTGTTAAATCACAAGGTAATTATCTAAGGTTCCTTGTACATAGATATGGATATCCATTAAGTTTAAACTTCAAATTCCTTCACAATCTCTTCCAATAAATTAAGGAAGAAGATGGTGAATAGTAACCTTCAAGAAATAACTTTGGTTTTCTTGAGTTTTTATGAAAGTTCAAGGTAGCTTAAGCATAGATCAAGGCTTCCATGGGCATTCCTATGATCTTTCATTGATTAAGAAGCTTCAAGAAGGTATAAACTCCAAACCCTAGCTTTAGTTTTGAGTATTTAGGAATGGTTATGAGTAATATAGTATATGTGAAGCATGAAGCTTGTTTGTTTAGAGTTTGGGTTGGAGTGGTAGTGGTATGAATGTTGAATCTTGTTGATTTGTTAAAGGATTTAGTATAGTTAAATTCAAGTTTTAGGAATAAGTAAATTGATTATAATGAGTTGATTTGGGGCTGATGTAGTGTGTTATGGATGGGATTTGGTTGTAAGAATGGATTGGGGTTGAATTGTGGTGGATTTGGAATGGTATAAAATTGGGAAATCGCGTAAACATAACCGTCGTAATGTCCGATTTACTTTAGACTGCTTTTGTTCATAACATTAGGACCCGAGAACCCCCTGATAGATGTTGACCATTGCCATGTTTAGATAGTTCATGTTACGAGCTTCGTTTTGATATGTGGTTCGTTTGATTCCGATGTACGGTTTAGGAGAAACGGCCGTTTTAAGTAACGACGTTTCGCGAACGAAACATTACCCCTCGTCTTACTTTGAAACAGAGGTTAAAGACCTAAAAAGGGTTAATTAGTGTATGAAACAATTATGTTAAGTGTGTTAGGCAGTTATAAGACACTCGCGAAGGAATCGCCTTAAAACTCATAATGGTTAAATTATTAAAAATGGTGGAGCCGAGGGTACTCGAGTGACTTAAGAGAATCAGTAAGCGCAAAACGAGCATTAGAGTCTGAGTTGGTTAGAGTATAGATTTACAAGTGACTTTGGTTTAATTCCAACTTACTTGCTGTTTATAGGTTACCAGACTCGTCCCAAGCCATTAATAACCCTCAGTCGCTCAGGCAAGTTTTCTACCCGTATAACTGTTGTTGTGATGTATATGTGTATATGCATGATCTTGCGATAAATGCATATTGGTTATTAGCAAATTCTTGCGATATATTGTAGCATGTGATATGGTATATATGCATGCCTCTTTCATATTCTTGAATTATGTATCTGTTGGTTAAAATGCTTATAGTTGCATAATACCTATGCTAGAGAATAGCGGTAATTTGCATATACCCTTAGTATAGGGACCCAAAGGTGAAAACATTTTCTAAAACCGGGAGTCGAGGATCCCGAGTAGATTTTATATATATATATATTTATATATATATGGTTATAGTTTTCAAAACTATTAATCGAATAAGGTTTATTCGATAACTTTATATTATTTAATGAATATTATTTCGAATATTCATTCGAGGGCTTATGACTCAGCTTATTTATTTATTAAATATTATTTCGAATATTCATTCGAGGGCTTATGACTCAGTTTATATTATTTAATGATTATTAATTGGATATTCATTTGAGGAATGTATGACTCCTTTATTTTATTTAATGAATATTATTTATAATATTCATTCGAGGTATTATGACTCCGCTTATTATTTAATAATATTTTTTATTTTATTAAAGAATAATGTTCGATAATCAAACTTACTTTTGATTATTCAAACAAAGATATTACTTTCGTATAAGGATATCTTTGATTATTTACTATTCATTTCAAGTATAAGTTTTCCAACTTCTACCTCAATTATTCTTTATGGGAATATTATTTAAATAATAATATTCAGATATTTTCTAAATATATTGGGACTGATTTATTTTATTAAATCAGCATTACTCCAAACACTCTTTAAAGTGTTTTCGAGTCTTCAAAATGATTTTTAAAAGTTAGAGCGGATCCCAAAACTCATTTTTTTTATATTTAAGATCTTCCTTTTAAAGGGAATTTAAATACTCGCTCAAAACCTGAGGGATCCGGCTCTATGGTGTATTTTATATTTGCAACAAGGTTGCAGTTTTGGTAAATGAATTGATTACTTTCCCAACGTTCTGGAAGTAAGTCCATCTATCGAGTCGGCATAAGCAACATGGGCTCAGTGGGCGTCCATAATAGTGTAAGTGGCTCAGTGGAAATCCATCAAATGCATAAGTGGCTGAGTGGCAGTCCAGCATAAGGTCCTATTGCGGCCAGGGCGATGACCAGTGGGGAATTCGTCCATCTACTAGTAGAAAAGGTTACTTATTGGTATCTTTGCCTGATCAGCAAGATATCGGGTTTATGCCACAATTCTTTTTCCTTTCCAAAAATTCATTGGATGTTACAAACTCTGTTCATACCTTACATGACAGAGGTTTTCAGGAAATGTATGAAGAAGATGTATATGTGGATATATATATATATATATATATATCAGAACTTAATGAAGTATATCATAACTTCATTTCCTTCAAAATATTCCAAAGATTGAATCTATTCAAGTCTTATCTTATAGTCTCATCAGTGTGATGAACTTTTGAAACTAATTATAACTTGAACGGTGGTAGTTCAAGTAGTATTCGGAAAAGATATAAGTATATTGGAGTATCTTGTAACTTCATCTTTTAAACTTATGCCTAGTAAATGATTATCTTATGCATATCAAAGACTTTCAGAAAAACGTTGAGACAAGGTTAGATATATGAGATCACCTTGCAACGATATTTATTTTTATACAGTTATAAACTGGAACTCTGTGTATATTATGCATGGAAGAGGACTTCCAAGATTTTGAAAAGTATATATGTATGTATACTAAATATTTTGTGACTTCATCGCATTAAGATATCAAACTTGGTTCATTTCTTTTGACCAAGACTTTCATGAGTACTATGAGAAGGCTCATATATTGTTAATCATTATACATATTATTTTGGTGGGCTTGCTGCTCACCCTTGCTTTCTTCTTTCATCACACAACAATAGATAGAAAAGATGAACAAGACCAAGCTTCCAATTCGCAAGCGGTTAGGAAACGTTCCGCAGTTTTCTGGAAGCGTTGATGCCGCCGTAGCTGAGGTAGGAGCTACCAATAGGCTAGGCTTTCAACTTTTGATGTAACAGATTTATGTATATTTATGAATTGTAATAATGGCAAAGAAAATGTAAATTTATTCAGAAAACCTTTTAAGGTGTATTGGCAGATAATTATGGAATAAAATGACTTGTGATTATTTTTGGGTATTCATCTCTGAGACTATAACTTGCGGTGTGTGTGTTTATTGTGGGGTCACAGTACAGAGTAGTTGATTATTTATTAAGATTGGATGTTTTAAGGGAAATGGAACTCGTGACAACCCGGATCCCCGACCCCGGATTTGGGGGTGTTACAAAAGGTGTAGTTGTTTCCCAATTGGAATACTCGAGGATAATTGGTAGTCTGATGTACCTCATGAGTTGTACAAGACCAGACATTGCATACTCAATTAGCAAGTTGAGTAGGTTTACGAGTAATCCGGGAGCTGATCACTGGAAAGTGATCATAAGGGTACTAAGGTACTTGAGGGGAACTCGAGACTATGGACTGCACTATGGCAGATACCCAGCAGTATTAGAAGGATATACTGACGCAAATTGGATATCTAGCAAGAAAGCACTTAAGTCTACGAGTGGCTATGTGTTTACATTAGCTGGAGCGGCAATATCATGGAAATCCTCAAAACAAACGGTAATAACTCATTCCACGATGGAAGCTGAGTTTGTGGCACTAGATAAATGCGCCGAAGAGGCTGAATATCTACGTCAGTTTCTGGAGGATATTCCAAGATGGCCAAAGCCTGTAACTGCAATAGGGATTCACTGTGATAGTCAATCCGCTATTGGAAGAGCACAGAGCACGATGTATAATGGAAAGTCTCGTCATATACGACGACGACACAGTTCCATTAGACAATTGATCTCAACCGGAATTATCACTGTTGACTATATATCGTCAAAAGATAATATCGCGGATCCACTAACCAAAGGGTTATCAAGAGAAGTGGTTGAGAAATCATCGAGAGGGATGGGCCTTAAGCCTATTGCTTAACGGCATCATGGTGGACACCCAACCATTGCTGACTGGAGATCCCAAGAACTTGGTTCAATGGGATAACTAAATCATGATGACCAAATCACTGTGGGGGTAACCCCTGGCCTGTTCCTATGATGAGGAAACAGTGAGACCCGTAAGGTACGAGGTTAAGCTTTGAGCTTTTAATGATCTTTGATGAATACATGGAGCTCAGGAGTGAACACATGGAATTCAGTTGAGTAAACGCGGGTTACTCTATAAGATAAAGATCACCTATGTGGCAGAGAAGTGGGGCCGCTTCAAAGGAGAATTGCGAGGCACAATTCTTTAGAAACTTCTGCAGAACCAGGACGATATTCCATGGCCAAAATGGATATACTCATGAGAGCTGAACGAGTCAGAAACGATATAGTGATAAGTATATCATCGTTTACACAAACGGTCGAACAGTTCAAGGACAAGCACGTCTATTGTCTACCAGTAAAGTCGGTATGCTTACTCGAGCGAAGGTTCAAGGAGCATTCTCTACCTATCGTATGCTATATCTGATCGAAGAAACTATCACCAAGTCAAACTCCGCGTCTGTCTGTCTGTCTGGTGTGTGCTACTAAGATCACCAATCTCACCCATGTGGGGGATTGTTGGAAAATATGGGTATAAGTCCCATATTGGTAAGTCATATTTTTTGAGCATTATGACTAAAAGATGTGTGAGATATGATGATATTCTCTTAATAATGGAAATTATTATTTTCCATTAGAATTTGGCTCAAATATTATGGCATAAATTATTTTGATTTTGTTTCAGATTAATTGATATGGTGTATGTCTTGATATATTTAATCTGATTCTGTTTCAGATTATTTATGGAATAGAGTAGCTTGCAAGTATTACACCGATTCCATAATTAATGATATTTAATTATGGAAAAGAGTAGCGCACAAGTCTATCTACACCTATATAAACACCTCTAAGGCGTTAGGGTTAGACACACCAAAAACATATTCGCCTTTAAACACAAAACTCTCTCTCTCTCTCGGTGATAGTTTCGTACCCATTCAAGCTCGCTGAAGGTGCTCGTTATCTGTAACGCCGCCGCTACCTCGTTTTATCCTGGGAGGCTATCGACTCGCACATACGGTGAGAGGCGAAATAGCTTTAAGGAGACAATTTCAACTGGACTTGAGGATCTCTCTTCTATTTATATCTTTTCTTCCTCCGTTTGATTTCGTTTACTCACGCACACATTTGTTTGATTATATGTATTAATCGCAGATTGTATTCACAAAACTATGATTTTCTATTTTGTTTTAATAAAATAAATGAAATTAAATGAGTATTTAGGCTATTTATATTTTCTGAAATTTTATACCCTAAAATCAATTAAGGGTGTTTTTATTCTCATAATTAAAATAATTAAGCCCCAAAATCATAATTACGGGAAATAATTTTAAAAGTACTTAAATATAAAATTTATATCAAAATTCCCTAAAAATTGCGAATAATTAAAAAAATACAGGAATACGGGATATTAGAAAAACGTCTAATTTTATAAAAATAGAAACACAGATTTTGTGGGGTTTGAAGTCCCGGTGGGGTCCCGGTCCGTTGATTTTTGAAAAACAGAAACGATTTCTAAATTAACAGAAAATCCCGAAAGCACATAAAATACATTTAAGCGCACATAAAATGAGATAAAATGAATAATGCAAATAAACACACGTCCAAATTATGGATCGATTCATATAAATGTATCTTAAACACGTAACAAGTATCCTATCGGATCCTAAAATACATTACTTAGGCGCTAAGTAACTATAAAAACGATATAATTTAATATCAGATTTGGATAATTATCAAAACTGGGCTTCTTTTAAAATACTTTATACGAAGATAATGTAATAATATCCCGCCTTTCGAGAATACGGGTTTTGTTGTTTTATCAAAACGATTATCGTATCGAAAATTTTATGCCGGGACGCGTACGGGTCAAACCGTAATCCGGATTGAAAAAGTTAAAACACAGAAAATGTCCGAAATTACCAAATTAGGTTAGGAAGGTGTTTTCGGAAGAGTTTCGGGTTGTAAAAACGCAAAAACAATTGAAGTCGGATGATTCCCGGCTTTATAAAGCAGTTTTATAATTACTCAGAAAATAATTAATAAATACCTAAATTATTATAAAATCAAATAACAGTCCAAAAATTACTAGAAAAATATCACAATTATCTAAATTTTATTCTGAGCACATAAAAATTAAAATACTCAAATAATATCACATATAAACACCCAAACATCAATTTCAATTATCAGCTAATTCACTAAGATTCACATAAAAATCACATAAATAATTCCAAATAATAATAATAATAATATTTGAAAATATGGGATATTACAAATTTATTCGCCTTTAGAGCAGAAATTAATTTAACCTTCCCCTTCGGCTGAGACCCTTGGTATATAAATTCTGGTTTATCTGCATCCCCGAGTATCACCCTTTTTTCTTAAAAATCAATTGTGGCACGATGTTCACTCAACCAATCCATGCCCAAGATAATGTCAAAGTCATGCATATCCATTGGAAGCAAGTTAACCTTATAATTTCTATCTCCCACAGCTATAAGACGCTCTCGATATACATCAGATATAATAACAGAATTCCCCATCGGGGTAGCAATAGACATACGAGGATATAATAATGACGGTGAAATGCCTAGATGACGAACAAACGATAAAGACACAACATAATGGGTCTAACCAATATCAAATAACACATAAGCATCACGTGTACCAATAAGAAGTGTTCCTGAAACAGTACCTAAATTAGTTGCTACCTGATTTGCAGTCAATGCAAACACTCTGGCTGTAGGATTCTGCTGACTGCCACTGCCATTACCCCCGCCAGCTCCCCCTCCACCAGTATTGCATGACACTGTACAATCCTTCACCCTGTGGGACATGCTACCACTTAAGAAATAAGCCTCGATTTGTCTGTAAAAAGCTCTACCTGGATGATGTCCACCAGATGTAGCACAAGCAGCCAGTGATATCATATTGGAGTTTCCCCCATACACTGAGTAACGGCTCTGCCCCTGTTGCCAATTCTGCCACTGCCTAGGCTACTTCTGTTACTGAAACTGCTGATTCTGATTCTGACCAACATACTGATTCTGGCCATGGAATGACTGACCACCTCTATTCAGATTCTGTCCGCGCCACTGTCCCTGATGACCATTCTGACCTTCATATCACTGTCTAACCTGTACAAAACCCCGGTCATCCCTAACCCTCTTACTACCACTGTTCGACTTGGAAGTCCTAAAATCTATGCGCTCCTTCTTAGCTTCCTTTGCTGCATCAGCCACCTCTGCCACATTATCAAATTTAAAAAAAATTATGGAACCCCTCAGATAAGACTTCAACCACATTTAAATTTATCAGCCTACTGTGCAGCAGTCCCTGCAACTATCCCAGTAAATCCAGCCAACCTTATAAATCTCGACATATAATCAATAATGCTCTCATCATGGTACTGCATAATAGAATGAAACTCCCTCAGATAGGCCTCACTATCAGCATTAGAGAAGTACTGCTCATAGAATACCTCATTGAATCCCTGCCATTCCAAAGCCTCTACATACTCCTCCCCTCTAGTAGCTTTCACTCCTCTCCACCACCTCCGAGCACCCCCCTCCAACTTATACACAGCTAACCTGACCTTTTGAATATCATCACAACCCAGTGCATCAAAAATCTTCTCGAGATGAACAATTCAATTTTCAGCATCAATAGAAGTCGGTTCTAAACTAAAAGAGTTTGGCTTCTGCTTCACAAACCTCTCCAACCATATAAATGGCTCAAAATGATGGCTCTGACCGTTCTGATTCTGATTCCCATTACCATTCTGATTTCCTTTTCCATTCTGATTTCCCTCGTCATTCTAATTTCCTTGTCCATTCTGATTTCCCTCAACATTCTGATTTCCTTGGTTTGCCAAATCCTGCTATACAGTCTGAGCCACTACTTGTCCTATCATCGCAGTAAGCTCAGCGGGGTCAATGTGAAAAGGATCCCGTCTAGGAGGCATCTACAATATAAGATAGCGAACGGATGAAGGTTATGAGAATAAATATGATGGAGCAGTTACAAACAGATTTTAAAATGATGAAGTAGAATGAAATGATAAAAAGCATTATGAAATGAAATTAAATAGAACACCAATCCTATCGTCTACCCAAACTCACAGGTCAACCTAAGTTGGTTTTCTACAAGAAAGAACCTAAGCTCTGATGTCATCTCTGTAATACCCCCTTTTAATAATAAAAGGAGATATTACTTAAAATCCATAAACCTGCAAACAAACCACTAATATATTTCTAAACATAATTAAACAGTCTAAAATCTCCAAAATAATAATAAATCTTCAAACTTTATAAACCAATAATATAAATCTAGAAATCTCTATGTAAATAGTTAAGTCTAGATGTTAGGTCACACACACACACTGTAGAGGGGGTGAATACAGTGTATAGTACACTCAAATCGAACTTTAAGAACTTAAGTAACAGAAAACAAACTTTATTGAAACAATAAACTCTGTTACAGTATGGAACTGTTACCTCTCAGTGATGAACAAATATCACGAGAGCTGCTAGGGTTACAATGAATAATCTTCTCTAATAATGATAACACTTATAGTGTAAACCCTATGTCTGTGTTTATATACTACACAGTTACAAGATAATCGCTAATTGATATGGAATATAATTCTGCTTCCTAAAATATATCAATCAGATATCTTTTCTTCCAAGTATTCCATTCTTTACGGAATTCCTTCTTCATGCATATCTCTTCTTATGTTTATCTTGATCTTCTTTCCTTTAATCAGCTACTGTCCTTATCTGATTGTCCTTCAGCACTTAAGTTCTGATATCTATCTTCTGATGATTATCTCCTGATAACATAAGTACTGATATCCTTAAGTCCTAACTTCCAGTATAAGTACTGATCAACAGTTAAGTACTGATTTATCCTGTTCAAGTAAGATCTGAAAGCTAAACATAAAACATATTAGCCATGACATTATCAAATATATCTAACAATCTCCCCCAACTTGTAAATTAACATAATATACAAGTTTAACAGATATTTGATGATGTCAAAAACATTAAGTACAAATGCATGAGAATTAGACTAGATAACTACAACTTACAGTCCTTAAAGCTTTTACCAATTTCAACTTCTGATAACAACTTCAGTCTGTATAGATATCAGTATTTAAGCAGTTGTAGATCTTTGACTTGGCTTCATCATTTTCTGATCTCTCTGATGTCAGGAGTTGTTCTGAGATAGTTCTTCAACAAACATTTCTCAGCATATCTTAGTTCATCAATCATTCTCCTTTTGACATCTTTAAGCTCTGCAGTATCTTCACCAGTTTGAAAGATTGCAGCTCTGAGATCATTGATCTTTGCTTTTCTCAACTCCTGATCTAGTCTTATGACATAAGCTTTGTCAGACTCCAGATTGAATTCAAGTCCCTTAATACCAAGATATGTTCTGATCTGTGCAGTATTAGGCTTCATATCAACAATATCACCATTGTGATCTCTGTACTTTGGAACATATATGCTGTTAGACTTAACAGAATAAAGATTTTTCTGTCTCTGAATCTGTTCTTTTAAGTAGTTTGCAGCAGTCTCTGTTATTCTGTCATCCACTTGAAGTAAGAAAAGTACATGCTCCAATTCTTCAAAATACTTCAATGGAATGGCATTTTGTCTTATATGATAAACCCTACCATCTTTCATGAAATACAACATGATGTATTCTTTCAAGTAGGTATGGTAAACCATCTATACAGATTCCAGTTGATTCAATCTCTCAGGAGTTGCTCCAATACCTGGTTCACTCAAGGAAGTTGGAACATTGGTAGTGTTGTGTACTCTTCTTTCATCAGCACTTCCCAATCCAGTTTTATCTCTAGCTTCCTTTCCAGTAACTACTCTTGCTTCAAAACCACTTGCAGTAGTCTTCAAAGATTGAGTCTGTTTTGCTTTAGTGAATCCTGGTAAAAGTGTCTTTGATCTATTTTCTGATATCAAGTTAACTTGAGCTCTGTCATAGGTTACTTGCTTCTTCTGAATATCAGAACTTACAATTTCTTGACTCTGAACAACTTGAGCCATGTCAGAGGTTGTTTTAAGAACTTTTCTTGAAGTCAGAGCAAGATCATCCTTTTCATCAGTAATTTCTTCTTCCTCAGGAGGTACATAAACCTTGATAGGTTCACCAACCTTTTCTTTACCCTTGGATCTTGGATCTATCTGTGGTTGTGATCTAGCCAACGTTGCTTCAGTATGTGTCCTTTCTTTGATCACAATGCCTTTGAGTTTTGGAAGTGAATTTTTACCAGAAGCTTCAGATTTAGATGTGACTTTCTCTGATTTAAGTCTAGCTTCTTCTTCCTTTAAACTTTCCAAGTCCATTCCTGGATTTTCTTGAAGAAATAACTGTCTTGACATTTCCTCATCAAGATCTAGAAGTTCATCAGAACTTATCCTTTTACCAGCAGCGGAACTTATTCTTTTCCCAGTATCAGAACTTGTCCTGTGACTAGCTTGTCTTGATGTAAACCTTCTACCTTGACTATGACCGCTACCCATTCCAGAGTATCCTTGATCATTATTTCCATCATCCTTTCCTTGCAGTGTCTTGTTAGTGTTGCATTTGGACTTAATTACCTTCTCC
Organism: Apium graveolens; assembly: GCF_009905375.1. NCBI lineage: Eukaryota > Viridiplantae > Streptophyta > Magnoliopsida > Apiales > Apiaceae > Apium > Apium graveolens. The sequence continues at coordinate 110,060,394 of NC_133657.1, forward strand.
CCCTTTTTGGCATCAGCAGGTAGTAAAAGAGAGATAAGTAATTCCACTGAGGATTGGATTTCAGTAAGTTGCGATTGCTGAGAAGCTTGATTTGTCAGAATGTCATCAATCTGAGCTTGTTGTTTCTCTTGAGTTTTCTCAATATAAGCAATCCTGTCAATGGTAGGTTGAAAGAACTTTTTCTTATCAATTTTCTAAACTTGTTTTTGTTTGAGAAAGTTCTCCTGAATCTTGTGTAGCTCTGCATGAGTAGTTGAATGAAGACCTTGTAGATGTTTAGTACTCAATGCAGTGACTCTAAGCTGGGTTTTTAAATCATCAGAATTTAACATTTCATCAGCTTTAGTCAAGTGCTCAGCAAGATGTATTGCAGTTGGAACACATGAAACTGAGTTCCATTCCTTAGTCCACTCCTGACCTGCAGGAGTTTAACTCCAAGGTACTGGTGCAGCCCCGGTAACAAACTTCTTTACCAGTTCAGACTTAGGAAGAGTCTGTTGAGAAGTATGTCCTGAAGGACCTGCTTCATCAGCATCTACAGTTGGAGCAGCATCACCAGTATCTCCAACATTGGTAGCATCAGAACTTAAAGAATCAGTATCTTCTGATAAGACAACAGTGTGAGTAGCAATGGAGGCTTCAGCATCCTCTAATTGCTGATCTGATACTAAGTTCTGATCAACAGCCATATCCTGATGCTCACCTAAAGTCTGATCATCAGCATCTTGATGTAGAGAAGGTGTTGTTGATAACTCTGGAGTTTGAACAGCATCAGTAACAGGTGTTGTGGAAGGATTATTTATCGTTGGAGCTTTTAAGAGAAATACTTCAGACACAACCAAGTGTTGAACATCAATATCAGCACTTGTTCCTGGATCAACAAGAGACACAGATGGTGAGTTAGCCTTGTCAGATACAGCTTCCTGAGATGGAGTTGATGGAGAAGAAGTGACTGGAGCAAATTCCTTGTCTTGTGAGATCAGAGATTCCTGATCCCCTTCCTTAGCTGCTTCCTCTTCATCATCTGAAACTGGCCTTTGTGCCCTCTGTTTCTTGTACTTCCTTGTTGATTTGGATTCCTTGGGAGTTTCAGGAACTGTCATTCGTCTAAGCCTCTTGAGAAGCCTAGAACCCCCAATTTCAGAATCCTTCTGAGAAATCTCTTTCTCAGCTTCAGATACAACAGGTTCTCTAGCAGGAACCGGTTCCTCAGAATCAGATTCATCGCTCAATGCAATCCTCCTTCTCTTTTGAGATGTTTGAGGAACATTCTTTGTCCTCTTTGGCTTGGAAGATGAAGATTTCACAGTAGGTGCTGAAGATGAAGGTCGAGCAGGCTGTGAAGTGGAGAGATAGGATTTGAGATATGTTCTGAGGGTAGGTTGAGTAGATAGAGAGGTAGGTACTAAGGTTGATGGATATTGGGTGTTTGGAGTTGGTTGGACATCAGAGTAAACAGATCTATAGGTATCAGGATCAGCATTTACCAGGATCTGTTTTACAGACTTAGGAATCTGTAATGGTCTAACCACTTTTTTCTTAGTATCAGCATTTACCAGGTCATTAAAGTATCATTTTGCAACCTTAAAAGGTGGGGTTTGAGTGCTGACTAAATGAGGTTCATCAGTACAATAAGTGTAAATAAGTTGACAGAATCTAGCAAAATAAACAACATCTCGATCCTCTGTCATCCTATCCCCAATAAAACCAATTATTCCAGTTGCAAAATCAAAATGAGTTTGATGAATAATAGCATACCCTATGTGCTGACTCAGAATTGGGATATCATCAAAATTTGAACATTTGTTCCCAAAAGCTTTGGTGATGCAATCAAAGAAGAAACTCCATTCTCTTCTGATATTAGCTCGTTTCAACTGTCCAAGTTTCGTCAGACTCTTTTCATATCCCAATTCAGCCATTAACTCCCGAAGGGCTGAGTCCTCTGGAATTGAGAAAGTACAATCTTCTGGAAGATGTAAAGCCCTGCGTACTGTACCAGGAGTGACTACAAAGGATGAATCACCCACTTGGAAGATAATACTGGGAGTTCCACGTTGACCACCATCATCAAAAAGTCCAGTCCTCCAAAACCTCAGAACTTGTTGGCTTGAAAAGAATTCAGGCTGTGTTAATGCATACCCAACCTCACTATGTGCAAGAAGATCTTGCACAAAGTGCAATTCAGATGGAGCTTCAGTGTGATCAGGAACTGCAGCATAGTTGTTGGGGACAAACTTAGCTCCATCAATGATTAAATCCTTTGGTGCCATGTGAAAAAAAATGAGATTCAAGTATGCCTGTTAGGTGTTTGAGTTAATGTCTGTAGGAAAAACCAACGTGAGAAATAAAGAGAAAGAGAGTAAAAGTAAGGAGAGAGATAAAATATGAAGAAAATAAAAGATTAAAGAAATCTTCTCTCTGTTGTACTTATACTCTGAACAAAAATGTTACCGTTGGACACCTGTCAGACATGCAGTAATAACGGACAGTTACTGGGCTCGAGAAAACAGGAATCATTACTTACCCATTTGCCTAGTTTCAAGGAAAAACCGTTCCATTTATCAAGAGAAACAGTTTTAATTCAAAATTTAAACCGTTATCACTGATTGAATTATTTTTCACTGCATCATTGATATTCTGAAAATACATCACATGAAAATGACCAAGATAAATTAGATAAGTAAGTGATGAAAATGAATCAAAACTTAATATAAAACAAAATTTATATGGTCATCAGAATATCAATCAGGATTTATCAACACAAGATAAAATAACTCAGAGACAAAATCTTGAAGTAAAAACAACTTTCATTAATATATCAAGACAATACATTCATGAAATGGAAATTACATCAATACTTATACAAGATTTTCCCTAAGCTTCTAAACCTAACATCAACAGCCTTAGTCCTAGCTAAGAAGCCTGACAAAGCTGATGATGAAGAAAAACAGGAAGAAGACGAGATTAAGTCATCTTCTTCTTCCTACTCTCGACAAACAGAATGGTGAGTCTGATGATTCGCTCTTGCTGGCGGAGAGCTTCCAGCCTTTCCTCCTCCAATCGCTCCAGATGGCAATGGAAGTCCATATAGAAGAACAGAAGGTGTGTCAGTACCTCCTGTGGGACACAGTCCGATATCTCCTCAGGAATGGCTGTGACATGCCATTCCTGCTGCCACTCGGCACAGCTTAGCTCCATATTGAAGTTTTGGTAGTTCAAAAACATGTTGTATCTGACCATTGTATTTTTGAAAGAAGAAGTATGAAGATAAGTGTGTGAGAAGAATTTGATGGAAAGACTGATGTGAAGTGGCTGCTTATATAGGCAAGAGAATGCCAGGAGACGTAAAGAAATTGAATGCTGACAGGTAGAATTAATTCTACCTCGTCTCCCTAGACTTTGAAAAAGAATAACATTCATTGGAAAGAGGAATCATGGTTTAAAACGCACAAGAAACAAGAAACAATGGACTGTTCAAGTACGAATACCATTAATCCTAATCATAGTGACTATTAATCTTCCACTTCAACATATTCTAGTTCGAACTGAGACCATTATCAAATTTTATTCACAGATAAGCCAAGTAAAGGATTAGACTGAGAAATCAGAACTTAGACCTATACCAGAACTTAACAGTCATCAGAACATAATTTCTTAACTCGAAAAAAAAAGGAATGCCCATATTAGTAAATCCTCATACAAGTTCTGAGTTATAGACTTCAAGACTAAATTATCAGAACGTGTAACTAGAACTTGTCCTCAGAATTTGTGCAATAATGACACAATGACTGTTTATCTAAAATAACATAGACCACCACAAAAATTTTCATCATTCAGATGGAGTGATTAGTGTGTGCATTAAGCTAAATAACAGACAAAGAGTAAAGTCTGATTCACTTCAGTACATCTTAGAAATAAGGAATAACTAAAATTTTGCTAAAGAGCTGTCATTGTCCTGAAACCTACTGATGAATGAGTTCATGCTTGAGTCCACCTCAACTGTTTTGTGCTAATTTTATGCATCTTTTGAAATTCTATTTTACAGTGGCTTCTCAGTGTAAGTGAGTCACGACTGTTTATCAGAATTTATGCTATTATCAGAGTATTTCTCCAGTAATCATAGAGTGTGAAAAGTCACCAAGAAAATATTTTGCTTTTCTAATGCATATTTACTTAATACCAGCAATGCACTTGGGTCGTCCCTTCCATATTTTTACTCTAGATCTCAAAGGAGTACCTGATTTTATTCTTTGATCTTTTTGTTTTTTCTTTTGATAAGTGAGGTTTATCAGCACTTAGTACATTCAGCAGTTTTACTAGTATCAGAACTTAACAGATGAGTAGCATTATTCTAATTTGTGACTTAGTAATAAGATATAGAAAGTAAACTTAACTAAGCTCAATTATCAGAATTTGCTAGTGTCATAGGGTTTCCACTGAAATAATTACTTCTTACATGGAATCATTTGTTTATTGAAGACTACTAGGTCAGTATCTAGCACAGTTATCCTCATAGGATTGAATAGGTACTTGAACAGATATATCACTTATCAGAGTTTAGAAACATATATCAGACAACAGTCAGTACTTAAAGACATTTATCAATTAAGCACAGAATACACAATGAGATTAATTCTGTAAATACTGAGCATAAAGTCTGATAACACAGAACAAGACTAAGCAGATTTAGAGAAAGAACCTGAAACCATTCCAAGTTCATTTACCAATCTTGTAAAAGTAGCTTCACACAGTGGTTTTGTGAAGATATCTGCTAGTTGTTGATCTGTGGGAATAAAATGCAATTCCACTGTACCTTCATCCACATGTTCCCTGATGAAGTGGTACCTGATGCTGATGTGCTTTATCATAGAGTGTTGAACTGGATTACCTATCATAGCAATAACACTTTGATTATCACAGTAAATAGGGATTTTGAAATATGTTAACCCATAATCCAGTAACTGATTCTTCATCCAAAGAGTCTGTGCACAACAGCTTCCTGCAAATATACTCTACTTCTGTAGTTGATGTGGAAATTGACTTTTGTTTCTTGCTGTACCAAGAAACCAATCTGCCTCCAAGAAATTGGCAGCTTCCACTTGTGCTTTTCCTGTCAATTTTGCAACCTGCAAAATCTGCATCTGAGTAACCTATTAGCTTAAAATCTGATTATCTAGGATACCATAATCCCAGAGCAGCTGTTCCTTTAAGATACTTAAAGATTCTTTTTACAGCTGTTAAGTGAGGTTCTCTTGGATCTGCTTGAAATCTTGCACAAAGACAGGTAGCATACATGATATCAGGTCTACTAGATGTTAGATAGAGTAGAGAGCCAATCATACCTCTGTAGTCAGTAATATCTACTGATTTACCGGTATCCTTATCCAATTTTGTCGCAGTGGCCATTGGAGTGGATGCACTGGAACAATCTTGCATTCCAAATTTCTTCAGCAAGTTTCTGGTGTACTTGGTTTGACAAATAAAAATGCCTTCCTCATTCTGCTTGACTTGAAGGCCCAGAAAATAGCTAAGTTCCCCCATCATACTCATCTGATATCTTGACTGCATTAGTTTGGCAAACGTTTTGCAAAGTTTGTCATTTGTAGATCCAAAAATGATATCATCAACATAAATCTGGACCAGAAGTAAGTCCTTTCCATGGTTGAGGTAGAACAGTGTTTTGTCTATTGTCCCTCTGTTGAATCCACTTTCCAGAAGAAACTGAGCTAAAGTCTCATACCATGCTCTAGGAGCTTGCTTAAGTCCATAAAGTGCTTTATCAAGCCTGTAGACATAATCTGGATGTTTGGTATCTACAAAACCTGGAGGTTGTTCAACATATACCTCCACCTCCAATTCTCCATTGAGAAAAGAACTTTTCACATCCATTTGAAAGACAATAAACTTTTTGTGAGCAGCATAAGCCAAGAATATCCTTATGGCTTCTAACCTAGCAACTGGTGCAAATGTTTCATCATAATCAATTCCCTCCTGTTGAGAATATCCTTTTGCAACCAGCCTTGCCTTATTCCTTGTAATTATGCCATCACTGTCAGTTTTGTTTCTGAATACCCACTTTGTACCAACAACAGATCTATTCTTTGGTCTTGGCACTAGGGTCCAGACTTTGTTTCTTTCAAATTCATTCAACTTTTCCTGCATTGCTTGCACCCAATCAGTATCTTGAAGAGCTTCTTCCACTTTCTTTGGCTCAGTCTGAGAGAGAAAAGAATTGTAAAGACATTCATTTGAAGTACCTATTCTAGTTCTGACACCTGCATCAGGATTTCCAATTATCAAATCAGGTGTATGTGATTTTGTCCACTTCCTTGCAGATGGAAGGTTTTCTCTAGAACTGGATGCTCCCCCATGATCCATGCTATTTTCATTTTCATTTTCTGATGCTCCCCCTGAAACTATGCTTTTTGAGTTGGATTCTTCAGTATTTAGATTTTCAGCACTATCAGAACTTGGCTTATCAGAACTTGAAGAGCCAGATGCATGTTCTGATGTTTCTTGAGATGTGGTAGGATCTTGAGTATGCTCCCCCTGCATAGGTGCATCTTCCTTTGACGTAGTCTCCACAGTTTCAATAACATCAGAGTTTAATCCATCAGAGTTTACAGTATCAGGACTTAGACTGTCAGGATTTTCTGTATCAGAATTTGAGTCTTCATTTTCAAATCTCAGCTGATCATGGTCAATGAAATCTTCAAGACCAGTAATCTTTTTGTCATCAAAAGAGACATTGATAGATTCCATGACCACTTTTGTTCTCAAATTATAGACTCTGAAGGCTTTTGTGGAAAGTGGATATCCAACAAAGATTCCTTCATCAGCTTTTAGATCAAACTTTGATAGCTGTTCAGGATGAGTCTTGAGAACAAAACACTTGCATCCAAATACATGAAAATATTTCAGATTTGGCTTCTTTTTCTTCACCATCTCATATGGTGTTTTTCCATGCTTGTTAATGAGTGTTACATTTTGATTAAAACAAGCAGTCTGCACAGCTTCGGCCCAGAAATAGGTTGGAAGCTTTGCTTCTTCAAGCATTGTACGTGCAGCTTCAATGAGAGTTCTATTCTTTCTTTCAATAACTCCATTTTGCTGTGGAGTTCCATGAGCAGAAAATTCCTGCTTTATTCCATGGCTTTTGCAGAACTCTTCCAATATCAAATTCTTGAACTCAGTGCCATTATCACTCCTTAAAACTTTCACAGAGTCTTTGACCATTTTATCCAGATGTTTGATATGATCAATCAAGGTTGATGCAGTTTCACTTTTTGTATGCAAGTAATACACCCATGTGTATCTGGTGAACTCATCCACTATGACCAACGCATACTTCTTCTTTGCAATAGACATGACATTTACTTGACCAAATAGATCAACATGTAGTAGATGATAAGGCTCAAGAATTGATGATTCAGTCTTGCTCTTGAATGAAGATTTTCTTTGTTTGGCTTTCTGACATGAATCAAAAAGACCATCAGGAGCAAATACTGTGTTTGGCAATCCTCTCACAAGATCTTTCTTGACCAGTTCATTTATATTGTTGAAATTTAAATGAGAGAGTTTCTTATGCCAATTCCAGCTTTCTTCAATTGATGCTCTACTCATCAGACAGATTGCAGAACCATCAGTACTTGTTGAAAGCTTAGCTTCATAAATGTTACCACGCCTATATCCTTTCAGAACAACTTTGCCTTTAGATTTACTCACAATTTCACAGTGTTCTTCAAAGAAATCAACATGATAACCTCTGTCACAGATTTGACTTATACTCAGTAGGTTGTGTTTAAGTCCTGAGACTAGAGCTACTTGTTTAATTATGACATTTCCAAGATTGATATTGCCATATCCAAATGTTTTTCCAATGTTGCCATCTCCATAAGAAACACTTGGGCCAGCTTTCTCCACAAAGTCTGATAGCAGGGCCTTATTTCCAGTCATATGTCCTGAACATCCACTGTCCAAAACTAGAATATTTTTTCTGTTGCCCTGCAATCACAAAGACCACTAATTATTAATTTTAAGGACCCAGACTTGCTTGGATCCTTTGGCCTTATTAAGTTTGTTAACATTTGCAGCGGATTTAGCATCAGAGTTTATGTTAACATTTTTCTTATCAGAACTTACACTATCAGACTTTGTATCAGAATTTACACTAGAAGGAACAATGGAAACTTTCTTCAAAGAAGGTTTTATTTGATAATAATCATAGTACAAACTATGATATTCCTTACAAGTATAAATGGAATGCCATAAACTACCACAATGAAAACAAGGATTTTGTGGTTTGTATCTAACAGACTGACTCTTAACTCCTGACTTTGAAGGTAAGGAGTTAATATTCTTATTCTTCCTGCAAAAAGAAGCTAGATGGTTAGAACTTCCACAGTTATGACATGTTTTCCTAGAAGCATCAGGAACAGGTTTATAATTATTGCTTTTATTCACACCTTCCTTTCTATTCCTATTTTTCCTAGGTGATTTTACCTTGTTTGCATTCTTGACATCTTTCAGCTTATGCTTAAGCTGCTTCTTTGTCATTAAGCCTATGTTCACTTCAGCTGTCTTTTCCTGTTTTAGTTTGTCAGAAGTTAATTTCTTTGTAACTTCTGATTTTTCATTTTCAGACTTTACAGTTACAAACTTAACAGGTTTTAACTTTGGCTTTTCCTTATCAACAGACTTAATTTCTTCAGTTCCTTTATCTTTCTTATCTTCTCCATAACCTAAGCACTCTTTCCAGTTTCCACTACTTAGCAAATTTTGAGTTGTTTTGCCAGAGTTAGTCCAAGTCCTGATAATCTCTCTTTCCTTTTCTAACTCAGTTTTTAGAGATTCATTTAATTTTAACACTTCATTCCTAACATAAAAAGCATCATCTCTATCCTTCTGAGTTTGATGGAACATGACAAACTCTTTTTCTAAGAAATCATTCTTTTCTTAAATGCAAGATTTTCAGAAGTTAATCTTTCACATGTTAAAGTTTGATCTCTATAACTAACAAACATGGTTTTAAGATATCTTCTCAACTCATTAATATCATCAGTATGAAAAGCATAAGTAGTCTGAGGTACCTTTGTTTCAGCAGCTTCAGAACTGCTCTCAGCACTTTCTTTATCAGCATTTGCCATCAATGCATAGTTTTCCTCACTTTCAGAGTCTGAGGTGTCTGTCCAGCTTTTCTGCTTTCTAACAAGAGCCTTGCCTTTGTCACCCTTTACCTTCTTGCAGTCAGGAGATATGTGGCCTTTCTCACCACAGTTATAGCATTTAACATTGGTGTAATCTCCTCTGTTAGACTTTCCTCCTCTGCCTTCAGATCTTCTGAAATTCTTCTTATCAGAACTTATGCCTTTCCTGGAAAACTTCTTTCCCTTCCTGAACTTCCTGTATGCGATCTTTATGATTCCTTTCACCATAAGAGCACACAGCTTCATCATCTCCTCATCAGCATCAGTCTCAGGCAAGCTTTCAGAATCTGAGTCATCATCACTCTCGGAACTTGATGACTCAGTATCAGACTTTATGAAAAGAGCTTTACCCTTGTCTTTCTTTGAGGAAGCTGCTTTGGGGAATTCTTCTTCAGCCTTAAGAGCAACTGTCCTTGACTTTCCTCCTTTCCTCTTGCTTCTTTGTTCCATCTCCAGCTCATGAGTCTTGAGCATTCCATATATTTCATCAAGAGTTGTTTCATCAAGATTGTAGTTGTCTCTTATTGTCGTTGCCTTCAAATCCCAGCATTCAGGAAGAGCTAACAGGAACTTTAGGTTTGAATCTTCAAGATAATACTCTTTATCAACCAATGACAAATCATTCAAAAGTTTGACAAATCTATCATATAAATCATTCAATGACTCATTAGTCTTTGAGTCAAAGTGTTCATACTCTTGAGTGAGTATTGTCTTCTTGTTCTTCTTAATTGTGTCAGTTCCCTGACACCTTGTTTCCAGAGCATCCCATATCTCCTTAGCAGTCTTGCAGTTGATTATCCTGTTTGACATTACATTATCAATGGCGCTATGCAGTAAGTGTCGTACCTTAGCATCCTTAGCAATTGATGCTATGTCTTCAGCAGTATAATCACTCTTATCTTTTGGTACGGTCTTTGCTGCTTCACCTGCAACTGCAACAGCAAGCTTGGTTGGTTTGTGAGGGCCTTCCTTGATTCTATCAAGGTATTCTGGATCTGTTGCTTCCAGGAACATGGTCATCCTTACCTTCCATATGGGATATTCAGATGGTCTCAGTATGGGAACTCTGATGGTCTCATACCGACTCTGAATTTGTGTCTTTGGTGATTCCTCAGTTTTGGTAGGCTTAGTTGGAGTTTCTGTGTCCGACATGATTGTGTTTGGATCTTTAACTGTATGTATGTTAACAGATAGGCTCTGATACCAATTGTTAGGTCACACACACACTGTAGTGGGGGTGAATACAGTGTATAGTACACTCAAATCGAACTTTAAGAACTTAAGTAACAGAAAACAAACTTTATTGAAACAATAAACTCTGTTACAGTATGGAACTGTTACCTCTCAGTGATGAACAAATATCACGAGAGCTGCTAGGGTTACAATGAATAATCTTCTCTAATAATGATAACACTTATAGTGTAAACCCTATGTCTGTGTTTATATACTACACAGTTACAAGATAATCGCTAATTGATATGGAATATAATTCTGCTTCCTAAAATATATCAATCAGATATCTTTTCTTCCAAGTATTCCATTCTTTACGGAATTCCTTCTTCATGCATATCTCTTCTTATGTTTATCTTGATCTTCTTTCCTTTAATCAACTACTGTCCTTATCTGATTGTCCTTCAACACTTAAGTTCTGATATCTATCTTCTGATGATTATCTCCTGATAACATAAGTACTGATATCCTTAAGTCCTGACTTCCAGTATAAGTACTGATCAACAGTTAAGTACTGATTTATCCTGTTCAAGTAAGATCTGAAAGCTAAACATAAAACATATTAGCCATGACATTATCAAATATATCTAACACTAGATAATGATAAAATCCGAAATCCTAATCGATAAATGGGGTAACTCTCCATCACACAGTCCCAGATCCCCCTAAGCACCTTCCAGAAGAAGAATACGGCATGAGCCAAACGCCCAGTACGGATTTGGAATATAATTTATAGAACAAGATCAGAAATAAATAATCTGTAATTTATAATAAAACAACAATTTTAAAAATAAGTAAGGCTGAAGCAACGAGGTATTATGTTATTTCATACTGAGATCAGAACAGATACAAATACACACATCATAGGGTACCGTGCAACAGAATGGATAACGTGTACGACATATACAACATCACCATAAATCAAATCACAAATCAAACTCTAGGTGCACCCACGTAGCCTGAACAAATATCAAATAGCCAAAAACTCCTCTCAAGAGCTAACAGAAGGATACGCCGTGACCAATCACGTTGTCACGGAAGTGTCATGTCACTAGTGCCGCAATGACATGGCTGTAATACCCCTACAACTGGTTAACTCGGTATACCCTATATCTCTAAGGGTTCAAATAAAAATATTCTCGCAAAATTTAAAATCACATGAGACAATTAATTTAGATTTCCAAAACAGAGGGTGCAATAGATAATTTTTGAAAACCGTATAAACAGATATTCAAAATTTTCAAATCAATTTTAAAATAATTTTCGGAAAATTAGAAAAAGGCAAATCAAATATTTAATGGAATGAGCAGGATACAGAAGAACTGAGCGAATCAAATATTTCTAAATACCAAGAGGAGTAGCGCTGAATAAAAAAAAGGGATAGAATCCGTACCTTGAATATCGCAACTTAAATACTAACAAGTTCCGTAAACGTCCATCTAAACTCCCGAGTCCCGATCTAAATTTCCAATAAAATTTATCATTAATATAAATATTATTATTTACATATATAAGTTGACCACAATTATTTTTAAATTATGCACGTATTGACTCGTATACATGTTTGATAATGCATTAATCGGTTAATAACTTGATGTACGCACATAAGTTTTAACAAAATAAAAGTTTAATGCAGGACACTAAACCAATTCGCATAGCCATCAAGTTAGTAAACTGGTGCAGGATTCAGACGGACCGGCAAAACCAAATAAACAAACAAATATATAATATAAAATGGTAAACTACAATAAAATAAATACAATACTAAATAATAAAATGCATGATGTCTTGTACTGTATGTACAAGATATATTAAATGTAAAACTTGAACCATGACCCTAAGGCCGTATTTGGACAGGGTCTGGGAGGGAGTGAGTTCAGTGTTGGGATGGGTTCAAGAAAATCATGTTTGGGAAAGTTTGTCAAAGCAGGGGTTGGATTTTTGTGAGTGTAATCAAGGGTTGAGAATGGTTAATTTGCAATACAAAAATTGAACTTTTCCAACACCCCAAACTGGTTATTTTTTTTATTCATCCTCTATTTTTCATTCTCTCTCTCTATTAAAGTTTTTTCATTTTTTTCTTTTATCTTTTTTTTTAATTTTTTAAAAATATTTTTAAATTTAGTTAATTTTTTTAGATAAATTTGAAAATATTCACTAGTTTTTCAATATATAATTTTTTTTAATCAATATATAATTTATATATAATAAAAACTAACATTACTCCAACTCCAAACCAAACATGTCAATGTTCAACCCCTACTAACTCTCCACCTACATTCAAATGAAATAAGGGTTCAACCTAGTCTGACCCGACCCAACCCAACCCCTCCCTCTTCAACCCCCGATCCGACAAGGCCTAATATTACTTAACCATATTTTGACGCCTCAAATAAATTTATTATTATTTATCCTCGTATATTACACTGCCGGAGTATCCTCATTTCAGCCGCAACATTCTCTGTCACTTTGGAATATGATAGATTCTATAATTATGTGAGATGTGGAGTTTGCTTCTACAACACGAGTGGATTCTATTATCACTGCAAGATTTGTAATTTCAAAATTGATATTCGTCGTGCATTCTTGGTTTCCAAGATAAAACATAAAAATCACAAGCACCACTCCCTTGTCCAGCATCCAGGCTCCAAATCCTCGTGCAGTTAAAGTAAGTATCATTGTAATGGTGGACTGGACTGGATTATGCATGTGAAACTTGCAATAGCTTCAAGATTCATATACTTTGTCTATTTTATCCTACCACAGTAAGCACAGATTTGATTTTCATCCCATAAGCTTGAGATTTCCTCTATTTTTCTATTTTAACAACCAGTGGTGGCTCTATCATTGCGGTGACTGTGATCATTCATTTTGTTGAATGCATCCGTTGGTACAAAGGCGTAAAACTTGGAGAGACCATTACAGTTACTACTGGAAATCAACCACACTCAACTGTATTTGTTATAAAGAGGAAACAAGAGAACTCTGCCTTGTCCCATTGTCATAATTGTGGGTTTGGCGATGGCTTCAATTATTTTCTTGAATGTTGTGGCTGTGGAATTCTTTTCTGCATGACGTCCGACCAGGAGAATGTGACAGTAGCAGGGGAACTCTTTTTCGGTAGATCCCTCCCTGCTGTTGCATGGTATTGGGGCAACCATAACCAGCACATCTTTTCAGAAGATTAATTACATTCACAAGGCTTTGATATTATTCTGCATTCCTTTTTCTGTTTTAAATTTTATATTTTTTCACATTGCTCATTTAAAAAAAAGAAAAGAAAAATCTGTTGTACTCAACTCACTCATAAAGTTAGTAGGGCTCTCTCAAGTTTTCTGTAGATTTTGTAATGGTGACATCAAGTTAATTGTATCTTCAAGCTTGTTAATGAAGCCTAATTTACTTGGTAACTTGCTATCAGAACCCTGCAAATCTATACAACAGGACTAAATTAATGAGATGCCGACAAACTTTTGAAACATATGAGCTAAAAATTTTGGCCAATATTAGTGAGAACCCGTGACCATAACTTGGTTCCGCCCTGATTACGCAATTAACCAGGTCCCTGTACACTGGTAAACTGCCAACTAAATAACAATTTGCCTAACTAAACAACTAATGTATATAACAGTTCATCAAAAATGCAAATTGTTAACAAGCAGCGCAAAGCTGCATACTAAACTTATGTAACGAAATGATGTTATTGTTACTGCAGTGTACATGCCTACATGTTCGTCGGCAGAAACTTAATTATTCCACTTGGAAACTTGTTCAGAAAATTAAAGAAAAATTCAACTCATTGTACTCATAAACTTGCATTTTAACATCTATAAAGATGTGTTTAAGGTGAAAATGTTGCATTGTTCTGTTTCTAAGCTTTCAGCCTGTTGAGTTAAAGAATCGCAAGTAGACCAAAAATAAGAAAAAAAAAAATGAAGATAGTCAGTTGCTTACTGTTTTCGCTTCTTTTCCATCTCTTTCCATTCACTTCACTTGCATCTACGTCTTCTGCTGGTCACGAAGATTTTCTTCATTGCCTTCTTTCAAACTCCACATGGATGCATGGAGTTATTTACACCCCAAGCAACTCTTCTTACGCCTCTGTCCTTGATTTTTCCTTGCACAACCGCCTATATGCAACACCTGAAACTCCAAAACCTCTTGTCATTGTGACACCAATTATAGGATCTCAAATCCAAACTGTCATCTATTGCTCCAAGAAGCATGAGATGGAGATAAGGGTTCGTGGTGGTGGTCATGATTTCAAAGGTCTATCCTATGTATCGCAAGTTCCATTTGTCCTTCTTGATATGATTAATCTTCGTTCAATTGATGTTGATCCTGTAGCTGCAACTGCATGGGTTCAATCTGGTGCAACCATGGGTGAGGTTTACTATGCAATTGCTCGTAAAAGTAAAATACTTGGTTTTCCAGGTGGGACTTACGGAAGTGTTGGTGTGACTGGCCTAATTGGTGGAGGAGGGTATGGTGTGTTAAGACGAAAGTATGGCCTTGCCGCTGATAATGTCATTGATGCTCGTATAGTGGATGTTAATGGAAGAATTCTTGATCGAAAATCAATGGGTGAAGACCTGTTTTGGGCCATTAGAGGTGGTGGCCCTTCTAGCTTTGGGATCATTCTTTCTTGGAAGTTGAACCTAGTTTCTGTACCAGAAAGAGTAACCATATTTGGCGTTACAAGAACTTTAGACAAGAATGCAACTGATATTACTTGGCGGTGGCAAACTGTTGCTCCGGATCTCCCAAAAGATGCCGATATCAGAATCCAAGCACATACAATCAAGAAAGACAACCTTGGAGATGATACAGCAATAGTTGTTAAAATTGTAGGCTTATACCTCGGGGGAGAAGATAAGCTACTTCCTCTAATGCAAGAAAGATTCCCAGAATTAAATTTGGCTCATAAAGACTGTGCCGAAGTAAGTTACATTCAGTCTGTGCTATATTTTGCCAGCAATTCACTTGAACTGCCTCTTGAAACTCTCTTGGATAGGACTACATTTAAAGTTCCTTGCAAGGCGAAAACAGACTTCGTGACACGCCCAATTCCGAAAGAAGGATTGAACAGAATTTGGGAAATGTTGCTAAAATCTGATCCAGACACGACAAGCCTTTTCTTGACCTCGTATGGAGGGAAAATGGATGAAATTTCCGAATCTGCAATTCCATTCCCACATAGAGCCGGTACACTATACATGATCTCCATCAGGGTGATTCCTCGTAGAGATACCCCTAAGGCCCTAAATTGGATCAGAAGTTTCTACAGCACCTTGACTCCGTATGTGTCGTCTCCAAGAACGGCATATGTGAATTTCGTGGACCTTGACTTGGGAGTGAACAATCAAAGTGGTGTCACAAGCTATACACAAGCAAGCAAGTGGGGTAAAATGTACTATAAGGATAATTTTGATAGATTGGTTTACGTCAAGTCTAAAGTTGATCCTACTAACTTCTTTAGGCACCAGCAGAGTATCCCTCTAATTAAACGCATGTAACATTAAAAGTTTAGCTTATATATTGCAAAATAAGGTAACCGTTTTGAGAATTAAGTTGGTACCAAGTACTAATTCACCTGAACACCTTACTGTGTTGTGTTGATATGTAATACGTATCATTTCAACTGTTAAATGACTGGATTGGTTGTCAGTTACAATCATATACTGAAATATACTACTTGATATTGTCTCTCGAAAGCTAATGATTATCTCGCGACACATGAGAAGAGAGGCTAAATGGTGAGGAAAGGTCAAAGGGATTTCAGAGAGTTGAATTTGAATGATTTTCTTACTTTTTTGTTTGTTTTTGTTCTTCCTATTGCTTATTGCACCACATATACATCGTTCTGCAACTGATACATGGTAGTGCACCACATATACATTACTACTTACTCCACTACACTAACCAGTCCTAGTTTTACAGTCACCACCACAACTCCAATGTCAATGAACAGGTGTTTCAGTTTAACTCAAGAGTGCTGAAGTCAATCGAAATTCGGAACCTTTGCGGTGCAAAGCTAGCATTTGCAGATACTGTGCAGTTTTGAATTTAATCCACAAGCCTACTGCTTATGTTATTGTTAACCACTTTTACAGTATAGAGATTTCTGTATATTACGCAAGGACATATCATACTATTTCTGTCTCTCATATCAAAGCCAAACATACGGTAGGTTTAGAGCTTGCTTATAGCACCATTGCGGCAACAAGTCATAGGAATCTTACATATAGTCCTGCTGCGGCCATGGGGCAGGGTAATAGAAATGATGATAATTCGAAAAGCCTGCAGTAAATCGTGAACCAGCTCCTGGTATCGATGGAAATTTCTTGTGCATCCCAGATTGAATATCTCCCCAGAAATATTCTTGTTTAGGCATCACATATGCTTCAGGTTTATGATCTTTAAACATATTATGTATTTTGTAATGATCTTCACCAATATCTTCTGCTTCATGGTCGTCACAAGAGCGTTCCTTTTCTTTTTTGCCACGACTCTCCTTTTTCTGATCCTGATCTTTGAACATGTTACGTTTTTCGTGGTATTTAGCACCGTCCTTTTCTACTTCATCTCTGTCAAAACAGCAAAAACCATCATATTCTTTTTTGCCACAGACACTCCTTTTTCTGATTATGATCTTTGAACATGTTATGTTTTTCGTGATATTTGGCACCGTTCTTTTTTACTTCATCTTGGTCAGAACAGCAAAAACCATAATTTTCTTTTTTGCCACGACTCTCCTTACCCTGATCCTGATCTTTGAACATGTCACGTTTTTCGCTATATTTGACACCACTGCAAAAACGATCGTTTTCTTTTTTATCATAAGTTTCTGTTCGTTGATCATGATCTTCCCATCTTCCTTCTTTATAGTAAATAAGCTCTGCATCTATTTTAATTTTCTGAATTCTTTTGATAAGATTCACAATATCTACATTGCCTTTAATTATTAGCCTCTCCTTCTCTAGATCTCCATCAACTTCCGCAATACCTAAACACCGTATGTTTATGTGCGATTGTAAATATTAGATGATCAAAAAATCCAACGAAATATCTAGCAAGCACAGCTAGCAAACACAACTTGTTGCTCGTTTATCTTTTATATCATTGCAATTGTTAAGATGACTGACAATAAAGTACACGGATACACAATATATTTACGAGTGATTGTATATATCAGATGATCGTAAAATCTTGTTCCATAAAATGACTGAAAATAAAATAGATGGAGTTATAAGAAAGTTACCCTTGCGTTTAAGTAAATGTTTCTTCAGATTCTCTTTGCAATCCACGCAATGGAGTTTATCGGTTTTGAATACAAAAATCTGCAACCAGAGAAAACATTATAAACTGAGCATAAATTACAAAGAGGTATAAGAAAGAAAAAAAAATCTTTAATTGATGATTACTGAATCAAGAAGATGTTTCTCCATCGTAATCAAGCACACAAAATGATGAGCAACACTCACGGAGATAGGTGGGTATGTGCGGATTATATAGGGTTTATGAATTATATGTAGGGTTTATGTGGTCATACATTTTATTTTATACTAATAATATGGTATTACTTGTAAATTAAGGATTTTTGTTTTTTTTTATTTGGCAATTTAAAATTTTGGATTTTTTTAATTTTCTAAGAAAACTTTTGTAGAAAAGTTACCAACCGGCCCGGCCCTAAGTAATATTGTATTCTTTTTTGGGTTAATTATCAACTGACTCAATTATTACGTTCTAATATATTATACGGATTATTGATAAATTTTTTGTCTTATTTAAATTACTTAAACTAAAATAGGTTACACCGGTGAACGTTTTTTTGTTAAATTCTATGATGTGGTCTTGATTGAGACTTTTTTTTATTATACATAACCCGCAGTCGCTAACCTTGTGGTGCGAATCGGACAAACCCTACGGGCTCAAGCAAAGACCTGCAAACACGTGAATCAAGGTAAAACACATTTAAGCGAAAGAATCTGACTCGTGAGGCATAATCATTAATTTTTCTCCGGGGGATTTGAACTTGCCACCATGTGTATAGTTATGGTCTTGATTGAGACTTGACATGGACCTGTTTAGGGACAATGTGATGATATGGTTTTAAGATTGTATGTTATAGTGCTTGTATTCAAGAAACTAATTCGAGAAATTTAGAGATTTAAAGGTTGAATTCTGAATCAAAGGAAAATGAGTATGCAGAACCCAAAAAATTCATTGTAATAATCATATATAACCACATCGAGACTGAATTTTCAATGAAATTATAAAAACTTAATTTTTAAAAAACATAAAAAAAATAATTATCAAAACTTACTTAATTTTTATATTTGGATTATAAATATGTGTTCTAAAATACTTTAAAACACCTATTTCTTGAGAGAATACAAGAATTCAGTTTGTGTATATAAACTAAAATCAGGATGTATGCTAAGTGGTACACGAACTAATAATCCCGAAACTCTGTTACCGGCGAGAAAGTGCACTGTACAGGTGCAGATGAGTCACCCGCTAGAGGAATATATCCATCTCCTTGATTGCACTTGTACGAAATATAATCAATACTCTGTTGAAATTCCGTCTTCCAAAACAGATCCTGCAGACCAAGTACAAATAAGCTCTATTAACTCACATACAACTAGTTATACAATGTGTGTCAAATAAAAAAAAAAACATAACATGGAACTCTTTATTTGCAATTTGAATTTAACAATTAGATTTCCACATATTGTAAATATTTAACAACCTTTTTTCAAAAAATACACTTAAACGGAACAAGTTCAATATTTCTCAGTATTTTATACTTCTGAAAAGTTAAGAAAGTACAAGCAACCACCGCTAATATTTTGATGTTTATAAAGAAGCCAATAACGACTAGAACCGGCAATTTTGAACTCGACACGACTTACATGACACGAAAAATTTAGTATTTGAATTTGCCTTTTTACTACACAACACGATTGTGCACGAACACGAAAGTAAACGGTCAAGATTTCATGATTTTGTTTTTGTCATTCAAGTACACGACACGACATGAAATGTACGACATCAAACGAGTACAAAATAAGTAAATTACGAGTACAAAATAAGTCAATGATCCGGGTAAAATGGGTCAATATACAAAATAAGTAAATTACGAGTACTTCGTTAAAAATTAGGGTTACTTCTTCACTCTTCAGAAACGCCGTCCAACTCTTCGACTCTCTCACCTATCTCAATTTTCAAATCGATAATGGATAAAGAACACTCAGATAATATTCCAGTAATTTACTTTTTCATTCATAATTGGGGGTGGTCCCTGCCAGGGAGCCCTTATACATCAAACGTTTTTTTGTGCGTTAGACGAACCATCCAACAGCTGTGATTAAAAAGATACATATAAGGACTTGTCTGGGTCCGGAAAAATTACCTTTTTATCCTTTGTCACGGACCGCGGACATTGCCGGTAGTCAGGACTTGATGTTAAAGCAGTGGTGTCCATTTTTTCTTAGTAAATGTAAATTTATTTCAGGACCCAATCCTACACAATGTCCGCGGTCCGTGAAAGTTAATTTTTTCGGACCATTGACAATATCTGCAATCCCTTTTTTTTAATCACGGTTGTTGGATAATTGATCCAGTGGACAAAAAGTCGTTTGTTGTATAAGGGCTCTCCGGCAAACCGTTGCCAAGGACCCTCACCCTTCATAATTACGTTCGATTAGTATTTGATTTTGTTAGACTTTATCAATTAAAATCGAATCTTTGTGTTAGATTATGGTTTTCTCACTTCTTGATTATATTCGTTAATTATATTGATTGAGTATCTGTATATTGGCTTGTCTAGAATCGAAGAATTGGACTATGTGATAAATGCTATTTGTGTCTTCACTTTTATGTGTCTAAAAAATATAAAATTCTGTCTTTGAAGTCTGAACCTATATTTGGTGGCTGATCCAATTTTAAATTTGCAGGTTACTGGTCACTGTTGATAAGGGGGAGTGTTAGGTCCCGAATTATCGTAGAAGGGGGGTTGAATACGATAATCATTAAATTAAAAAATTCTTCGAATCTTTTACGGATATAAAATTTAGTGCTCGATAGTGGTTTCATGTTCTTGAGAGGAATAGTGTTTGACCATATAAAACGAGGAACACAAGATACTCGGGGAAGTATATATTCATATATAAATCCACGAGGGTTGTTGCTACACTCCGGTGAATAAATTAACCGGTTACAATCTAAGAACAATAAAGTTCTTAGCTTATACAAAGATTTATAAATCAAATCCTATACAATGATCTACTTTTGTTTGTCTAAGAATTTAATTACCGGGTAACGATTATAATGCCCCTATGAATATTCAAGAATTAAATCGGGCATTATAACTTTACTCCGGTGAGAAGTTAAACAGATATAGAAAAAGTTTGAGCTTTTCTGAAAATCTTTGCTCCTATTTTTCACCTCTCTTGGGAGAGAAGATGAACATAAAATAATTCCTCTAGCTTGAATGCTTCTGCTGCAAAGTGTAGTCTTTTTATTCAATTCAAATGTGTGGCTCAATTTTAACCACACAAATAAATTGAACTTACAATAAAGTAGTATCTGAGAATTTTGTGGCGACCAAGTATTTTTTCTGTGGCGACCAAGAGATACAGGGGGATGAGTAATATTTTCTATGGCGACCAAGAGATGGTACTAGTACATAGTACTTAAACAAAACAAACAGAACAAGTCACCTCTATGGCGACCAGTGTAGCTCTGCTCTGTGGCGACACTGTTTTATTACTATTACTACAAGTACATGTAGTTGTACTTAAACATCAAAACCATAAACCAAAACTTTGTACATGTTTTGATTTCCATTTGTTTATTTCTTTTTTTTATTCTTTTCTTTTTGCTTTTTCTTTTTCATTCTTTTTGCTTTTCTTTTTCTTTTTGTTTTTCTTTTTGTTTTTTTTGTTTTTGTTTTTGTTTTTCTTTTCTTTTCTTTTTCTTTTTTTCCTTTTTCTTTTTTAAGTTTAAATTCTAACTAAACTAATTTATAAATTAAACTTAAGTATAACATATATAAATAAACTAACTTAGATTTATAAAATAAACTTATATAAAGTTTATAAAATAAATTATTTTAAGTTTATTAAATAAATAATATTAAGTTCATTAAATAAATTTATTTTGTTTAACAATTAAACTTTGACCTTCGCCAATCCCTTGAGCCGCTTAGCTGTATAAACCTGTGCTCCTCTTCTCATACTTTAACAGATAAACGTTCAATCCAAGTACGTTCCTCAACTTAACAATTCTTCTATAAATAATACCCAGATTCCTTTCACGAGCTGTTGACGCCTAGTGCAACTGGTCTGGTTCACAGACAGCTAACCCCGATTCAGGTCTTCATATTATGGCCTTAATTAAATTATTAAGCTTGCAACAACTTTATCGCTTCAGACACTGACTGTCAATACACAACTGTACTTTTACTAGAATCCTTTATGATACTTTAGATAATGTCTTCATTAACCTCTGTCTAAACCCTGTCTTCAATTCTTCAGATTCCTATGCTTCGAACACTGTCTATCTTCAATTAATGCCAATACACTGAAATCTTCCGGTAGCACTTGTATACTGAATCTTCAACATTTCTGAAACCCTGAAAGTCTTTAACCTTTGTTTTTCACTGAGGCATGATCATATTAATGAACTTCTTTCAGTGACCTGTAGACAGACTTCAGGTCTTCTTTTAATCTTCTGATTCTTTGTATTTGCCTTGTCTTCATTCTTCCCGATTTCTTGTGTAGACGTAGTATTATTAACCTGTCTTGTTCTAGTGTTGTTATCATGTTGAGTTATCACGTAACTGTTCATACAGCTACGCAGTCTCACCAACAGGGAGAATGATAATGCAGATGCTGTGAAGATATATTAGAGAACTATATTTTCTTATAATTTTAATGTTCTGCAACTTCTAATTATTTTTTTTTGTAATTTTGTGGGACTTGGTTAAAATTTGAAAATGTAATGTAAACTTAAACAATTTCGTGTAACAGTTCATTTCCAATATTTCCAGTCAAGTAGTTTCATTCGTGTACATGAATGGTACACAAAATTTTTTGTGTATAACAGATCATGTCGTGTCTGATCATGTAAATATTATGTCGTGTTTGTGTCCAAATTCCAGATACCTGGTTTGTTTTTGTGTCATTTTCATGTTTGCGTGCAAAGTATACGAAACACAGCATTACACGACACGACCTGAATGATTTGCCAGACAATGATACCTTGAACTAAGGTTCAATTTATGAAAGTATAATACTAATGCAGGTAGCATCAACAATTAACTTAAAAATTAATATTGACATCCAACTCCAAAACTTACTATTTCAAACATTAAATTACATTGTATTTGCAGATCCAACTAGTTCTCCAGATGACCAAGTATTCTTCTGTTAGAACCATTAACATAAGAACTTGACAATATCAACTACTCACCCAATAATAAATAATTAGATCATAAAGCTACTATTTTGAATCAGAGTTGTTGAAGTAAATAAGAATGTCAATGAAATTTGAAGGAGCACTTGTATTCTGCAAAAAAAACATAAATTTATCATTCCTAACATAAATTTAGAGAATTCTAAAAATCTTTGTTAGATGCCTCAACTATAAGCATAATGCGATAAATATTAAAGTTCAAAAAATATGAAAGTATAGATGAGATCTGCAAGAATGACATGACAATGATGGTAACAGCTAAAAAACTACAAACAAGTTAGTGAAGCCATCCGCTGAAAACTATAATAAACTCATTCCTAATTTAGGATAGGCACAATATAACATGTGGCTATTGAAATGAACTTGACAAATATAGGACATTTACTTATGTTATAGAATATCATTCAATAACTGATAGGGAATAAAATAAACCCTGATTACGTAATTAAAATCGCATTAATTACCAGAATTGGGCTAACACCAAAGCCCATTAGAAAAGGCCTAAAGCCCTGAATATTAATTAATTTCATAATTAATTAATAAAGGATAAATCAGTTGATAAATAAAGTCCAATTAAGGATACAATTCCTTGGAGATTGGCCTCCCAGAAATCTCATAGGATAAGGAATCAGTTTCCTACTTTCTAGGACTCCAAAGTTCATTCTAATTCAGAGATTTGTCCACCAAGTCTCCTAACCTTAGTCTAATTCAAGGACTCCCAATATCTATATAAGGGGCCTCACCCCATAAATCAGAACTATATTTTTGACTTGATCCTTGGCAATCAGCAAGGTACGTAGGCATCTTGTACGTAGTCACGAAACACAACAGCAGTCAAATCGAGCCTCAAAGCTCATGAACCCTAGTAATAAATATAGCAATTAATATACCTTAAGTTTTTATCCATAACATTTGGCTTCGTCTGTGGGAAAGCATAACAACAACCATGGCGAGAACACGGAGTGGAAACAATGCCCCTGAAGGAACACCAGCTGGAACAACTCAAATGATTTCGTCGACGGTGGAGATACCCCCACACCCGTCCTACGCCTCTACCCAAAGAAGAACCCCGATAAGGGCAACCGGGCCTCATCCACAAGGACAAACCCCCCAGCTCTACAAGGGACTAATCCCCCGACTCTATAAGGGACGAATCCCCCGGCTCCTCAAGGGACGAATTCCCAATTTCAGCAGCTACATGCACCTGTGAATCCTCGACCCGTTGGGTATGAGTATTCCACTATTGTGACCACTAACCCCCCTTATGGGATGCCCCCTGTACCCCGAGGTTGGAGGAAGTGGTCATGCAAATTGGAGTGAAGCGCAAGGGCAGAAGCCCCCTACATACACAGTTTGGCTCCTATTCCGGAGGATCATGAAATCTTTAGGCCTTACACTGAGAGAGACTCTGAATCTTTGGATGATGATGTGGCTCCAAGAAGGAGGAGTGTTGGTAAAAAGCCGATGCCTGATGGTAATCAGTGTCCTAGGAGCACCCGAGGGATGAATCCCCAAGAAGTGGAGGAGAGAATCAAAGCTCACGAGGCTGAGATCCAAAGGCTGAAGCATGACCTGGAGGTACACCTAACCCCAAGACCCCCATTACCTATAAGAAGGAGAAATCCTCCAATCATAGACTTGGATGGTCCGCTGTAAAGAAGTACTGTTGTCCAAAGGCTGATCCAAGTGATCTTTTTACCCTAGGAGATCCAGATGATCCTACTCCACCATTTACTGAAGAGATAATGAATGCCTACATCTCAAGGAAATTTTAGATGCCCACCATCAAAGCTTATGATGGCACTGGAGATCCCGCTAATCAAGTCAGGACATTCTCTAATGCGCTGTTGCTGTATCCCGTGAACGATGTTATTAAGTATCGGGCCTTTCCTCAAACTGTATCAGGAATGGTTTAAAGATGGTATAGCCGTTTGCCTCCGAATTTTATTGGGTCCTTCAGAGAGCTAAGTCAAGCTTTTATTAAGCAATTCATCAGTGGGAGAGTGCATGAGAAAAGTTCAGCATCCCTCATCAATATTGTGCAGGGAGCAAAAGAGTCCTTGAGAGACTATCTAAATCGTTTCACCAAGGAATCTTTGAAGGTCCCAAACCTTGATGACAAGGTAGATATGATAGCACTGAAACAGGGAACTAGGGACGAGTTCTTCAAGATGTCGTTAGCCAAGAGCCCCTCTGAAAGCATGTTGCAGCTCCAAGACAGGGCTAGGAAGTACATCAAAGTGGAGGAGAGCATGAGGAAGACCGTAGTGAATAACGAGCCCGCTGGTGAAAAGAAGCGAGAAACTGTTCTGGAATAAATTGCTAAGGATAAGTATCCTAAAACTAAGCAAAGCAATTATTCAACCCCGAAGAGGGAGGACTGGACAAAAGTTCACTGAATATGCTAAGTTGAACGCTCCTAGAAGTCAGATCTTGATGGAAATTGAGAAGGATAGAGATGTTTGTTGGCCTAAGCCTCTGAAGGCTAATCCTACCAAGCTAGATAAGAGCAAATATTACAGATTTCACAAGGATGCTGGTCATGACACCGATGAGTGTAGACAATTGAAAGATGAAATAGAGTTCCTCATTCGAAAAGGAAGGTTGAGCAAGTATACTGTAGACAGAGGAGATATGAATGATAATGGAAAAAAGAATTTCGATGATCGTAGGAGGGATCTAGACGATCAGGGATGAAATCCCCATCACAGGGGACCGGTGATAAATGCAATCTCTGGAGGGCCAGGACCCCGAAGGCCAGTAATAAATATGATTTTTGGAGGAACAACTGCTGCGGGCTCATCTAGAAACTCGGGGAAATCCTATACTAGAGAAGTTATGCATATTGTCGGGGAAGCCCCGAAGAGGGCTAAGACATGAGTCACAATGACGTTCGATGATTCTGACTTGGAGGGTTTTATATTTCCACACGATGATCCTCTGGTCATAACACTGATAATAGGGAACAGCCCAGTGAAGGGGGTCCTTGTAGAAAATGGTGCCTCGGTGGATATTTTACTTCATGATACCTTTATAAGGATGGGTTACAATGATTCTCAATTAACCCCAAATGATATGCCGATATATGGATTTGCTGGAGTGGAATTCCCCGTGGAAGGGATAATTAAGTTACCGATGACCATAGGTCAGGAACCAAGATAAGCAACACAGATGTTAGACTTCGTAGTGGTAAAGGCTGGATCAACTTACAATGTAATCATGAGAAGAATGGGAATACATGCTTTCAAGGCAGTCCCTTCTTCTTACCATTCAGTGATGAAGTTCCCCACCCGAAATGGGATTGGAGAAGAGAGAGGAGATCAAAACACGGCAAGGAGTTGTTATGTGGCCTTTCTTAGGGATGATGGAGTTGGGGGGTAGGTTCTGCCTATTGAAGATCTGGATATCCCTGAGAATGATGAAAAAAAAGGAAAGCCAGCAGAAGACTTGGTTCGATTCCTTTGGCTCTCGAGGATCCTGAGAAAGTAACTTTCATTGGAGCGTCACTAGAGGAGCCCCTTAGAGGGAAGTTGGTGAAGTTTTTACAAGAAGTGATGTATTTGCATGGTCAGCAGCTGATATGCCTAACATAGACCCAGAACTGATCACTCACAAGCTGAATGTAGATCCAATTCGGAAGACTGTGAAATAAAAGAAAAGAAGTTTTGTTGCGGAGAGGCAGGAAGCTATTAAGCAAGAAATAGAGAAGCTCTTAGAGGCTTGTTTCATTGAAGAAATACAGTTTCCAGAATGGGTAGAAAATCCTATAATGGTAAAGAAGGCTAATCGAAATTGGAGAATGTTCGTGGACTTCACTGATCTAAATGATGCATGCCCAAAGGATTGTTTCCCGTTGTCGAGGATAGATACATTGATAGATACAACCGCGGGTCACGAGATGCTAAGTTTCATGGATGGATTTAGTAGATACAATCAGATCAAAATGCATAAGGATGACATCCCTAAGGTACCATTTATCACCGACTTTGATGTTTTTTGTTATCTTGTTATGGCGTTTGGTCTCAAGAATACAGGAGCCACCTATCAAAGATTGGTAAATAAGATTTTCAAGGATCTTAATGGCAAAACAATGGAAGTTTATGTCGATGATATGTTAGTCAAGAGTCTGGTGAAGACTGGCCACATAGCCCATCTGAGGGAGGCTTTTGAGGTCCTGAGATATCACAAAATGATGCTAAATCCTGCAAAGTATGCTTTGGGAGTTGGATTTGGAAATTTTTTGGGATTGATGGTCTCCAAGGGAGGAATTGAGGCCAATACCGATAAAATAAAGGCAATCCTGGACATGGAACCACCACGTTCCATAAAGGACATTTAGAAACTCACTGGAAGAGTTGCGGCTCTAGGATGATTCATCTCTAAATCTGGAGACAAGTGCTTGTCGTTCTTTAAATCCTTGAAAAAGGTGAAAGATTTAATATGGACTGAGGAAAGTCAGGAAGCATTTGTATGGCTCAATCCCCGTTATTGGCCAAGCCAGATCTGAATGAGGTTTTGTACCTATATTTGGTTGTTTCAGAAAATGCCTTGAGCGCTGTATTGGTTAAGGAGGAATTTAAAGTCTAGAATCCCATATATTATGTCAATAAGATCCTGCATGGAGCTGAGTTGAATTATTCGACTATTGAAAAGTTTGCTCTTCAAGATAGTTGCGTCCTTACTTCCAGGCTCATAAAATTGAAGTGCTAACAAATCAGCCCTTGACAAACATCATCCATAGTCCCAAAGCTAGTGGGAGGCTGATTAAATGGGCAATAGAGTTGGGAGAATTCGACATCAAGTACAAGCCACGGACGACAATAAAAGCCCAGGCATTAGCTGACTTCGTGGTGGAATGTACCATACCCAACCAAGAAGTCGGGGGGCAGGAAGATACTATACTTCAAGACACGGAAGATGATAAAGGAGACAAAGAAAAGGGCGTTAAAGAGAAGGAATATTGGGTTCTCTATTTTAATAGAGCATCAAAAACAAATTCGAGTGGAGCAGGGCTTGTTTTACAGTTCTCTATTTTGATGGAGCATCAAAAATAAACTCGAGTGGAGCAGGGCTTGTTTCACAAAGCCCAGATGCGTTCTTGATTGAATATGCCATGAAGTTGGACTTCCCAACCACAAATAATGAAGCTGAGTATGAGGCTCTGATAGCTGGCCTAGGCCTAGTAGGAACATTGAGGGTGAAGAACTTGGAAGCCTGTGGGGATTCAAAGCTGGTCATATCCCAGGTCCAGGGAGAGTTTGAGGCAAGGGGTGAAACAATGGATAAGTATGTCCTCCTAGTAAGGGTTGTGATGACTCAATTCGATGAATGCTATGTTGAGCACATTCCAATGGGGGAAAATGCTAAGGCAAATGTGTTGTCTAAGTTCGCTTCATCAGAGATAGAGAAAAGTTCAGGAAGTGTGTACTTTCACATTTTGAAAACACGGAGCATTGATGTTAAGCTTGTAGCCCCTATAGGGCTGGGGACATCATGGATAGATCCTATTAAGGCCCATATTCAAACTGATTAGCTGCCAAATGATGTGACTGAAGCACGAAAATTGGTTGTTCGAGTACTGAGATATTCCTTGATCGATGGGATTCTGTACAAAAGATCTTACGTGGTTCTTTATTTAAGATGTCTCAGACCTGATGAGGCATAATTGGCTCTTGAAGAAGTATAGGAAGGTATTTGTGGGCAACACTTGGGGGGCAGAGCACTGGCATATAAGAAAACCCGTTTAGGCTTTTATTGGCCAGAGATGATGGCCGATGCCAAAAACTATGTGAAGAAGTATGAACGTTGTCAGAAATATGCACCAGTTATTTGACAACCTCCTGATATGCTGACTTCTATCAATTCTTTCATCCCTTTTTCTATGTGGGGAATGGAAATACTTGGGCCTTTCCGCATGGCCACTGCACAAAGGAAGTTCCTGATCGTTGCGATAGATTATTTTACGAAATGGATTGAAGCTAAACCTTTAGCCAAGATCAAAACCAAACAGGTAGCACAATTCTTGTGGGAAAATATCATGTGCAGATATGGAATTTCCTGAATCCTGGTCACCGATAATGGAACACAGTTCAAAAATGAAGAGTTCAGGAAGTATTGTGAAGAGAACAAAATCGACTTGAGATTCACCTATGTTGCTCACCCCCAAGCTAATGGGCAGGCAGAGGTTACAAATCAGATCATTCTTGATGGGTTAAAGAAGAGGATTGAAAAGTCCATTAATAATTGGGTGGATGAAATACTGCCAATACTTTGGGCATACAGAACTACATGTAGAGTCACAACTGGAGCAACGCCTTTCATGTTAGCATACGGGGCCTAAGCAGTCGTACCAGTAGAAATATCACATTTTTCTCCCAGGATCCAAGCTTTCAATGCTGAGGAAAATGAGGAGGGGAAAAGGTTATCCCTGGATTTAATAGATGAAGTACGAGATGCGGCACACGCAAAGATAGTGGAATATTAAAAAAAGCCTCTTTCTGTTACAACCTGAGGGTGAAAGAGAGATTCTTCAACCAATAAGATTTGGTCCTGAGAAAAGTGGAAGCTTCGGGAGTAGGACAGAAAGGAAAGCTCGCCCCAAATTGGGAAGGGCCATATAAGGTTAAGAGCGTTCAAGGAAGATGAACTTACAAGTTGGAGACCATGGAAGGAGAAGAAATTCCTGGACATGGCATGCTCAAAACCTGAAAGTTTAGGACCTATAGTTTATACATTCTATAGTGGAAACAAGGTTGAAAAGCACCTTGAAGCTTTGCTTGCTTAGAATTTCATATGTTATTAAGACTATTATTTCAAAATCTAGTTCTACGAAGAATAATGTAAGGGATGAATCCCAAGAGTTTAGAATTTATAAAGTTTCTATAGAACTTATCCTAGAACTGTTTGGTTCATCTTATGCATAGTTGAGTTTGCTTATCTATTTTTAGTACAAGTATGGAGAAATGTAAGGGAAAGCTATGAAAAGGCTAGTAAACTATCTAACTCCCCTAAAATAGTACGAGTACTTATAAAAATAGTAAAAGAGCAAACAAACAACTTAAGATATCTTCAATAAACCCTGAAGGGTAACAAATTCAGACTTTTAAAAGTACTTTACAAAATGAATAAAATACAAAAGCTAAGCACCCGGCTTAGAAGGCTCAGACTCCTCGGAGCTACTCTCTAAAGTCTCATCAGATGTTTCCTGAGTTGGCCCCTTGGAGGTTTCCTCGGAAGTCTCTACGGAGGTCTCCTCAGAACTATCCTCAGACGCCTCAAGTGCCTTTAGATGTTGGTTTTGGGGGCTCCTTCACTGTGGCCTTCTTTACACTAGGCTCAGCCCCTTCCTCGGAGGAGGATTCCTCTTCCCCGGAGCTGGACTCAGGCTCTTCTCTTTTCTGTCCTTGGCTCACGACTGGTTCCTTGGATGAAGAAGCTCCATGATCAAGAGAAGGGATTGCTCTTTTCTCTTTATGAATAAGGTCCACGACCCTATCCGTTACTCCCCCCAGCATTGGGACCTTAAGAGGGAAAAAGAAGGATTCTGCCTTGAGCATTTCTGGGTACTCAGCGTGAATGGCTTTAACCGCGGCATCCCAGCCTTCTTGGTAGCTCATGGGGTGAGTAAGAGCGTCATCCTCCTCCATCAAGTCCTTGAACTCCGGAGTATCCATCCAGGCATCGAAGTTCTTTTCTTTTTGATGATTCAAAATGACAATTTTGGACTAATCAATCTCCAATTCGGAAGTTGAGGAGGCAAGCTGGGCCTTGAGGCTCTCGATTTGTTCGTTGGCCTCCTCAAGCTTCTTGTTGGTGTCATCATACGCCACCTTCCAAGCCTTAGCTTGGTGAAGTGCCCCTTGAAAATGGATATTTTCCTAAAAGGAAAGAAAAGAAATGATAAAGTTTCAGCTAAGAAAAGGAATAAAATAAAAACGGAAAGGAAAAGTAAGTTACCATACGTCGCCATGGCCTGAGCGCTAAACAGCTCAATGGCTTCCAAGTCCCGTTGAAGGACAGAATCATGGTAGTCCTTCAGGGAAATAGACTAAAGCGACCATTCTTAGGCATGCTTATATTTTGTGCGCAGGGGTTGGCTGGGGCCTTCCTCATCCCCTTCTCTCATCTGAAGAAGAAATTCGGGAAAACAATCACCCAGGCGCGGGTCTTTGAAGACTTTCCCAGCCCCCTTCATCCTTGTGCTTTCCAAGTCCTTGGGCTTGGTCGCCTCCACAATCTTTTCAGCCACTACATGAAAAGATAAGAATTAGTTGAAACCAGAAAAGAACCAAGCTAAAAATAAAAAAGGATATAAAGAGATAAAGGTTGGGAATTACTTTTTATAGAGACGGGAGAAAGGCCGCGCTCGACCAAAACCGTCTCCTTGATGAGGTCCCAGGAGTGGGATGTCCCGTTATCATGGGTAAGGAGATTAAAAGCTGCTATCTCTTCTTCAGACAACACAATGTCATTGGGGCTTCCATCTACCACTTGCCCGAAGGACGAATGGAAGAGTGTTCCCCAATCGTCACCTTCCAAAACCAAATACAAAAACTCATTTTTCCACCCCATATTGTTATCAGGGATGGACTTCCCATCGACTATATGGGGGATTTTAGGACGTTGATTCAAACTAACCCATCCTGGGTTCTTATCAGGGCTATTCTTAAATTGGAAGATCTTTCGGAACACAGCGACTGTCGGGGCCACATTGTGCTTAGCACATTATGACAAAAAGCAAAGTATCAATCTCCATGCATTCGGAGGGAGTTAACAAGGGTTGATCCCAACATCTGCTAAAAGAACAGGCATAAAAGGGTGAAAAGGGAACCTGATTCCAACCCCGAGTGTGTCTCTATAGACATATAGAGCATCTTTTTTCCAATGACAAGCCCTGTTGGCAGCACTTGCAAAAACCAACCTATAGGGCTTTTAAATCTTGAAAATGTTGGTTAGCTTCTCCATCTCCTTAGTATCTTGAAACGTATTAATATGATCAAACGCGTCCAGGTGAACATCAGAGGGGTACTCATCCCCACGAGTGTTGATCATATCAATCAAGGAGGAATATCTTGATCGAATAGGGAACTCATTTGACTTCTTGGCCACGTTCATTTTGGCCAAACGAGTTATTTTCTTATCTGCCATATAAAAGAGTGCAAAAGAAACAGATTCAGGCATAAATCTCAGCATAAATCTAGGCATGGGAAGTAAAGAAAATGCAGGAAAAGTAAAAAGAGTACAAGACATATAACTGGAAGTTCGAAGAGCTGGAAGAAAAATGAGGAAAGAAAGCTCTAGAAAAAAAACCTAGGGTTTTTTTAGAATGAATAGAAGGAGAACAAGAAGCAAGAAATGAGAAGTGAGTGGAAAATGACTCAACTCACTTCCTTATATAGGCAGCCAAAGAGAAGATGAAAAGGCAAAAAAGGTCCATTAAGGTGGGATCCCAAAGAAAAAGCCCAAGGTCTGGAACATTCCAGAACATACTTGAGAATTTTGGAGGAATTCAAGAAAATGTATTTATGTATATATATGTATACGTATATAAATCCAAATAAAATTTGGAAAAGGTCCAAATCCAAATAGAATTTAGAAAAGGCCGAATTCAAAGCCCAAATACAAATGGAATTTGAAAAAATAGAAGGCCTAATTCAAGGCCCAAATTTAAATGGGATTTGGAAAAGTTAAAACCCAAATGACTAGGATCTAGGTCGAATTCCTGGTCGTGAATCCTGCTCGTTTGTGTTCGAACAGGAGCCAAGAAATGGCAAAAAATTAGACCAGAATCCAGTTCTTTAATTCGACTAGGATCGAGGTCGAATTCCTGGTCGTGAATCCTGCTCGTTTGTGTTCGAACATGAGCCAAAAAATGGCCAAGAATTAGACCAGAATCCAGGTCGTTAATTCGACTAGGATTCAGGTCGAATTCCTGGTTGTGGATCCAGCTCGTATGAATTCGAAGAGGAGCCAACAAATTAACAAAAATTCGACCAGAGTCCAGGCCGTGAATTCGATCAGGATCCAGGTCGAATTTCTGGTCGTGAATCCTGGTCATTTTAACGAGTAGGATCCTTGTCGAAAAGAGCTGAAAAATTGAAAATTTCAGGAAATTGTTAATTAAAGGAAAATTCCTGAAAAATAGAGAAAAATCCCAGAAATTAAGGGAAAATTTCTGAAAAATAGAGAAAAAAACCCAGAAAGTAATGGAAAATTCCTGGAAATTAAAGAAAAATGCCAGAAAATTCCTAAATAATAGGAATAATGTAAAAAAGTAATAGGGAGGTTCCAAAACAACCCTGAAGCCACATACAAGGAAAATCATTGTAAATATGTAGGTCGCTCCCCACTTTACGCAAAAATGATACCCTGAAAGGGAACAAATGAACATAACTTCCGAGAAATTTTATACGGTTTCCCAGAAGTTGGGGGGAAAATGATAGGGAATAAAGTTAACCCTGATTGCATAATTAAAATCGCATTAATTACCATAATTGGGCTAACACTAAAGCCCATTAGAAAGGGCCCAAAGCCCTGAATATTAATTAATTTTGTAATTAATTAATAAAGGATAAATCAGTTGATAAATAAGTCCAACTAAGGATATAATTCCTTGGATATTGGCCTCCCAGAAATCCATAGGATAAGGAATCAGTTTCCTACTTTCTAGGACTCCAAAGTCCATTCTAATTTAGAGACTTGTCCACCAAGTCTCTTAACCTTAGTCCAATTCAAGGACTCTCAACATCTATTTAAGGGGCCTTACCCCACAAATCAGAACTACATTTTTGACTTGATCCTTGGCAATCAGCAAGGTACGTAGGCATCTTGTTAAGGCAGATCGAGTCACGAAATACAAGAGCAGTCAAATCGAGCCTCGAAGCTCACGAATCCTAGTAATAAATATAGCAATTAATATACCTTAAGTTTTTATCCATAACAATAACAATTTGAGTTACTGAGATTGGGTTCTTAATATTGATCTGGGTTCAAAGTCTCCAATAAATTGAAAATAGGTCATTCATAGTCCCACTAACAAACGAATAAATCGAGAACATGTCATAGTTAAAAAGGTCCCATCAATTATGAATAACTTATAAATTTAATTTTAAGGAAATGCCAACCAGTTTGAAATTACTAAGGAAATTTCTGCTTAATAAGACCTAATAAGACACTCCAGGTTTAAATGACCTGCTGTGTTGACATTTGACAATGTAACCCCAAATTATTAGCTATGCTGCAAATTATCACTATGGGTAAATTCTCTAGAGATATATATCATGGCGCCAAGTCATAAAAAACACTAAGCATTAGAATGCTATAAAGCATACAAATGAATAATAAGAAAATATAAAGTAGAGACTTCAAAAGCTATGAAGTGTAAACTTGAACAATCTCATATTAGGTGAATTACTGCACAGACCTCTATAAAACAATTTATCGTGTGCTTGCCTGGAAACCAACATATTCCTTCGTCAATTTAGTAGCAAATTTTTAACATCAACGAACTTAAGTATATCTAAAAAATCCAATTATACCCAAGCTTAAGTACATTTGAAAATTGAATAAAAAACGAATTTAAAATACCGAAAATCGAAGTTGTAGATCAACTGAAGAGGACCTGAAATGAAAGAGAGAAAACATAATAAGTTGAGTTTAAGTAAATTAGCTTAAAGTTTAATCGTAATTGAAATTTAGAACCCCAATTTGAAGAAACCCTAATTGAAAAGTTTCAAATTTGATATACAACCGTGTCCAGAGAAGCTGAAATCAAATTATTTGAAGACTCTCTAATTGGACCTAAGTCTTAATTGGCGAGAGAGGGGGGGGGGGAGAGAAAAAGGGGTTGGGAAAGCGAGAGAGACGGAGAGGGGTTCGTGAAAAAGAGGGGTTAAGTGAAAAAAGAATAGGCGGCCCTGGTGAAAAAATGAATTAATAAGCGGGGTTTTTGCCGCTCAAACAATTCATCTTTGTCAAATTCACTTGTATTTTAAAATATTTTGAAAAATTTATAATATAACAAACAAAATATCTTAAATAATATTTAAATAGCTAACTCATTTATCTATAAGATTTTATTTATTTAAAAATGTATTTATCACTTTTATGTAATTTATTTAATTTAGACTCAAAGTAATATTTAATTTTTTGACATTAAAAATTTAATAAAACCAAAAATTTCTTAATATTAAAAAAAACAAAATATCAACATTTATACGATTAGATTCATAAGAGAATATCTCAAAAAAATGACTATCCAAATTAAGATTAAGCCTTTGTTATTAGTATAACTCAAAATACTATTAGATTGTAAAAATTTCATGCCAAAAATTTATTATTTATGAATTTTTTTGTATGTCACAGTAATACATATATATTGATATCCGTAAAATTGAATCATGGTGAAATATTTTACATAAAGTTTGCGCTCCAATGCACAAGTTAGTAGTATAAGTCAATATGATAGTTGACATTAAAAAATTACATCAAATAAATTTATTTATTTATGAAAGTCTCCGGCACTATAATAATCTCACACTCCAATCTGAAACTAAGCACCGCAAAGACAACAGTCAAAATCTTATTTTGATTCTAAAAATCTCGCACCATATAAATATATTTATTTTTGAAATTTTTTATATGGCACTATAATACACATATAACATCCGTACGATGGGATCATATAGAAACATTTTCAAAAAATATTTGGGTTTGGTGTTATATATGGTAACGCATGCTTGTGATACCCTAATGATTTTGATAATCACACTGTGAGAAATCTTATAGCTTGTTTTGTTATATGTTATTCCCAAACAATCTAAACAAGAATTACAGAAGGGGGGATTGAATGTAATTCTGACTACTTTTCAATTTTTAAGAACAGTTCTTCAATAAATATATATATATAGCTGTGTTTGATTTAGCAATGGTGTGGAATAAAAGAAGTATAGAAATCAAGACACAAAGTATTTAAATACAAGTATTTAAAAACTTTCTGGTGGATTGAACTTTTCCACCAGAGATATATATTTAGTAGAGAACTCTATGTTACAGAATTGTACTCAACTGCTTAGAAGTTGAATCTACAAAATCCAGAGAAATTCTTTACAGATTTTTCCTTATATATTTCTCTGGAAAATTGCTTGCTTACTTAGATACTATTCAACTTGCTACCCTTGGTTTATATATCACCAAGTTACATGATAAAAAGATAAGATAATAAGATAAACTATTTCTAGTCTAACTTCATGCTACTACACTTCTCTTTCCTGTGAATATCTTCAGTCTAGCATGGAAATGGAAATGCTTCTTTCTTCTCTAAAACCTGAATTAGGTTGGCACATTCTATTTGCATACAATCAACGCATGTGACTGTCAAGTCACTATCAACTGATCTTTTGAATTTGATCATCCGTTTAAACTCAGATTGATCATCCGTTCAAACTCAGTTTGATCATCCGTTCAAACTCAGTTTAATCATCCGTTGAAACTCAGTTTGATCATCCGTTGAAACTCAGTTTGATCATCCGTTGAAGCTTTGTGAATCATCCGTTGAAACTATTTTCATGAAAGTTGACTCTACTTTATTTATACAAGATTACAAGGCATCTAATATTTACAATTAAACATCCTATCTTGCATATCAGTCTAATAGTCAACATGAATTAAACATTCTACAGCATTCAGTTCACTAAGCCATTTTAGTGTGCATAAATGTGCTACTAATCTTATTGTTAAATAAGCTACTCTTTCAACGGATGTTGAAATAATCATCCGTTGAAAGCTACAAAATCACTTAAATAAAATCTACTAAGTGTTTGGTTCAAGTTATCATCAAGTACACAACATATTCCTAACAATCTCCCACAATTTATGTCTACTGGAATTGTAGCCATAAATTAAGAGAAACTTGATGATAACAAAACACACTATGAATATTGTTAGGGCGAAATCACGCACTAATATTCACGCAAGTATACGCGTTCGCAAGTAATATAGAATACTTTCTAGTTCGTTCCCTCAGAGACTCAGACTAAGTTATTGTCTAATTTAACTCACTCACCAATGTATGATTACTTCTCAATGTTAAGATAATAAAACTTAAAATTGTTGATTAAATATTAACTATAATTAACTACTTAATTAACCACTTAACTAACACTGCAATTTATCAATAATAAAACACTCATGAGATCATAACTTCATTATTACTTCCTTCTATAGCCATAGTTATTACCTTTAGCATGTGACAGTGATGATATTAATCGAATAACACAAAACTGATAAAAGCCAACTTTCATTGTACTAATACCATTCTACCAAACATCCACAATTAAGATAGAAATTGAATAGTCATCAATTATGTTGAGTTCCTATATGTCTACAGAAATTGACAACACAACGATTTAAGCACAAGTTACTCCTTTTGATTACATAGGGCAAATAAAACTGTTAGAGTTACCCACTAATCATGCACAACGTACATGAACCTATGCTAGCATGGCAAGTTCTAAACCTCAAGATCCACTGTCGCTTCACAAGAGATTAACACCCTATCTTATATGTTCGCGACGCACATAAGACGAATACGCACAACCAATACTAGATATCATGCAATCATCACACACTAAAGTATTAAACAATTAACTAAAGAATTCCATAATAAATCCATTGCAACCCCATGATCACGATTAGCCCATAATAGAACTTATCGCCATCATGGGTTCATATGAAATCATGATAAACGAACACAAGAAAATAACAACTAAACTAATTATATTAAAACAGAGTACGTCACAAGAGTAAATAAGTCAAAGCAAGAAAACTAGCATCCAACGTTACAACGAAACAAGAATCACAAGAATATATGCTTCCTCTTCGTTGCTGTGTGCTAAATCGGTCTTCTTCCTTATCTCCTTCGCTTCTTGCAAAACACAATCTAAAACATAATCCCCTCTTAATACCCTGTGAAAAACGTCTCAAATCTACTTATATAATAGTCCCATAAAACTCAGATTACATAGAAGTTGGAAGCCAAACAGAAGTAGAAGTCTAAAATAATATATTATTTTCCCAGACCCTGCGCGGCCGCTCAGCAATTCTGCGCGGGCGCGCAAGGCTGCTGCGCGGCCGCTCAGCATAGCTGCGCGGGCGCGCAGGACCCTACTGGAAAATTTCCAGGTTTGCTCCGTTTCTTCGCCGTAATCTGCCCGTTCTTTTCCTCTCGCAATGGTGAACACATGCCAAGGCTTATTCTTGATGATTCCTCCTCCGAAATGCAACTAATACCCTGAAATGCATAAACACTAGAAAAACGCATCAAATACACAAAATACTTGATTTCAAGACACCAATTTAAGCCATTTTAAGACGTTCTAAGTGATATAAAATGCCACTTATCACACCCCCAAACTTAAATCGAGGCTTGTCCTCAAGCGTCACAGACTCAAAAACAAATAAAAATATGCATGAATGCAATCTATATGAAAATGCAACGATCCCCCTTACTATAATTAACTAATCAAATTGTCACGTCTCAACGAATGCAGTTAGACACTAAAGATCAAGAAACTCATGCAAACGGACATACCGCCAGAAACGTGGTGTGTGCAAATGCTTAACAGATATGCTTCGGAACTAGACCAATTACTATGACTAGACTTTCCTCAAGGCAATCCTACGATTATACAAAGAATAAAAATTCTAGGCACAAAGTGATATACAACACTACAAGAACTTTAGAGCTTACTACGGAATCGTGCTTTTTATTTACAACGCAAATGCTTATTTGACCGTGTAGTGAGTGAGGTCCACAAAAGACTTATACAATGGTATCCATGTAACGAGCGTTAGGTTAGCGGATCCCAGACTCTAAAAGCCTTAGGTCACTAGGCACAAAGTCCCCTAAGAACTTAATAACTCGAATACCAAAGAGCCCACTCTTGATCAATTACGCAAAATATTTTTTTTTTTTTTAATTCTGAGCAAGTGCGTTCGCTCCATCTTACTCAAACCTAGACTACTCGCATAACATGCGAGCCGGCTACTAGCCATTTGACGCCTAGCCACAACTAGCAACAAATTCCATTTTTACTCCATTTTTTTTCTTTTTCATGCCTTTACCACTAAGAACCTATTATCAAATTCTAAGCATAATAAATAGATTATCCTCGAAAATAATGAGATCATAACAACAATTTAGTCCTTCAGCATTCTCTAAGACTTAGTGACAATACAAGTGCTTCTAGCATGCATATCAACCTACACAACTTAATATCACTTTAATGCTATCACTACACTCGCATCAATATCACAATTCAGTCGATAAATCATTGCAAAAGGGATCATGGTATATGCATGAGCTATATGATATGACAACAAATAAAGCTATAAAAAAACTATATGGCAAAAATTATGCAACTATATGAACTAACTATCATGAATATGCAACTATATGACACACACAAAATATTCCTTAACTACCACCCCCAAACTTAAAATCTTCACTGTCCCCAGTGAAGGTAGTAGAAAGGAACACAGGGTATACCTACTCGGAGTCATCATCATCATCACCCTCAGTGGGTGGAGTATCAGGCGGCGGGTATGCAGAGTCCTCACCAAAAACTGGCCACTGGATATCAGCTCCAAGGCCTCGAAAAGTAGTCCCTAACGCAAGGGTGAGCTCCTGAGCAAACCTGCTCTGCGTCTCATACATGGCATCCATCCACCGTGAAAGCCTCCTATACTGGGCATCACCCATCCCAGCACCCTCCTGAGCTCTCGAAGAACTAGCCTCACCACGCCCTGGCCTGGCCATAGTAGCACCTCGTGCTGGACGCCCTCCTGGAAGACGATAACCCAGCCCATGCTCCTCAGGCTCACCACCGGTCCACTCCTGCATCCCATTCAGAGTGCCAGAATCTATAGGAGCTGCTGGCAACTGCAACTGCTCATGAGCCGACCAGTTCACTCCTACTGCACGGCATAGCTTTGTAACTGTGGATGCATAAGGGATGTTCATATGCTTTGCTCCCCTCAAAAACTTCAGAATTCCTTGGTAGATAAACTCACCAAGGTCCACATAGTATTCCTCATTCAGAATTCCCCACAACAACTGTGCTCTCTCAACTGTGACCTCGTGTGCATGTGAAGAAGGCAAGATATTAGCACATATAAATGCGTTCCATGCACGGGCATACCTGTTCATGGCGATCGCCGGAAAGTGACGATACTCATTATTGGCTGGACTGCGGTTCCAAACTGTGCCCGGTCGACAGAGAGTCGCACAAATCAAATCCAAGTCAAAATCCTCAGCAGTCTTTTCATTCCAGTTTTCCTCCTCGGGCTTCCTCTCTCGCTGTCCAATCACTCGGCGAATCGCCGTAGGATGATAATCAACCGTCAGCCCCCGAACTACAGAAAACCCATTCTTTTCAGCCTTCACGTTCGCGTAGAACTCGCGAACAACACTCATCGGTACTGCTTCGGGTGACTCACAGAAAGCTATCCACCCCTTCTCTGCAATCATGGGCAACAACTCACCATCCCTCCCTGATGGTAAAAACCCCCTCTCCTTCAGAATCGGCTTCCCCAACAGCCTAGTATACTCCTCCTCCGCGGCTCTGTCAGTTAACCGAGGCCTCGTAGCAGTACCCCTTGATGAATCGGCAGTAGGAACTGTGCTGCTGCTGTCAATAGTGCGTGCTCTCTTGGGTGCCATTGATTTATGAATAAAAGTGTGTAAGAACTGATTTTTGATATTTATGAGAGGGTTTAAGTGTAGGAAGTTGTGGGAGATATGTAGGATATGTGTATGTATATATAGGGTGTGGAGTAGGTTAAATTAGATTAGGAGTGGGGTTGAGGGATAAAATCATGGGGTAATGGGAAAAGAATTCGAGGGTTTATGGGCTGTAATGGGTTTTTGTGTTTTTGTTTTTTTTTTTTTTCTGAACTGTAAAAAAAAATTCTGGAACTCGACCCCTGCGCGGCCGCTCAGCATAGCTGCGCGGGCGCGCAGAGGGTCTCTGGAATTTTTTTTTTCAGCCCCTGTTTTCTGATTTTTTTGTGTTTTTGGATAGGTTATTAACTTCTAAGGGTTCCTGTAACAACAATTCATGGGTTGC
Source organism: Apium graveolens (assembly GCF_009905375.1). Taxonomy (NCBI): domain Eukaryota; kingdom Viridiplantae; phylum Streptophyta; class Magnoliopsida; order Apiales; family Apiaceae; genus Apium; species Apium graveolens. The sequence goes on from NC_133657.1 coordinate 110,101,438, forward strand.
CTCCCACGCAGCGCTTCTTTTTCGTCATTAGCTTGACGTTCCGTTCCTTTCTCACGTAGTCAACAAAATGGCACTAACCACCTCTCGGTTTGCCATGTCCCCATAGTAGTGCTTCAACCGCTGACCGTTAACCTTGAATGCTTGGTCCAAATCATTCTCAAAAATTTCCACCGCTCCATGTGGAAACACAGTTTTGATAATAAAAGGTCCAGACCACCTTGATTTCAACTTCCCAGAAAAAAGTCGGAGCCGAGAGTTGAATAACAGAACTTGTTGCCCTGGCACAAACAACTTAGGATGTAGCTTCCTATCGTGCCACCTTTTCACCTTTTCCTTATACATTTTGTTATTCTCGTACGCTTGAAGTCGAAATTCATCAAGTTCATTAAGCTGAAGCATTCTTTTCTTAACAGCTGCATCTAAATCCAGGTTCAATTTCTTCAATGCCCAGTAGGCCTTATGCTCAAGCTCCGCCGGTAGATGACATCCCTTACCGTACACCAACTGAAATGGTGACATCCCAAGTGGAGTTTTGTATGCTGTTCTGTAAGCCCAAACAGCTTTATCGAGCTTTAAAGACCAATCCTTCCTTGATGGACAAACAACGTTCTCTAGAATGCGCTTTATCTCTCTGTTAGACACTTCCGCTTGACCATTTATTTGCGGATGATAGGCAGTAGCTACTCGATGATTCACATTATAACGCTGTATCATAGAAGTGAACTTACGGTTGCAAAAATGCGATCCTTCATCACTTATGATTACCTAAGGTGTTCCAAACCTTGTGAAAATTTGCTTATGAAGAAAATTTAGCACTGCCTTTGCATCATTTGTTGGTAAAGCTTTAACTTCGACCCATTTTGAGACATAATCGACTGCCAGCAAAATGTACTGATTATTACAAGACGAGATAAAAGGCCCCATGAAATCGATTCCCCATACATCAAAGATCTCGACTTCAAGCATCACATTTAATGGCATCTCATCCTTCCTTGACAAATTTCCCACTCTTTGGCAACGATCACACCTTAAAACAAACTGATGAGCATCCTTGAACAAGGTGGGCCAGAAAAAACCTGCTTGCAGAATACGAGCTGCCGTTTTCTCACCTCCATAGTGTCCACCATAAACCGTGGAATGGCAGTCTCGTAATATCCCCTCCGTCTCACAGAACGGGATACATCTCCTGATGATCTGGTCAGCTCCATGTCTAAACAAATATGGTTCATCCCACATATACCACTTCACCTCATGCAGAAACTTTTTCTTTTGCGCGGATGTCAAATTGGGAGGCATTATATTGCTGACAAGATAGTTTACAATATCTGCAAACCATGGTTCTTCCTCCTGAATTGCAAACAACTGCTCATCCGGAAAAGATTCATTGATTAACGTCCTATCTTGTGAAGTAGAATCGGGATTCTCCAACCTAGAGAGATGGTCAGCTACTTGATTCTCGGTACCTTTTCTATCTTTGATCTCTAACTCAACTTCCTGAAGTAAAAGCACCCAACGAATGAGTCTCGGCTTCGAATCCTTCTTAGAAACCAGATAGCGAATAGCTGCATGATCAGTGAATACTGTCACTTTCGTACCAAGCAGATAAGATCGAAATTTCTCAAAGCCAAAGACTATAGCCAAAAGCTCCTTCTCAGTAGTGGTGTAGTTCAATTGGGCCCCATTTAAAGTCTTACTCGCATAGTAGACCACATGGAAGAGATTTTTCTTGCGCTGTCCCAGAACTGCACCCACCGCATAGTCACTCGCGTCACACATCATCTCAAACGGTTCTGTCCAATCTGGTGCTGTAATAACTGGTGCCGTGATCAAACTCTCCTTGAGAGTCTCGAATGCTGCCAAACATTCTTCATCAAATTTGAAAGGCACATCTTTCTCAAGTAAATTGCACAACGGCTTAGATATCTTTGAAAAGTCCTTGATGAATCGTCGATAAAAACCCGCATGACCGAGAAAACTACGGATTCCTTTCACTGAATTAGGTGGGGGAAGATTTTCAATGACTCCCACCTTGGCCTTGTCCACCTCCAGACCTTTGCTAGAGACCTTATGCCCAAGGATAATGCCTTCACGCACCATAAAATGACATTTCTCCCAGTTAAGCACCAAATTAGTTTCCACGCATCTTTTGAGTACGGCGCGCAGATTATTCAAGCATTCATCATATGAGTGTCCAAAGACGGAGAAGTCATCCATGAACACTTCGACGTTATTTCCAATCATGTCAGAGAATATAGCCATCATACATCTCTGAAAGGTGGCCGGGGCGCCACATAACCCAAACGAAACTCTACGAAAAGCAAATGTGCCAAATGGACAAGTGAAGGTAGTCTTTTCCTGATCCTCTGGTGCAATACAAATCTGATTATACCCGGAATACCCATCCAGAAGACAAAAATACTCATGTCCCGCCAATCTGTCAAGCATTTGATCAATAAAAGGGAGAGGGAAGTGATCCTTTCTTGTGGCTTTGTTCAATTTTCTATAATCCATGCATACTCTCCATCCTGTAACTGTTCGAGTAGGGATGAGCTCATTCTTTTCATTTGCGACCACAGTGATACCTCCCTTCTTAGGAACACATTATACAGGGCTCACCCACGAGCTGTCAGAAATAGGATAAATGATGCCTGCATCTAGCCATTTCAGAATTTCTTTCTTCACCACCTCCTTCATGATTGGGTTCAGTCTTCGCTGCTGTTCCACAGTTGGCTTACTACCTTCTTCTAACAGAATTTTATGCATACAATATGAGGGACTTATCCCCTTGATGTCTGCTATAGTCCATCCTATAGCCGATTTGAATTCTCTCAAAATCCTTAAGAGCTTGTCTTCCTCACTACCTGAAAGGTCAGCTGAAATAATAACAGGTAACGTAGATGAATCACCTAAAAAGGCGTACCTCAAGTGTTCAGGTAATGGTTTGAGCTCTAAGGTAGGCGCTTCTTCTATTGATGGTTTGAGCTTCCCTTCAGCGTTCTTGAGGTCAGAAGTACCAAGAGATTCAAATGGTATATCTAGCTTTCGCTTCCAGGGAGAAGCGTTCAGATATTGTAATTGCTCGTTGCTATCTTCATCATCACTGTCAAATTCCCCCACTAAGGCCTTTTCCAATGCATCAGACATTAGCATGTGATCGAGTTCCGAAGTAACCGCAGAATCAATCACATCCACTTTTAAGCACTCCTCATCTTCTGTAGGGAATTTCATTGCCTTGAATATGTTGAAGGTCACATCCTGATCTTGAACCCGCATAGTAAGTTCTCCTTTTTGCACATCTATCAAGGTACGGCCAGTTGCCAGGAAAGGCCTCCCCAAGATTATGGGAATCTTTTTATCTTCCTCAAAATCCAGAATAACAAAATCAGCAGGAAAGAAGAGCTTATCCACCTTGACGAGCACATCCTCAACTATGCCCCTTGGGTAAGTAATGGAACGGTCCGCCAATTGTAGCGACATGTATGTGGGTTTTGGATCAGGTAGGTCCAACTTTTTAAAGATTGACAACGGCATCAGATTAATGCTTGCTCCCAAATCACAAAGGCACTTGTCAAAAGTTAGATTGCCAATGGTGCAAAGAATGGTGAAGCTTCCTGGATCTTTCAGTTTTGGTGATAACTTTTATTGCAGAACCGCGCTGCATTCTTCCGTGAGAGCAACGGTTTCAAGGTCATCCAGTTTCACCTTCCTTGAAAGAATAGTCTTCATAAACTTCGCATAACTAGGCATTTGTTCCAGAGCCTCAGTGAAAGGTATATTGATGTGAAGTTTCTTGAACACCTCCAGAAACTTCCCGAACTATCTATCCAGCTTTTGTTGCTGCAATCTCTTAGGAAAAGGTGGTGGAGGATAGAGCTGTTTCTCCCCTGTATTAGCCTCAGGCAGAGTGTGTTCAACAGTAGTCTTCCTTGGTTCCGCCGCTTTCTCCCTTTGCTTAGATTCTTCATCTCGAACTTCAGCTTCGACTTCTTTTGCCTTTTCAGCATCAGCTACTTTTCTAGACCTTAAGGTAATAGCCTTGACTTGCTCTTTAGCTTCCTTCCTTCCTGGTACTTCCGTGTCACTGGGAAGAGTGCCAGGTTGACGATTGAGCACTGCATTGGCTAATTGACCGATTTGATTTTCCAAGGTCTTGATAGAAACCGCCTGACTCTTGCACAACAGCTTAAGTTCCTCAAAATCAGCACTAGTAGGTGCAGCTGCACTTCCCTGTTGAGGATATGATTGTCTTGTAGCATACTGCTGTGGTTGCTGGAATCCAGGTGGGTTAAACTGTTTACTCACTCCTTGCTGATATGGTGGCTGAATAGCATTCTGATTATTTCCCCAGCTGAAATTTGGATGATTTATGTTGTTAGGATGATAGGTCGCTGGCACAGGCTGCTGTTGTCGCTGATAATTATTCACATACTGAACAGATTCGTTGACAAGAGAACACTGATCCGTAGCATGAGAACCTGCACAAAGCTCACAAACCATAGCTATTTGATTAACTCCATACGTAGCCAAAGAATCAACCTTCATTGATAGCGCTTGGAGCTGGGCTACAATAGCGGTGGCTGCATCAACTTCCAGAATACCTGCTACCTTGCCTGATGTCATCCTCTGAGTTGGGTTTTGATGCTCATTTGCAGCCATCGTCTCAATAAGATTGTACGCCTCAGTATAGCTTTTAGCCCATAAGGCGCCTCCCGCTGCTGCATCGAGCATGGGCCGAGATTGAGCCCCCAAACCATTATAAAAACCAGTGATTACCATCCAATCCGGCATTCCATGATGTGGACATTTTCTCAACATTTCCTTGTAGCGTTCCCAAGCCTCGCACATAGATTCTGTAGGTTGCTGCGCAAACTGAGTAAGAGCACTCCTCATAGCAGCAGTCTTTGCCATTGGATAAAACTTCACCAGAAACTTTTGCGCAAGATCTTGCCACGTAGTGATTGACCCAGCTGGTTCAGAATGTAACCAGTCTTTAGCCTTATCCCTCAGTGAGAATGGGAAAAGCCTCAACTTGATAGCCTCATCAGTCACGCCATAATACTTAAAAGTGCTGCAGATCTCGACAAAATTCCTTATGTGCATGTTGGGGTCTTCAGTTGCCGCTTCTCCAAAAGAAACAGAATTCTGCACCATCTGAATAGTGCCCGGCTTGATTTCAAAGGTGTTAGCTTGAATAGCCGGATGAAGGATGCTTGACTGAATGTCATCAATTTTAGGCCGAGAAAAATCCATAAGAGCTGGATCAGCTTGAACAATATGATCTCCCATATTTACTGGTTCTTTCTGCTCAGTTCCTGAATCCGAATCCTCAAAATCTAACTTCTCCGGTGTATCAAGAACTTCGTCTTTCTCCTCAGCTATATCTAAGGTCCTCTTGCGAGCACGAGAACGAGTTTGCATAAATGCACTAAAGTACCTGAAACACAACCGAAAAGAGTAATTAACTACTACGTCCTAATCACTGAGTCCTAATGACCAATGATGATAAGTACATAAACTAAACAAATACGCCGAGTCCCCGGCAGCGGCGCCAAAAACTTGTTAGGGCGAAATCACGCACTAATATTCACGCAAGTATACGCGTTCGCAAGTAATATAGAATACTTTCTAGTTCGTTCCCTCAGAGACTCATACTAAGTTATTGTCTAATTTAACTCACTCACCAATGTATGATTACTTCTCAATGTTAAGATAATAACACTTAAAATTGTTGATTAAATATTAACTATAATTAACTACTTAATTAATCACTTAACTAACACTGCAATTTATCAATAATAAAACACTCATGAGATCACAACTTCATTATTACTTCCTTCTATAGCCATAGTTATTACCTTTAGCATGTGACAGTGATGATATTAATCGAATAACACAAAACTGATAAAAGCCAACTTTCATTGTACTAATACCATTCTACCAAACATCCACAATTAAGATAGAAATTGAATAGTCATCAATTATGTTGAGTTCCTATATGTCTACAGAAATTAACAACACAACGATTTAAGCACAAGTTACTCCTTTTGATTACATAGGGTAAATAAAACTGTTAGAGTTACCCACTAATCATGCACAACGTACATGAACCTATGCTAGCATGGCAAGTTCTAAACCTCAAGATCCACTATCGCTTCACAAGAGATTAACACCCTATCTTATATGTTCGCGACGCACATAAGACGAATACGCACAACCAATACTAGATATCATGCAATCATCACACACTAAAGTATTAAACAATTAACTAAAGAATTCCATAATAAATCCACTGCAACCCCATGATCACAATTAGCCCATAATAGAACTTATCGCCATCATGGGTTCATATGAAATCATGATAAACGAACACAAGAAAATAACAACTAAACTAATTATATTAAAACAGAGTACGTCACAAGAGTAAATAAGTCAAAGCAAGAAAACTAGCATCCAACGTTACAACGAAACAAGAATCACAAGAATATATGCTTCCTCTTCATTGCTGTGTGCTAAATCGGTCTTCTTCCTTATCTCCTTCGCTTCTTGCAAAACACAATCTAAAACATAATCCCCTCTTAATACCCTGTGAAAAACGTCTCAAATCTACTTATATAATAGTCCCATAAAACTCAGATTACATAGAAGTTGGAAGCCAAACAGAAGTAGAAGTCTAAAATAATATATTATTTTCCCCGACCCTGCGCGGCCGCTCAGCATTTCTGCGCGGGCGCGCAAGGCTGCTGCGCGGCCGCTCAGCATAGCTGCGCGGGCGCGCAGGACCCTACTGGAAAATTTCCAGGTTTGCTCCGTTTCTTCGCCGTAATCTGCCCGTTCTTTTCCTCTCGCAATGGTGAACACATGCCAAGGCTTATTCTTGATGATTCCTCCTCCGAAATGCAACTAATACCCTGAAATGCATAAACACTAGAAAAATGCATCAAATACACAAAATACTTGATTTCAAGACACCAATTTAAGCCATTTTAAGATGTTCTAAGTGATACAAAATGCCACTTATCAAATATATAATTGAATAAAGTAGATTAAGTATTACAAGTGCTCCAATTTTATTGAAAATTTTCACAAAGAAGGATTTGTAGAGTGTCTTACAGATCATTTTCAAGGCGCTCATTTAGACTAAGCAAATTTAGATCATTTCCTTGATTGCCTTGACTTATTTCCCAACTTCACATCAGTTTCTTCAATCTGATATTGGAGTTGTCTAAAAATTCTGATTCATTCTCATTTGTTAGATCCAGCTTTTCTTGTATCTCCTTGAGTGTCTCATTTCTTGTAATCTTTAGCTGATCTTCCAGTCTGCAGAGTCTTCTAAAATATTTTTCATCCTTGAACTCCATAATCCCATATGGCCTCAAATGCACCCTATCTCCAGCGAAAGGAATTGTCAATACTCTTGGAAGTGCGTTTGGTCCTCTCCAGCTATTCCTTATCTCTTCAATCTTGTTTAGCACCATTTTCTTGGCAACTATATTGAATTCAAAGTTTTTCTTGATTGCAGAGAAGATGGTCACCAAAGTCGAATAACCTTCATTGAGAATTCTGTGAAGTAGCCATGTAATCTCTTTACCACCCTTGTATATGAAGACTAGTCTCTCTAGAAGGTGCTTGTAGGCATCAATAGATCTGACTTCTTCTAGGTCATCCAAATAGAGATTTAAGTCTGAAAATTCTTTGATGTCACATACGAAGAGTTGATCTCCCTTTTTGATAGTAGGTTTGGGTTTTTCCAAAGACTTAGGTTGAAGTTTAACATGCTTGACTGGTTTGACTGCTCTTTTCTTCATTTTCCTTTGTTTGGCAAAGATTAAAAGATTTAGATCAGGAAGAGGCATGCTGTCCCAATCTATAGGCTCATCCTTGGAAATTACAGGATCACCATGAAAGGTGATGTTTGACTCGGCCTTGGATTCATCCTTCTTCAATTGGAGTTGTCTGAAAAATTCTGATTCATTCTCATTTGTTAGATCCATCTTTTCTTGCATCTCCTTGACTGTCTCATTGCTTGCAATCTTTAGCTGATCTTCCAGTCTGAAGAATCTTCTAATGTATTTTTCATCCTTGAACTCCATAATCCAATATGTTCCCTAGGCTCATTTCATTAGCTAAAATGTGTCTCAATTGGTAGAAGTGAGAAAAGACCTTGTCTTGCTTCTCATTTGGACCAAATTTCTTCTTTATATTTTCATCAAGCTTCTTCCATTTTGCATCCAACTCTTGCTCAACTGCTGTAACATCAAGCTTTTTAGATTTTTCACTGAATTCCAACTTAGCAGATGTTATCTTGATCAGATCAATGATGTCCAAGGCTGGTGGCTTTGTGAAAGTAACTGATGGAACAATCACTTTGCTTACTTGAATATTGAGCACTTTCTCCCCCTGACTTGTTGACTCCCCTTGGCTAACTGGAATGATAGATTCATTCTCCCCCTTTTTTTGTTAGCATCAAGTTGAGTGGAGGTTGAGGTTTGTGCAGCCACCAGTTTCTGAAGTAGCAGAGTTTGTTGGGCTTGATGGAGATGGTTTTCAGTAATTGATGTTTCCAGGGTTTTGAGCCTTTTGTCTAAGGAGTCTACCTTGCTGGCTAGATCAGAATTTTTCCTTAGCTTCCTGTTGATGTCTATCATGGTTGTGCTAGGAAATTTTGCATCCAATCTCTCAGTAACATCATTTTTGACTTGATCAATTTCGGTCTTCAGATCAGTTATATCTAGATTTAGTTTGAGAGATTGAATTTGATGTAGTTGGAGAGAGTTCAGATGTGCTTGTAGAAGTCTCTTGGTTTTGGCATTTGTAGTAGTTTGAAGAGCTGTTTGAGTTTGTTGAATAATGTTAGAAAGAGTGGACTTGAAATGGTGCTCATTACATGCTTTAGAAAACGCCTAAGATGGAATGTTTGACCTTGAGCTAGGGCCTGCTTCTCCCCTATATCCATGAATTCTTCTTCATCATCATCTTTATCCCCAAATATATCCTTGAAACCACCAATTTCATAATCAACATCATCACCAGCTGTAGGTGGCATGGCTGTGATGGCATCCTTGGCCCTTTGCATGAAAGAAGTAGTATGCACCAAGTTGAGCATTCTTTCAGCAGCCACATTGTCCTGTTCAACCAAAACTTGATAAGCTGAAACATAGTGAGTAAATGCCTCAGCTTCATAAGAAACAGAGTCTAAGACAACTTGATACTCTTGTTGATATAGCTGTTTCTTTTCATCCTTATTGACATCCATTAACTCACTTACAATGGGCTCTTCCTGTTTTTCTATACTTGCTTTTCTCTCATGATCTCTCTTTTCTTGCATCAAGGGCTCCCCTGGGCTTCCCACCCTCATACCCTCACCTTCACCTACTAAGGTGGGACTCTACTCACTCACTTTTGCCAAGCTGGAAGAAATAGCTTGCAGATTTTCACTCTTTTCCTCTCCTTTTTCCTGAGAGCAACTCAGCCTCTCACTCTGTTCACTCCCTTCCCTCAAACCTAAGAGAAATTGTACAACCACTAAATCATCTGTACTTGTAACATTGGTTGAAATTTGAAGTTGTGCAGTGATGTTTAACGGATGAGGAACATCCGTCGAAGTAGTAGTTGGAAGTGTCAACGGATGACATCTGTGAAGCACATCCATCGAGATATAATCACTAGTCGACGGATGAACAATATCCGTCGAGATAGTAGAAATGATAGAGTTTGGAGTAGAAACTACTGTAGAATCTGTGGTGATTGATTTGAGATTTGGCACACTATTCTCAGTAGAATCAAAAAGAAATGACAAGTGAGCCAACAAATCATCTAAAAGATGATGCTCACTTGTTGTAGATTTTGGCTTCTCCATGAGAGTTAGAGATGGAGAATCAGGAATTGATGTATGAATCATATCAACATCCAGAGAATTTTTGGGTGAGTTTAATTTGTTAGGTGTTTCTATTATTGAAGATTTTGGATGTGACTCCACATTCATTGGAGCCACATCAAACTGACTTTGAGAAGGTGCATGTACTGAGTCTTTGACTGCATTAGGCACAGTGTGTGCACCCTGTGTAACCCCAATGGTTTTTGATTTCTTCTTTCTAATATAAGTTTGGGGTGAGCTTGTGTCCCTAACCCTTTTAGCCTGTGCTCTTGGCTGTGATCTTTGTTCAATAGTTACATTCTTTTGGAAGGATGCAAATAATAATGAGCTAATGTCCTTATTAAGCACTATAGTTTGTTGGGAAACTGCAGTGTGGCTAGGCTGGGATACACTCACTTCTACATCCTTATTTTTAGGGCTTATTTGATGTTCACCCTATCCCTCACCAGTCTCACTTCCCTTCTCACTCCCCTCTAGGCTTTTGGTGGATTTTACAACTAGTTTCTGTTGAGAGAAACTAGATGGGGCTTTCTTTGACTTGGATTTGGAAATTTTGGTTTAGAGGCTTGGGTAGGAATCTGTTTGGTCACTGTCATAGATTCCATTGTCACAGTTGATTGTAAAGAAGTAATAGGTTGGGAAGTAGTAGGGACATAAATGATTACCTCACTTACCTGAGGCAGTTCCATTATTGGCATGTACACAAGAGTAACATCCTTGTGATGGTTTGCCCTGTTCAAATCAGCAATAATTCCCCTCTCTTGGACCCAACAAGCTAACTTGTTTGTTGGGTTCTCAATTGAGAGATTCCCATAAACAAAATTAGCTAGCATCATGAAAAATCTAGCATAATAAATATTCTTAGACCTCTTTTTAATATCCCCTAACTTACTCCTTATCTCATACCTAACAGAAGTACTAAAATTGAAGTACTTATCACTAAGAAGCATGTAAACATGTGAACAAGTGAATAAGATACAACATCAAAATTGCTAATTTTTCCGGAAAATACTTTGATAAATGAATCACACAAAAAACTCCATTCTTTTCTAAGACCTAGTCTCCTAACATCACCTAACTTATGGCATCAAGAGCATAGCCCATAGAAATTAGCATGTTACTCACATCAGTGTCTGCGTGTGAAGCAAGAGTGTTATTTTCAGGCAATTTTAAGCACTTTTCAATAGCATCAAAATTAACACAGTGTTCATTACCTTTGAGAGTGAAGGTAATAGTTTTGTCTTTAGAGTTGAACACTGTTGTTGTCCAAATTTCCTCGACAACTTTATAGTTGATTGTTAGGGACTCAAGCATGGCATAACTCAATTTGCAATTTAGTATAAAGTCCATCATCTTGTGATAATCTTCAGATGCCGGAATTTGCTTGTTCACCAGAGCCACAAAGTTGTTCTTTTCATAGACAAACCCAGTTAAGGACATAATTTTGACTACGGGTGCCATTGCTATGATTGAGATTAGTTAAAGAGAGAAATTATTTGCTTTAGAGAAGAAGAGAGTTAGATAAATTGCTTTGAGAATGATAAAAAATTTTACTAGATTTTTCAATTTCTATCATACAAAATGAATTTTTCAAATTTTGAATAATTTTTTCATATAACTAAAAATTGATATATCTTAACATCCGTACGGTGCGATCGTCTAATAAATAATTAAAAAGCGTAAATATTTAATCTGGACCGATTCTGGTTTGGTGAGTAGTACTTTTACTATATTTTTGAATTTATGTCATGGAAGGTAACTTTTATGATTAACTTTTTACATGACTAAAATTAATATAAATTAATATCCATACGGTTGGATTGTTTAAAAATATTTTTTAGAAACACAAAAATTCGGGTCCTAACTAATCAAAAAATCAGTCGCAGGTTACTTTATGCTAAAATTTTGAGGAAAATGTTGAATTTGTCGCTAAAATTTGGGCAAAAAAGTTGAATTTACCGCTTTAATGACTTCCAATGGATTTTATTTGTGGTCATAAGTTGGGTGATCTTAAAAAAATCGTAAGTTTTCTGTCTTAAATATGCAACTTACGATGAAAAGTTTAAATCATCGTAATTTTAGAACAATGTTGTATAATTTTCCCTTTATAAAATGTACGACATCAAATTTTATTAATAAAATAGTATTCTTGTGAGTTTTGCATTTCTTCATAAAATTTATGACAATTTGTTGTATCTTGTCATAAAATGGCGCGCCCAATTATCCTGTCGCAAGTATTCCATCGCAAATGGCCATATTTCTTGTAGTGGATAGAACTGTTAGATATATTTGATAATGTCATGGCTAATATGATTTATGTTTAGTTTTCAGATCTTACTTAAACAGGATAAATCAGTACTTACTGGAAGTCAGGACTTAAGGATATCAGTACTTATATTATCAGGAGATAATCATCAGAAGATGGATATCAGAACTTAAGTACTGAAGGACGTTCAGATAAGGATAGCAGCTGATTAAAGGAAAGAAGATCGAGACAAATATAAGAAGAGATATGCATGAAGAAGGAATTCTATGAAGAATAGAATACTTGGAAGAAAAGATATCTGATTGATATATTTTAGGAAGCAGAATTATATTCCATATCAATTAGCAATTATCTTGTAACTGTGTAGTATATAAACACAAACATAGGGTTTACACTATAAGTATTATCATTATTGAAAATATTATTCATTGTAACCCTAGCAGTTCTCGTGATATTTGTTCATCACTGAGAGGTAACAGTTCCATACTGTAACAGAGTTTATTGTTTCAATAAAGTTTGTTTTCTGTTACTTGAGTTATTAAAGTTCGATTTGATTGTACTTTACACTGTATTCACCCCCTCTACAGTGTGTGTGTGACCTAACAAGTGGTATCAGAGCCAATCTGTTAGCGTATAAACAGTTTAAGACCCAAACACAATCATGTCTGAAACAGAAACTCCAACTAAGCCCACCAAAACTGAAGAACCTCCAAAGACACAAATTCAAAGTCGATATGAGACCATCAGAGTTCCCATATTGAGACCATCTGAATATCCTATATGGAAGGTGAGGATGACGATGTTTCTGGAAGCAACAGATCCAGAATATCTTGATAGAATCAAGGAAGGGCCTCACAAACCAACCAAGCTCGCGGTTGCAGTTGCAGGTGAAGCAGCAAAGACGGTACCAAAGGAGAAGAGTGATTATACTACTGAAGATATCGCATCAATTGCTAAGGATTCTAAGGTACGACACTTACTGCATAGTGCCATTGATAATATAATGTCAAACAGGGTAATAAACTGCAAGACTGCAAAGGAGATATGGGATGCCCTGGAAACAAGGTGTCAGGGAACTGATACGATTAAGAAGAACAGGAAGACAATACTCACGCAAGAGTATGAACACTTTGACTCAAAGGCTAATGAGTCATTGACTGACTTATATGATAGATTTGTCAAACTCTTGAATGATCTGTCACTGGTTGATAAGGAGTATGATCTTGAAGATTCAAACCTTAAATTCCTGTTAGCTCTTCCTGAATGCTGGGATTTGAAGGAAACAACAATAAGAGACTACTACAATCTTGATGAAACAACTCTTGATGAAATATTTGGAATGCTCAAGACTCATGAACTTGAGATGGAACAAAGAAGCAAGAGGAAAGGAGGAAAGTCAAGGACACTTGCTCTTAAAGCTGAAGAAGAATCCCCCAAAGAACCTACCTCAAGGAAAGACAAGGGTAAAGCTCTTTTCATAAATTCTGATACGGAGTCATCAAGTTCTGAAAGTGATGATGACTCGGAATCTGAAAGCCTGCCTGAGACGGATGCTGATGAAGAGATGATGAAGCTGTGTGCTCTTATGGTAAAAGGGATCACAAAGATTGCATACAGAAAGTTCAGGAAGGGAAAGAAGTTTTCCAGGAAAGGCACAAGAAGAATTTCTGAAGATCTGAGAGCAGAGGAGGAAAGTCTGACAGAGGAGATTATACAAATGTCAAATGCTACAACTGTGGTGAGAAAAGCCACATATCTCCTGATTGCAAGAAAGTGAAGAGTGACAAAGGCAAGGCTCTTGTCACAAAGAAGAAAAGCTGGACAGACACCTCAGATTCTGAAAGTGAGGAGAATTATGCCTTGATGGCAAATGCTGATAAGGCAAGTGCGGAAAGCAGTTCTGAAGTTGCTGAATCAAAGGTACCTCAAACCACTTATGCCTTTCATACTGATGATATTAATGAGTTGAGAAGATATCTTAAAACCATGTTTGCTAGTTATAGAGACCAAACTCTAACATGTGAAAGATTAACTTCTGAAAATTTTGCTTTTAAGAAAAGAAAAGAAATGATTTCTTAGAAAAGGAGTTAGTTATGTTCCATCAAACTCAGAAAGATAGAGATGATGCTTTTTATGTTAGGGATGAAGTAATAAAAATGAATGAATCTCTAAAAACTAAGTTAGAAAAGGAAAGAGAGGTTATCAGGACTTGGACTAACTCTGGCAGAACAACTCAGAATTTGTTAAGTAGTGAAAACTGGAAAGAGGACTTAGGTTATGGAGAGGATAAGAATGATAAAGGAACTGTAGAAATTAAGCCTGTTGTTGTTAAGCAAAAGCCAAAGTTAAAACCTGTTAAGTTTGTAGCTGTAAAGTCTGATAATGAGAAATCAGAAGTTAAAAAGGGATTAACTTCTGACAAACTAAAACAGGAAAAGACAGCTGAAGTAAACATAGGCTTAATGATAAAGAAGCAGCTTAAGCGTAAGCTGAAAGATGTTAAGAATGCAAACAAGGTAAAAACACCTAGGAAAAATAGGAATGTAAAGGAAGGTATGAATAAAAGCAATGATTATAAACCTGTTCCTAAAGCTCCTAGGAAAACGTGTCATAACTGTGGAAGTTCTAACCATCTGGCTTCTTTTTGTAGGAAGAATAAGAACATAAATTCCTTACCTTCAAAGTCAGGAGTTAAAAGTCAGCCTGTTAGATATAAGCCACAAAATCCTTGTTTTCATTGTGGTAGTTTATGGCATTCCATTTATACTTGTAAGGAATATCATAGTTTGTACTATGATTATTATCAAATAAAATCTTCTTTAAAGAAAGTTTCCATTGTTCCTTCTAGTGTAAATTCTGATTCAAAGTCTGATAGTGTAAATTCTGATAAGAAAAATGTTAACATAAACTCTGATGCTAAATCCGCTGCAGATATTAACAAACTTGATAAGGCCAAAGGATCCAAGCAAGTCTGGGTCCTTAAAACTAATCATTAGTGGTCTTTGTGATTGCAGGGCAACAGGAAAAACATCCTAGTTCTGGACAGTGGATGTTCAGGACATATGACTGGAAATAAAGCCCTGCTATCAGACTTTGTGGAAAAAGCTGGCCCAAGTGTTTCTTATGGAGATGGAAACATTGGAAAAACATTGGGATATGGCAATATCAATCTTGGGAATGTCATCATTAATGAAGTAGCTCTGGTCTCAGGACTTAAACACAATCTGCTGAGTATAAGTCAAATCTGTGACAGAGGTTATCATGTTGATTTCTTTGAAGAACACTGTGAAGTTGTGAGTAAATCTACAGGCAAAGTTGTTCTGAAAGGATACAGGCGTGGTAACATTTATGAAGCCAAGCTTTCAACAAGTACTGATGGTTCTACAATCTTCCTGATGAGTAGAGCATCAATTGAAGAAAGCTGGAATTGGCACAAGAAACTCTCATTTAAATTTCAACAATATAAATGAGTTGGTCAAGAAAGATCTTGTGAGAGGACTTCCAAAGTCAGTATTTGCTCCTGATGGCCTTTGTGATTCTTGTCAGAAGGCTAAACAAAGAAAATCCTCATCCAAGAGCAAGACTGTATCATCAATTCTTGAGCCTTATCACCTACGACATGTTGATCTATTTGGTCCAGTAAATGTCATGTCTATTGCAAAGAAGAAATATGCTTTGGTCATACTGGATGAGTTCACCAGATACACATGGGTGTATTTCTTGCACACAAAAAGTGAAACTGCATCTATCTTGATTGATCATGTCAAACATCTGGATAAATTGGTCAAAGATTCTGTGAAGACAATAAGGAGTGATAATGACACTGAGTTCAAGAATTTGATAATGGAAGAGTTCTGCAAAAACCATGGAATCAAGCAGGAATTCTCTGCTCCTGGAACTCCACAGCAAAATGGAGTTGTTGAAAGGAAGAATAGAACTCTCATTGAAGCGGCACGTACAATGCTTGAAGAAGCAAAGCTTCCAACCTATTTCTGGGCTGAAGCTGTGCAGACTGCTTGTTTTACTCAAAATGTAACACTCATTAACAAGCAAGGAAAGACACCATATGAGATGGTGAAGAAAAAGAAGCCAAATCTGAAGTATTTTCATGTATTTGGATGCAAGTGTTTTGTTCTTAAGACTCATCCTGAACAGCTATCCAAATTTGATCTAAAAGCTGATGAAGGAATCTTTGTTGGATATCCACTTTCCACAAAAGCCTTCAGAGTCTATAACTTGAGAACAAGAGTGGTCATGGAATCTATCAATGTCTCTTTTGATGATAAGAAGATTACTGGACTTGAAGATTTTATTGATCATGATCAGCTGAGATTTGAAAATGAAGACTCAAATTTTGATACTGAAAATCCTGACAATATAAGTCCTGATACTATAAACTCTGATGGATTAAACTCTGATGTTATTGAAACTGTGGTGACTACGTCACAGGAAGATGCACCTATGGAGGGGGAGCATACTCAAGATCTTACCACATCTCAAGAAGCATCAGAACATACATCTGGCTCTTCAAGTTCTGATTCGTCAAGTTCTGATAAGCCAAGTTTTGATAGTACTGAAAATCTAAATTCTGAAGAATCCAACTCAGAAAGCACAGTTTCAGGGGGAGCATCAGAAAATGAAAATGAAGACAACATGGATCATGGGGGAGCATCCAGTTCTAGAGAAAACCTTCCATCTGCAAGGAAGTGAACTAAATCACATACACCTGATTTGATAATTGGAAATCCTGATGCAGGTGTCAGAACTAGAACAGGTACTTCAAATGAATGTCTTTACAATTCTTTTCTTTCTCAGACTGAGCCAAAGAAAGTGGAAGAAGCTTTTCAAGATGCTGATTGGGTGCAAGCAATGAAGGAAGAGTTAAATGAATTTGAAAGAAACAAAGTCTGGACCCTAGTGCCAAAACCAAAGAATAGATCTGTTATTGGTACAAAGTGGGTATTCAGAAACAAAACTGATAGTGATGGTATAATTACAAGGAATAAGGCAAGACTGGTTGCAAAAGGATATTCTCAACAGGCGGGAATTGATTATGATGAAACATTTGCACCAGTTGCTAGATTGGAAGCCATAAGGATATTTTTGGCTTATACTGCTCACAAAAAGTTTGCTGTCTTTCAAATGGATGTGAAAAGTGCTTTTCTCAATGGAGAATTGGAGGAAGAAGTATATGTTGAACAACCTCCAGGCTTTGTAGATTCCAAATATCCAGATTATGTCTACAGGCTTGATAAAGCACTTTATGGACTTAAGCAAGCTCCTAGAGCATGGTATGAGACTTTAGCTCAGTTTCTTCTGGAAAGTGGATTTAACAGAGGAACTATAGACAAAACACTGTTCTACCTCAACCATGGAAAGGACTTACTTCTGGTCCAGATTTATGTTGATGATATCATTTTTGGGTCTACAAATGATAGACTTTGCAAGAAGTTTGCCAAACTGATGCAGTCAAGGTATCAGATGAGTATGATGGGGGAACTTAGCTATTTTCTGGGCCTTCAAGTCAAGCAGAATGAAGAAGGCACTTTTACTTGTCAAACTAAGTACACCAGAAACTTGCTGAAGAAATTTGGAATGCAAGATTGTTCAAGTGCATCCACTCCCATGGCCACTGCAACAAAATTGGACAAGGATACTGGTAAATCAGTAGATATTACTGATTACAGAGGTATGATTGGCTCTCTACTCTATCTAACTGCTAGTAGACCTGATATCATGTATGCTACCTGTCTTTGTGCAAGATTTCAAGCAGATCCAAGAGAACCTCACTTAACAGCTGTAAAAAGAATATTCAAGTATCTTAAGGGAACAGCTGATCTGGGATTGTGGTATCCCAGAGAATCAGATTTTAAACTAATAGGTTACTCATATGCAGATTTTGCAGGTTGCAAAATTGACAGGAAAAGCACAAGTGGAAGCTACCAATTTCTTGGAGGCAGATTGGTTTCTTGGTTTAGCAAGAAACAAAAGTCAATTTCCACATCAACTGCAGAAGCAGAGTACATTGCTGCAGGAAGCTGTTGTGCACAGATTCTTTGGATGAAGAATCAGTTACTGGATTATGGGTTAACATATTTCAAAATCCTTATTTACTGTGATAATCAAAGTGCTATTGCTAAGACAGGTAATCCAGTTCAACACTCATTGACAAAGCACATCAGCATCAGGTACCACTTCATCAGGGAACATGTGGATGAAGGTACAGTGGAATTGCACTTTGTTCCAACAGATCAACAACTAGCAGATATCTTCACCAAACCATTGTGTGAAGCTACTTTTACAAGATTGGTAAATGAACTTGGAATGGTTTCAAGTTCTTTTTCTAAATCTGCTTAGTTTTGTTCTGATACATCAGACTTTATGATCAGTATTTATAGAAATTACTCTCTTTGTGTATTCTGTGCTTAGTTGAAAACTTGCTTAAGTACTGACTGTTGTCTGATGTAACTTTCTAAACTCTGATAGTGATATGTCTGTTTATGTAACTATTCAATCCTATGAGGATCCCTGTGCTAAATACTGACCTAGTAGTCTTTAATAAA
Source organism: Apium graveolens (assembly GCF_009905375.1). NCBI lineage: Eukaryota > Viridiplantae > Streptophyta > Magnoliopsida > Apiales > Apiaceae > Apium > Apium graveolens. The sequence continues at coordinate 110,120,141 of NC_133657.1, forward strand.
CTAGGGATCCCATGTTAGAAGTAATTATTTCTGTGGAAATCTATTGACACAAGCAAATTCTGATATTGAGCCTAGTTGAGTTTACTTTGTCTATCTTATTACTAAGTCACAAACTAGAATAATGCTTCTCATCTGTTAAGTTCTGATGCTAGTAAATCTGTTGAATGTCCTAAGTGCTGATAAACCTCTCTTATCAAAAGAAAAAGAAAAGAATCAAGGATTAAAATCAGGTACTCCTTTGAGATCTAGAGTAAAAATGTGGAAGGAATGACCCAAGTGCATTGCTGGTATTAAGTAAATATGCATCAGAAAAGCAAAATATTTTCTTGATGACTTTTCACACTCTATGGTTACTGGAGAAATACTCTGATAATAGCATAAATTCTGATAAGCAGTCGTGACTCACTTACACTGAGAAGCCACTGTAAAATGGAATTTAAAAAGATGCACAAAATTAGCACAAAATAGTTGAGGTGGACTCAAGCATGAACTCATTCAATAATAGGTTTCAGAATAATGACAGATTTTTAGTAAAGTTTTAGTTATGCCTTATTTCTAAGATGTACTGAAGTGAATCAGACTTTACTCTTTGTCTGATATTTAGCTTAATGCACACACTAAACACTCCATATGAATGATGAAAATTACTGTGGTGATCTATGTTATTTTAGATGAACAGTTTCTGTGTCACATTGCACAAATTCTGAGGACAAGTTCTGATTGCACGTTCTGATGATTAAGTTCTGAAGAATCTATATCAGAATTTGTGTGAGGACTTACTAAGATAGGCATTCATTTTTCGAGTTAAGAAATCATGTTCTGATAACTGTTAAGTTCTGATATAAGTTTAAGTTCTGATATTAAAATATGATCCTTTACTTGACTTATTTGTGGATAAAATCTAAAACAGTCTCATTTTAAATCAGAATATGTTTGGGTAGAATATTAACAGTCAATATCATTAGGGATAGTGGTTCACGTACATGTACAATAATGTTTACTTGTTACTTGTGCGCATTAAACCGTGACTTACACTTCCAATGACTATTTTTCTTCTTCCCAGTCTAGGGAGACGAGGTATAACTAACTCTACCTGTTAGCATTAAATTTCCTTGCATCTCCTGGCATTCTTTTGCCTATATAAACAACCACTTCACATCAGCCTTCACATCAACTCTTTTATCACAAACTCACCTTCACTCTCTTTATATCAAAAACACCATGGTCAATTACAACATGTTTTTGAACTATGAAACATTCAACATGAAGCTGAGCTGTGAAGCCTGGCAGCAGGATTGGCACGTCACTGCCATTCCTGATGAGATATGGGACTCAGTTCCCCAGGAGGTACTCACCCACCTCCTGTTCTTCTAAATGGATTACCATCGCCATCTGGAGCGATTGGAGGAGGAAAGGCTGGAAGCTCTCTGCCAGCAAGAGCGAATCATCAGACTCGCTATTCTGTTTGTCGAGAGTAGGAAGAAGAAATGATTTATGTTCTTCTTCCTGTTTTTCTTCATCGTCAGCCTTGCCCTGCTTCTTGAGCTAGGACAAAGGCTGTTGACGTTAGGTTTAGCAGCTTAGGACAATCTTGTAAAAGTTCTGATGTAATTTAAATTTCATGAATGTATTCTCTTAATATATTAATGAAATTTCTTTTTTTTGCAAGTTCTTGTCTCTGAGATGTTCTGTAATGCATTGATAAATCCTGATAAATATTCATATTTAGATGACCATTTCATATTTTGATTTAGATTAAGTTCTGATTTTACATTATCAGTACTTGTTCACTTGATTTATTTTGGTCATTCATACTCGAATTTTTTTCCAGAATATTGGTGTTGCAGTGAAAAATAATTGAATAAGTGGGAACAGTTTCAATTTTGAATTAAAACTGATTTACCTTGATTAATGGAATTACTGGGTAAGTGGAACGGTTTTTCCTTGAAAAACTGCAAGTGGGTAAGTAATGATTACTATTTTTCCGTGCCCATTAACTATTCATTATTACTGCATGTCTGACAGGTGTCCAATGGTTACATTTTTTTTCCAAAGTATAAGTAAGATAGAGAGAGGATTTTCTAACCTTTTATTCACTTTTATACTTTATCTCTCTATTTGCTTTTACTCTCTTTCTTCTCCTGACGTTTTTTTTCATATAGACATTTTATCAAACACCTAAAAGGCACTCTTAAATCTTGATTATTTTCATGGCACCTAAGGATTTGATCATTGATGGAGCTAAATTTGTTCCAAATAACTATGCTGCAATTCTTGATAATGCTGAAGCTCCGTATGAGTTACATTTTGTGCAAGATCTTCTTGTACACAGTAAAATCGGGTATGCATTGACCCAACCTTCAACCTTTTGGAGCCAACAAGTTCTGATATTTTGGAGGACTGGAAACTTTGATAATGGTGGTCCAAATGGTACTCCTAGTATTGTTTTCGAAGTGGATGATTCTACATATGGGGTAAGTCCTGGTACAATTCGCAAGGCCCTACATCTACCAGAAGGATGTACTTTTTCAACCCCGGAGGAATCAGCTCTTAAAGAGTTCATGGCTAGTTTGGGGTATGAGCAGAGTTTGGCAAAGCTTGGGCAGTCGAAATGGCCTCATATCAGAAAGAAATGGAGCTTCTTCTTTGACTGCATCACTAAAGCTTTTGGGAATAAGTGTTCAAACTTTGATGCTATCCCTATAATGAGTCAGCACATCGGGTATGCTATCATTAACCAAACTCATTTTGATTTTGCAAATGCTGTGATAGGTTTTATTGGGGATAGGATGACAGAAAATAGGAATGTTGTCTACTTTGCTAGATTTTGTCAGCTTATTTATAACTATTGTTGTGCTGATGAACCCCAACCTACCACTGACTTAACTCCATCTTTCAAAATTGCAAAACGAGCCTTTAATGATTTGGTAAATGCTGATGTTAAGAAAAACGTGGTTAGACCTTTACAGATTCCTCAATCTGTAAAACAGATCTTAGTAAATGCTGATCCAGACACCTACAGATCTGTTTATCCTGTTGTCCAACCAACCACCACATCTCAAACACCACAACAACCATCAGAACATACCACTCATACTACTCAACCTACCCTCAGGACATATCTCAAATCATATCTCTCCACTTCACAGATAGCTCAACCTTCATCCTCAGCACCTACTGTGAAGCATTCATCTTCCAAGCCTAAGAGGACAAAGACTGTTCCTCAAACACCTCAGAAGAGAAGGAGGATTGTTTTGAGAGATGAAACTGATAGTGAGGAACAGGTTCCTACTTCAGAACCTGTTTATAAAGAAGCTGGGAAAGTTCCTTCTCAGAAGGATTCTGCAATTGGGGGATCTAAGCTTCTCAAAAGGCTTAGAAGAACGACTGTTGATGAAACTCCAAAGGAATCCATACCTTCAAAGAGATACAAGAAATAGAGGGAAAAAAGGCCAGTTTCAGATGATGAGGAAGCAGCAGCTAAGGAAGGAGATCAGGAATCTATGATCTCACAAGAACCAGAATCTGCTAAAGCCATTGCTTCTCCATTAACTCCAACCGAGGAAGCTGCTACTGAAAAGGCTAACACACCATCTGTGTCTCCTAAAACTATATCTCCTGTTGATTCAGGCACAAGTGCTGATATTGATATCCAGAACTTGGTTGTGCCTGACGTACTTTACTTAGAAGCTCCAACAACAACTAATCCATCAACAACACCTGTTACTGATGCTGCTCAAACTCCAGAATTCTCTACTACACCTTCGCTGCATCTAGATGCTGATGATCAGAACATAGGTGAGCATCAGGATATGGCTGTTGATCAGAACTTGGAACCAGATAAGCAATTAGAGGATGATGCTGAAGCCTCAATTGCTACTCATACTGTTATTTTATCAAAAGATACTGATTCTGTAAGTTCTGATACTGCAAATGCTGAAGATACTGGTGATGCTACTCCAAATGCAGATGCTGATGAAGCAGGTCCTTCAGGACATGCACCTCAACAAACTGTTCTTAAATCTGAACTTGTTAAGAAGTTTGTTACAAGAGAAGCACCAGTGCCTTGGAGTGAAACTCCTGCAGGACAGGAGTGGACTAAGGAATGGAACTCAGTTACCTGTGCTCCAACTGCACATCATCTGGCTGAGCACTTGACAAAAGCTGATGAGATGTTAAATACTAATGATTTCAAAACACAGCTTAGAGTCACTGTATTGAGTACTAAACATTTACAAGGTCTCCATTCAACTACTCATGCAGAGTTACATCACTTACGGGAAGAATTAATGAAGCAAGAACAAGTTCAGAAGATTGACAAGAAAAAATTCTTCCAACCTACCTTTGACAGAGTTGCTTATATTGAGAAGACTCAAGAGTCACAACAAGCTCAGATTGATGATATTCTGAAAAATCAAGCTTCTCAGCAATCTCAACTTAATAAAATCCAAGCCTTAGTGGAATTGCTTGTCTCTCTTCTCTTACCTGCTGATGCCAAAAAGGGGGAGAAAGTAATTAAGTCCAAATGCAAAACTGATAAGACACTGAAGGGGAAGGATGATGAAAAGGATGATCAAGGAAACCCTGGAATGGGTAGAGGTCATAGTCAAGGTAGAGGTCTCTCATCAAGACAAGCTGAAATCACAAGTCACATGACAAGTTCTGCTACTGGTAAAAGGATAAGTTCTGATTAACTTTTAGATCTTGATGAAGAAATGTCAAGACAGTTATTTCTTCAGGAAAATCCAGGAATGGACTTGGAGAGTTTAATGGAAGAAGAAGCCAGACTTAAATCAGAAAAATTCAAGTCTAAATCTGAAGCTTCTGGTAAAAAAACACTTCCAAAACTCAAAGGCATTGTGATAAAAGAAAGGACAAATACTGAAGCAACAATGGCTAAATCACAACCGCAGATAGATCCAAGATCCAAGGGTAAAGAAAAAGTTGGTGAACCTATCAAGGTTTATGTGCCTCCTGTGAATGAAGAAATTACTGATGAAAAGGATGATCTTGCTCTAACTTCAAGAAAAGTTTTTAGGACAACCTCAGACATGGCTCAAGTTGTTCAGAGTCAAGAGACAGTAAGTTCTGATATTTCGAAGAAGCAAGTAACCTCTGACATAGCTCAAGTTAACTTGATATCAGAAGATAAATCAAAGAAACTCCTACCAGGATTCACTAAAGCAAAACAGACTCAACCTTTGAAGACTGTTGCAAGTGGTTTTGAAGCAAGAGTGGTTACTGGAAAGGAAGCAAGAGATAAAACTGGATTGAGAAGTGCTGATGAAAGAAGAATACAGAACACTACCAATAATCCAACTTCCTTGAGTGAACCAGGTATTGGAGCAACTCCTGAGAGATTGAATCAACTGAAATCTGTACAAATTGTTTACCATACCTACTTGAAAGAACACATCTTGTTGTACTTCATGACATATGGTAGGGTTTATCATATAAGGCAAAATGCCATTCCATTGAAATATTTTAAAGAATTGGAGCATGTACTATTCTTACTTCAAGTGAATGACAGATTAACAGAAAGTGCTGCAAACTATTTGAAGGTTCAGATTCAGAGACAGAAAAGGCTTTATTCTGTTAAGTCTGACAGCACATATCTTCCAAAGTACAGAGATCACAAGGGTGATATAGTTGAAATGAAGCCCAACACTGCTAAGATTATAACTACCTTTCTGGGTTACAGGGCTGTGGAATTCAATCTTGAGTCTGATAAGGCATATTTGATCAGACTGGATCAGGATATAAGAAAAGCTAAGATTAATGATCTCAGGGCTGCAATCTTTCAAATTGGTGAAGATACTGCAGAACTTAAAGATGCTAAAAGGAGGATGATTGATGAACTCAGATATGCTGAGAGATGTTTGTTGAAGAACTATCTCAGAACAACTCCTGACATTAGAGAGATCAGAAGATGAAGCCAAGTCAAGATCTACAACTGCTTAAATTCTGATATTTGTACAGACTGAAGTTGTTATCAGAAGTTAAAGATTGGTAAAGCTTTAAGGACTGTAATTTGTAGTTATCTAGTCTAATTCTCATGCATTTATACTTAATGTTTTTGACATCATCAAATATCTGTTAAACTTGTATATTATGCTAATTTACAAGTTGGGGGAGATTGTTAGATATATTTGATAATGTCATGGCTAATATGATTTATGTTTAGTTTTCAGATCTTACTTAAACAGGATAAATCAGTACTTACTGGAAGTCAAGACTTAAGGATATCAGTACTTATATTATCAGGAGATAATCATCAGAAGATGGATATCAGAACTTAAGTACTGAAGGACGTTCAGATAAGGACAGCAACTGATTAAAGAAAAGAAGATCGAGACAAACATAAGAAGAGATATGCATGAAGAAGGAATTCTATGAAGAATAGAATACTTGGAAGAAAAGATATCTGATTGATATATTTTAGGAAGCAGAATTATATTCCATATCAATTAGCAATTATCTTGTAACTGTGTAGTATATAAACACAGACATAGGGTTTACACTATAAGTGTTATCATTATCGAAAGTATTATTCATTGTAACCCTAGCAGCTCTCGTGATATTTGTTCATCACTGAGAGATAACAGTTCCATACTGTAACAGAGTTTATTGTTTCAATAAAGTTTGTTTTCTGTTACTTGAGTTATTAAAGTTCGATTTGATTGTATTTTACACTGTATTCACCCCTCTACAGTGTGTGACCTAACAAGAACAATAAGCAAGAAAGTGTTTTTTAATCTCCCTTTACTACCTGATTTGATTAATCCGCTGTAAATTTGATGCTTAGTATTATTCATGAAATTTTGTCAGGAGGCTTATTGTTTCCCTGAGCACATTGTTGACGTGTTCTTGAAAAAAAGTACTTTTCCATTTTTATAAAATTAAATTATTAATATATTATGTTTTTATATTTAGCGTTGGTCGTTATGATTTTTTTAGTTTGACTTATATATGTTATAATGATTGTTGGAAATCGAGGAAACTAATTAAGGATTTATAGATGGGGAAAGTTCTGAATATTTCGAGTATGGTGGTGAAAATACTGCAGGTCCGTCCCAAAGATGTAAGAGGTGGCGAAAATGAAGACCATGGTAATGTGGAAATGTAATCATCTCGAATTTAACGTACCTTTATATGTTTTTTAACCTTATACTCTTATGGTAACTCCGGATATTGTGGTACATTTGACCTTCACACAATTAAGTCTAAATATACTCTAGGGTTCAGATATTTCAGTTGTACTAACTGATACTGAAGGTACATTTGCACCACCATTCTATTCCATGTCACTTCGATGGGTGCATTTCAGGAATAACTCAAAACATAATCAGACATAATAGACTCTCACGAGGAGATACAGTAGACAACCCAAAAAGTTGAGTAGATAAGCAAATGTTATCCAAAGATAAGAATTATTCAAAAGTAAACAAGATAAAAACAAGAAAGAGGGACTCCGGCCACCGACAGGAGGGGAAATAATAAATGCGTCTAATAACAATAAAAGGGAGAATATAACTTTTTAGGGTTTTTCGAACTGGTATGATATGGATTCACATAAAGTGGTTAAATTGTATTGTCTAGGTTGTAGTAAGTATAATTTGGTGTTGAAAATATTGTTTGTATATATTTGATGTCTATGTTGTTTAGTTTAAAATTAAATTTAATGTTCAAAAATGATTGTTTGGGTCAATTTAATTTTTGTTTTATAGGATTGGTTTGGTATTAGCAGATGTCTGCATGATTTTAGATTGTTAATTAAGAGGTAAAAAATTTGTTTTTGGCATGTATATTAACCTTTTGTGGAAAAAAATTGAGCCCAAAAAACTGACCTGTTAATGTTATTACTAACCATATTCAAGAGACAAATTAAAATAACATGTTTCTACATTAGTGACTAAATCATTTCCGAGCAGATTTGATTGGTTTTGTGTTGACGGGGCAATATACATGTGTATGCCACGTATAATGTGGGTCAATATGACACGAACGTGGAATTACTTAAGAGACCAAGTCTAGCGGTCAGAAAGTGATGGAAAATAATAATGATAAGTGACTGATGTGTCATCTACGACCAGACTTTAACCGTCTAACACTATCATCAGAATTTGGTTAGAAATGACCTCTTTTCCATCATTTTTAACAGTTTTGTCACACATAAGGTCATACCAAGGATAAATGATATTACATAGATGAATTTCCCTCTTGGCATAAACTTTTTGGTAAATCTAAGCCTAAGCCTAGACCGATATGATAACCGAGTTCATGAATTATGGTCAACAAACAGTACGAGCTGAAGGTATTTTTGTAGTGCTAAAAACTATGTCTCTACAACTAGTATGTCTAGTACTAAAGCTGATCATGATAAGCCTTTTTCTGGATATGATGTTGGTACATTTGCTACTACTGAGTCAATAACTCTTTTTGATAGCCATTGTAAGCAACCCGTGCAGCTGCTTCTGTGGATCAACCAACTGATGTTTTTACTAAGTTTTTGGCTTTTTCTTTGCTCTATCACCTTTTGTTCAAGTTAGGTTTCTCTGATTTCTTTTCGACTCCTTACTAGCAGGGGGTATTACATATCAAGCTCCTATCAAGTTGACATCTAGGGTGTCCAGCTCAGCAAGTCCAGTGCAGCATAATTACTTAGAAAGTTGTTAGATTTCATATATAGACATTATATCAAAGAGGCTGGGTTGTAAGAAACTATAAATCTATTTTTACATTTTCTCTTATATACAAGCATGTTACGAGTTTTTTACATATTAAGAGCTTTACGTCCTATCAATTGCACGCAGCGCTGACAATTTCTTATAGGAAACCTAACACAGACGTTAATGTTTAGTGTTTAGATATGAAAATTTGGTACACAAATACGAAATTACACAATGGCGAAAAACATAAATATAATTAATTTTGGGTTTAGTTTTTGATATGGGTACACAGCAGAATGAAAGTACATAAAACAAATAATATTTATAATATAACTAATATATCTTTACTTATATTAAATACAATAATGTAACTTTACTTGCAACCTCTAAATACATGTACTACTTTCCCATGTCCTAGGTACTGCATTTCTATCTTTAGTTTTAGTTCCTTTTTGGTTTCACAACATCGGTACATGAATGCAAATCATGATTGTGTTCGAGATTATATTTGACACGATTTATACACAAACACGGAATCTTAGAGTGTCTAATTATGACATACAAAATGTTTATGATTTGAAAGGCATTGACAATATAAAAAAAAATTGGTAATTTTTTTCTTTAATTTTGGTCAAAATACAAAAATATTCTCCCTATAATAGCCATAATTTTATATTATTTATTCCTTCAGCACAAAGTAACAAATCCTAACGAGCAATAATTCTCGGCGAAGGAAATATTAAAATCCAGTCTTTTAGTAATGGGTTAGGTCGTTTTCTTGTGGTAGTAATACACGAAAAAGGTTTTTACCCGGAGCACCAAAAAATTGATTCAAAGAATAGTGGCAAAGGGAAAAAGAAATATTTACACTTTCTTTTTTCTTGTTCTTGGTCAATGGAGGCCCATAAGAGTAAAAACGTTAAACAATCACAAATATAAACTAGATGCAATAAAAATAAAATATTCTCTATGATATTAATTACATACATTATTTTAGGTTGTTCACTAGTTTACTAAGTCGCGCTTTACAGTGGCATTATAAACGTTCTTTTAAATATAACAAATAAAAAAATATTTGGATTATGGTTTCATATTGGTCATTCTGAATAATAAAAGCTATAAGTTTAATCTGAACTATCTACGATTTTCTCGCCATTGGAACTCTTGATTTCAACCGAATGTCTAGTAATGTTAGAAGAAATTTGTGATAATACTGTTTAACTATCAGAGTTTGCCAATCAGTATTTGATATTAGAGTGTGACAGAGATGATGTCATCAGCATTTGCTGATCAGCTTTTATCATCAGTATGTACTCATATCAGATTTATCAAGATGGTAATCAGGACATATCAAAGGAGGAAAGATTTGCAGAGATATGTCGGTGTAGGACTTTACTTATTTGTAGCAATCAATAGATGTATATGTATTAGGATTCTTTATTCTATTGTAATACATATTCTAGATTGATTTTGTAATTGTGCAGTATATAGGCACATGTTAGGTTTACACTTTATGTGTCGAGCATTGATATATCATACACATAACCTAGTAGCTCTTAAGGATATATGTTCATCCTTTGAAAGTGTATTGTAATAAGTTTTTATCAGTTCATATAAAAACTGTTCTTTCAGTTGAATCTGTTATTTTGATTTGATTGTATTACCTGTATTCACACCCCTCTACAGTTGATTAAAGGCTTAAAAATTGGTATCAGAGCTTATTGTTGATACATAAACAGTTTAAGATCAACAAAATAATCAATATTGGCAGAAAAAGAAGCTCAAAAAATCCCCCACCTTCAACAGCCATTAATAAAATCAGCCACAACATGAGTAGATATGAGGCTATCAAGTTTCCAATCTTAAAGGTTCATGATTATCCAATCCGGAAAGTAAAGATGGTCATGTGTCCGGAAGCAACAGATCCTGAATATCTGAATAAAATTTATGATGGTCCTCACGGGCCAATGAAGCTAGCTATGGCTGTTGTCGGCCAAGAGGAAAAGATGGTTGATAAAGAGAAGAAAGACTATTCTCCTGAGGATCTTTCATCTATTACGAAAGATGCAAAAGTTAGACATATTCTGTATAACAGTCTTGATAGTGTCATGTCCAGTAGAGTCATTGGATGCAAAACTGCGAAGGAAATTTGGGACACTTTGGAGATCAAGTGTCAATGCACCATTGCTATCAAGAAGAACAGAAGGAGAATAATCATTCAGGAGTATGGTTACTTTGACTCAAAAGCTGATGAGTCATTGACTGAAATCTATGACATGTTTCCAAAACTGATGCATGACTTGTCACTGGTTGATAAAGAATATGATCTAGAAGATTCTAACTTGAATTTTTTTCTTGCACTCCCTAAAAAGTGAGACTTAAAGGTCACATATATAAGGGAAAATTATGATCTTGATGAAACATCTCTAGATGAGATCTATGGTATATTGAAGACTCATGAACTGGAGATGGAGCAAAAAAGCAAAAGAAAGGGCCTAGAGCAAGATAGGTAGCACTCAAGATTGAAGAAAAACTAAGGGAGAAAGCTGAGAGAAAAAACAATTCCAAAGGCAAGGCTATGATATCAAAGTCTGATACTGAATCATCAAACTCTGATGATGACTCACTATAAAACTGACTCAGACATTGAAAGTGATCATGGCAATGATGATGATATTCAACAAATGGTTGCTCTGCTGGTAAAAAGCTTCAAGAGGATGGTCTACAAAAACTTCAAGAATGAAAAAAGGTTTTCCAGGAAAGGCTCTAGTTCCTCAAACACTAATAAGAGGAATTACAGAAGAAACTATGATGTGAAGGAGTCAAAATCTGGGAAATTTGACAAGTCAAAGACAAAGCGCTACAACTGTGATGGAGTTGGACACTTTGCAGCTGAATGCAAGAAGCCAAAAGCTCAGAAGAAACAAGCCTTGATCACCTAGAAATAGAACTGGATGATACATCAGAATCTGATGAGGTTCTCAACTATGCCCTCATGGCAAATGCTGAAAATGAGGCTGATATTACTGAGATAAAGGTACCTCAAATTATACTTGCTTTAAAACTGATGATATCTGTGAATTAAGGCAATTTTTTTTAAAATACCGCATGTTAGTTATAGGGATAAAACACTTGAAAATACTAGAATTATAACTGAGAATTCTGACCTAAATAAAAAGAATGATCACCTAGAAGCTGAGTTAATTTTATGCTAGAAACTCAAAAAGAAAGTGATGATGCTTTGTATGCCCCTCTTCTCTGTTGAGTTCATCTCGTAAAGGGGGCTACAGTTCGCTGCGCCGAGGCCTCTACAAAATAGGAAAAGGTAAGCGAGTCCCCCCGGAACTGAGAAACTCGTAATCAGAAAGTGAGTCAAATCTTAAATCGAGCTAAGCATTAATGGTATCGATGCTAAAAATAAATAAATGGTCTCAACTCGAGTAACTCAAAATCAGGGTTCTTCCTCTTTGAATAAGCAATCCCAAGAAGGCACCAACAAACGAGTTGTTCCTCTTAAAAATAAAAATGCTAGAATCCTCAATCTTAGGCATACGGTTACCGATCCGAGCTGAACCATTTAGGTTCATTACAACTGGGAACTACTGGGCGCTGCTTCCTCAATTCACAATCCGACTTCACTATGAAAGACAAATAATTTCTTATAGAACATCATGTATAAGATATTTGAAGTAAATTCGTCGTATACGGATTTTAGGGCATTTAGCTAGCCTATATCTCCGCTCTTGCAGTAGTTGTTCTAGATTTGAAGAGAAATAACATTGGATGAGTTCTAGGTTAAATTTGCAGAGAATATTATTTTTCCAGGAGATATTTACAAGCAGTTGCTAAGTGGTATCCTATCACGGAGGCTAGTAAGTAGGCTTTTCTTATATTTGTCACTCTCCACCCAATATATCCTCCAACGGAGTAAGAGAAGTCACCCGGGCTATGAGCTATTTCGTCATTTTCTTGCCGGAGTTCGCTACCCATTCAAAGTATGCTTAGGCAGTTCTTTCGTTGAGCACAACAAAATTAAGAGGAATTTGTATCATTTCAAATCCCTATTCTTATCGAAGAGAAGGAACACGAAGATTCTGCTTGTGAGCGTAATGGTATAAGCCCGCCTGACTGTGAGACCGATTGGTCGAACAGAGACGAAGATTGGTCAACTTTCGCATGAAAGAAGGTTAAAAAACAACTTTCGCATGAATGGTATAAGCCAATCTTAAGAGTGCTCCCTCACTTTATATTATGGAAAAGGTGCATAAATTCTATTTTTCCCTATTCTCAATAATAAGATGTTGCGCCCCTATCAGTGTGAATTGATAAATCCAATTTAGGGAATCGAAAATGAGGAGTTATATGCAAGTATTTCTAACTAGCCCATAGAAGACATTAGTTATACTTGCTAAGACACCTAGGTAGTATTAACAATAAGAGCAATAAGCAACATTCACTCGCTCATCAGCATACGGGCCCCTCTGGTTTCCTTGCTAGATTAGAAGCCAAACAAGTTGTTTTAACTTCACTTAGGCCACAAGAGCTCTTCGTAAGTTGGGTACTTTTTTTGGCTTCAATAGGGGGTTATCGCTGAAGTAAGCGACTGTGAATGGACTGACACCGCCTGGTCTGGAGAGCACAGATTAGGAAATTCGATCCAGGCACGCGCAAAAGAGACGCCACCGGAAAGGATGAAAAGAGACAAGATGCTGGTGGTAAAAGAAAGGAAGAAGATAAATTAAGTTTGTATTCCGTGAGTGATAGATAGCTTCCTGACGGGGTAAGGGGGATATGACTAGGAAGCTGCCTTTTCTTGTCAGCCCAATGAAGATAGCATGAATAGTTGGAGTTGGTGCTTCTCCGTTCGAAAGTAGGAACAACTTCCATAACAAACGGTGAAAGCAACTCTCGTAGTTTTTAGGATTAACATACAGAAAAAGGACCCATGTAACAAGGTTACTACATCGCAGATGGTTCAGCAACACCCGATGCCAAAAATTATTGAGAACTACAACGGGGTTAAAATGCATTTTATTCTTTGTATTCAATATCGATCTTACGAAACCCCCACTCCCAGTGCCTGTAGACACCTTCCTGTGACCGTTTATTGGTTTCGGATGCAGCGGGATAGGGCTTTGGATATTCGTATGCCATCGGGTTATTTGAAGATGGCATTGGTTTCAGCTTGACTACTTTCTTCGTTGGTTTCCTTTTAGTTAAAAGGGCTCAAAGTGCCTTAGGCTAGCAAGGGAAATGGATTTAGGAAAGAAGGATCCCATGTCCCATATGAAACAAAGACCAGGCTTTATCATTTTTTTTTGAAGTTAAGGGAGGTCCTCTTTTTTGTTAGTTAGTTCATAGTCCATTGGATGGTTGGTGCAAGGCTAGTAATTGGAACACTGAAGAAGCGGGGGCCCGCGATAGCTGCCGAATCTTCTACTAGTACATGGACCACTGTGTGGATCGATGGGCACTGCCATAGTTGACCCAATTTCAACTCTTTCTTCTAGATGAGATGGGCGGGTTCAGTCTGATTTTAAAATGCCGTTGACTTCGACCTTTAGCGATTCGCCCCTGAACCTAGAAAAACCCTATGATGCCTTCAATTTCAGAAAATAGGTTTTTTTTATACTTTCCTCCTCCCTTTTCTGCTCACTCGTAGGGGGCCGAAGCCCCACAAGATTGTGTCCAGAATCTGGTAATCTAAGCATTGCATCTTCTGGTCAGCTCGTATTAACCTTGGGATTTCAGCAGAAAATGCGAAGGTTGCTTAAAGTCGGTCGGCCAATAGGTGAAAGAGATTCAACTAGTTTAGTTCTGAATCACCCTCCGTGGACGAACCTTGCGGTTCGCGAAGCATCTGGCTTACCGGTAATCTCCCATTCCCGTTGTCGAGAGACTTTCATTACTATAGCATGCTAGAAACGGGGAGTTGAGGTGGTTTCCCAGACTCTTTCATAGAATTCCAACAATTTCTCCCGCTCCTCAAAAGCCCACATGAACGAGGTTGATTCTTAAACTCTTCCCACTGAATATGATAAAGCCTATAAAATAAAGAGCTACTATCATTTCTTTATTATAGATTGAGATCTTCTTCGGTTTCTCTACTTCATCATCATCGATGAAAGAAAAAATTGAAGGCAATGTTCCAGGATCGCCTGGCACTACAAGAAAAAAGTCCATAAACATCGGATTTTGGCCGATGTCCATGTTGTTTGGCAACCAATGTTGATGTCGGTGATGTCTATTCTAGACATCGGCCATAACCCGATGTCTTTACTTGCTTAGACATTGTTTCTGGTAAAAAAAATGATGTCCATGCATTGTTTTTTTACACCTATTACAACAGATTAAACATATTACGAGCTATGTTTTTTTTCACATAGACATCGAGTATTTTCATTTAGGTGATGTAAAATCAGATATTAAACATCGATTTCTTTAGTGAAAGGTGATATCTATATCGACACATAGACATCAGTTTTATCCCAAACAAAGTGTTGTCTATGTTTAATTTAGACTTGAACATGTTAGTCTTTGACATCAATTATTCATCTAAAAGCGATGTACATTAACTTTTTTGAATTAGTTTTTCTTCTTTAAAAGTGATGTCTATATTGTCACATAAACATCAGTTTTATCCCCAATAAAGTGATGTCTATTTTCAATTTATACTTGAACATGGCAGTCTTTGACATCAGTTTTTTATCTAAAAGCATGTACATTAACTTTTTTTGACATCAGTTTTTGTTCTTTAAAAGTGATGTACAATTGCTTTTGTAACTAAGATATATCAAATATATGGAACTTGCACTCAAGTAAACTAAAGAAATAATAGATTTGAATACATGCTTAAATACATAGTCTGATCCTTTATCATCATCAAAATAAACTGCATCTTATATTGAAAATATACTAGTTTGTTTTCTGCTATTCCCATCAATTCATCATCTATATATTTTGGTGAAGCATCTACATTCTCACGAAGACTTGATCCAAGTTCCCGCTGTGTTTTAGAGTTTTGTCCACCAGTTGACTTCTGCAACACGTCTAAATAGATGCATGTTCCATCTAATTCTTGGCGAAAAAGATTTAAAGGTGGCCTGTAAAATAGTGAAGTACGATGCTCAAGGTTTTTATGGAGTATACCCAAAGTCAAAGCAGGGACAGAGAAAACATATTTATAGTTTATACCTCTCAGCAGAAATGTGGTGCATTCGCGATCTGAGATTAGTATATGAATTATAAGATGCAGCAAACTCTAAGATAGAGAACAATATATCCATGACACTGATCTTTTGTGCGGTCTTTAGCATGGCCCAGTATTTTTTCTGCAAATTTAAGAGCTGATTTAAAAAACTGTACTCTCAGTTTTTCTTTCGATGTTATACTTTCCCCAAGATGAAACTATTAAAACTAGTGCTCTCTCATTGTTCTAGCTTATTAGAGTATAAATATGTAGATAAGAGTAAGTACATGTAGTTACAGACTCTTCATTTTGTATATTGACCTCCATGGAATCTACAACATCAGAGAGCTAGGAAATAAGATGGTATTAGAAAGTACACAAGAAGCTTTGATGCAGGACAAAAAATAAAGGTAATAAAATAAGAAGGATAGCTAGTAAAATTGTTGTGCAACTAATTCTAGAAATATTGTTTGGGTGAATTCATATCAGAGAAAATTTAGACTATACGACCTATTACTCAGCTACAACGAAAAGAACATATATGATGCGACCAAACACAATAAAAATCAAAGTTAAGAATTTACCTTTCTCACAGAGAGAAGCAACTATTAAGCACTGCATATCTATTGAACTCCGTTCATTTATATCCCGTCCATTTTTTATAATTTGGAGAGAGTAGATATATGACATCAGATTGAAAGGATAATATAGGAGAGCTGGGCAACAATTTAATTATTTAAAGTTTGCAACTGGTAAAATATTATCACATCAGTAGTGCGGTGCATAGGACTACTTCATGAGCTGATATATTTATCCAAGTCGAATTGGCCAAAACGTGTAGAATTAGTTTTTCACACTAAACTAGAGTGAAATTATAGGGAATAATTATGGATATATAGAAGAAAACACTAAACATCAATATGTACTCATGGGGTAATATAGTTTTGTGCAACTGCGCTTCATACTTGACAGCAATGACAGGTTCATCATGAAGAAAATGCTGGCAAAGAAAAGGTTGAGTAGGAAGGTCAAACTTGACAACAACAAAGAAAACATTAGACAAAGGCAGAGAATTAATATACTTGCAAATACTCATCTCGCAAGCTGGTTGACTGCATCTGATCCCGCTCCAAATAGGCATATTCGATTTCTGACAATAACAACGCCCGAGCAATAACTATTTCACGCTTAGAAAACCCATGTAGCTGAACCCTTGCAACCTAAAAGATAAGAAATCAGTAGAAGAAATATAAGAAAGACTTAACAGTTTTATAAAAATGCACACCTCAGTAAGCATTGATTCCAAGGCCTCTATAGTTCCTTTCTCTTTGCAAGACGAAGTCATTATATAGGCCTTACTTGGTCGAACGAGGACATCAGCGGAAGCCGAGCATGAAAAATATGGTAGATCCTTCTTGCGAGATATCTTAAAGAATCTTTGGTTCAAAGCATGAAAGAACATGCACTCTACAAGTAATTCCCTGTAATCCCTTACAGTCCTCAGCTCCAGCACAGGCATCTTACAGCTTACCATCACTGCAGACTATTCAAGGCCAATTAAAGATAGGAACTGTCTGACTTATTGCATGGAAAGGATCATCCAACATGAAAATACATGGTTAAAAAGAAGTATAGTTAAAAATGATGCACAACAAACTAACCCCGGCAGCTTCAGATTCTAACAAACATGAATATCGTGGCTCTTCGTGTGATGGAACCAGAAAGTGTGGTATAGGAGGAGGATCAGATGCTGAAATTTTATTCCCGAAATACATCTTTATAAGCTCAACAACAATCTGTTATATCGATTATGACGAGCGAGGGAAGAGAGAATTAGATAATTAAAAAATAAAACTCAGCATTATTAGTCACCGTGTTTCAAAGGATTATACTGTATTATTAAGCTAGCTGACATGATTGGATTTGACACAATTCATTCCAAATACACACACAGATTCTTTCCAGGCTTAATTTGACCAACGGGAGATTTTTTTCACTCCGGTGAGAACATATATATTAAATACACGTCTGTTATGAAATATCAAAGTATGCGATAAATAGCCAGATTTGAAATCTAGACCTATGTATCAGCGAAATCTCCAATTGCTACAACAACCATATTTTTCGGATGATACCATTTCCTGTAGAACTGTTTCACAGTCCCAGGAGACACAGTTCGGATCACCTTTTCCAGTCCAATGGGTAAACGCTCGGCATACTGCAACCATTGATGAGCATATATGATGTATTCATATAGATATAGATGTATTGTTCCCAAAATCATGCTCACAATAAATTACAACTGTACCCTAATTCAAACAGGAAACACCAAACTTATATTAAAAGTACTACGATAAAAAGAATTGATCACCTTACTTTCAATTCTTAGGCTAATAGTGAGCATGCCAATGCAAAAGCACAGATAAGGTTCGTTCACAAATAAAAAGGAGCACATAACGAACTTGTACAATACAATGAGGATCACATACATATAAGCTTAAACTGACATACTAAAAAATCAGGATTACTGAGCACGTCGATCAGGATCTGTTTTCTAATTAAGCTAAGAGAATGTTCGACAAGTGCTAGATAATAGCTAAAAATATTTGGAATTACAAGTACCAACAACTAGACCTTTGAACCTTCCATCATGAGCGCCCAATCTGCCTCCTGCATCCTTCCATTAACATTTCTAGTACCTCTATACTCTTCCAGAACTGCTCCTCTTTCTTTCTCCAAATCATCTGATGATACCCGAATCTGTACTAGGCATAAGGTTGAACCTATAAAGATATATGATAAAATCTTAAATTATATAAAAAACCAAAACGTCACTATTACCTCTGAACTGAATTCAGCCAGTATAGATATAGCCTGAGGTAAAACTTCAGGCTTGTCAACTGGAACAAACAGTTCATAAACAGTTTCATCAAAAGATGTCACTGCATTTTGACAAGCCCCAAATTCTGCACCAACACTTTCAAGAAACTTTATAATATCATGATTCATGTACTTGTTAGTCGCACTGAAAGCAAGATGCTCAACAATGTGCGCAACTCCGCGCTCTTCCTCCTCTTCCAACACTGAGCTGCCATATAAACTTGTCCAATTATAAAAACAACCCAAATAAACTGTGTATGCAGGAACTATAACAAACAAGTAAACACTTTTCACTGCAACTCCCTTGATTATACCCAAGATTTCATCTACAATCAAAGTACCTTAAATATAAATCAAAGATTACCTCAAATAATAGTTGTATCATATAGAAAAACAAAATTAAAAAATTAATTAATGAAAGATAAATCCAAGTAAACGAAAATAACATGCTAATTATTACCTAAACCATATTCCTTATAACCAACAAAGAGTATTAAAATTAAAAACCCCTATTTAAAAAATTAGGGTTTCGATTTTAAAAATCCCCAATTTAAGAAATTAGGGTTTTGATTTTAAAAAACTTAACTGTTAAAGCAGAGAAGACCATAATAGTATTCATGTAAAGGAGATACCAAGAGATTGTTAGCAGACCGGTGAAGGTGATTGTGATGGTGAACCCATCAGACCTGGTGGAGATGGTGGTTACTAAAACAGCAGAGCTGGTGGCGGTGGCCATTAGAGTAGCGAAGGTTGTAGTGGTGAGAGACGAGTGAGAAAGAGAGAGAGAGAGAGAGAGGGAGAGAGAGAGAGAGATTCAGTGGGGGTTGAGAGACGAGAGAGAGATTTGGGAGAGATTTACTTCTTCTTTTTTTGTTTTTAGTTTCTCTGGACAGGGGGAATAATTGGCAATCAAACGAGGGAAAGTTTTGTAAAATTTCACTAAGGGGGGAAATAAATTGAAGTGGCCGGCGCTGATTTATTTTAGAGAACTTTAGACATCGGTTGTTAAATAATCGATGTCTTCAAATAAAAAAGACATCAGAAAAATACGGGGTGATGTTATTACCTCTTTTAACATTAGTGGCATCCACAACCGATGTCTAATGTGTGATGTCTATTCAACTTTTTCTTGTAGTGTGGAGACGACGGGAGATCCATTTCTGGTTTATCAGCCCCCTGCTTCTCGCACTTCTCCCACCCTCTTCTACTGACTTTCTAGCACTTCTTTTGCTGCTGATCTCACATCAAGAGGAGCTCCTTCTTGTTCGGGGTCATCCTTACCCTACTGCAAGAAAAAGCACTTTCCGGAAAGACCACATATTTGTTCATTTACCGGGTTCGACACGAAATCATAAATAAGCTCTACTAAGGATTGCCAAACATTTGGTAGTGAGTTTCCTCCTCCGTTTTTAGTAACAAAATGAAACAAAACAGCCATTTAACACACGATTGAGACCTTTTAGAATGTAGCGATTGCGGATTCGAAGCCAAAAAGTGGTTCACCCGTTTAATTCTCTTGGCGAATAATATTCGCTTCGTGGGAACAACAAAAAACACCAGATCATTTCGGTCTACACATGGCTAGGCACTTTGGTCATTGGTTTCTCGATTAAAACTCTCTGACGTCGAAGATCTATTACATCTACAACCCTAAGGGTTTAGTATGGACCAAGTGTAATGGCAGATTTGGGTGGAGTCTCACTCTATAGTTAGAGGCCTTCCTTGAAAGCCCCTTTGCTCATCAGTAAATTGCATACAATAAGTCAAGAGCTCTTCCGCACATTTAATTGGTTTCACCCGAAGCATCGGACCAATGATCACCCATGACTTCTGTGTACCTCTAGTGCCACAAATGTAATAACCCCAATTTTTTGGATTTTTTTTAAAACTCTGATGAATATTAACTTTTGCTGATGATGTTGATTAAGGAAAATTATCAGGCCATATCATAGAGGAGTACTGTTATGGAAATTATGAGATCATATTAGTATTCCATAAAGTAAATGAGTGTATGTAGATGTCGTCAGAATTCGAATCCGGACACTTTTATTTTTCCCGAAAATCCACAAGATACCGAAAGAATTAAGTATAAGGTAACATTATTACATGGATTCAAATTCAAGGATTATAGGAGAGGATCATTAAGGAATATAAAATATTAAGAAAGGTTTAGGGAAGTTCAAGTAATGAGATCCCGAATATGATCCCTTAAAAAATTAACGAGAACGAGAGTAAAGTGAACTGTAAAACAAATAAGCGACCAAGAGACAAGCTTGTACAAGAAGCCAAGGATTATGACATCATCAAACCACAAGATAAAGACATGTGGCATGGAAGTGACATAGGGATGATGAGATAAGCGAGGTTAAAGAGATATTTTGTGTGGATGAATTCTAGCCAAGCAAAGTAACCATGATTAAAGCCAAGGTTAAAAGTAACCAAACCTTAAACACCACATATTATCAAAACACAAATCAAGAAGCATTTTACTTCTTCTTCTCCTTCATTTGCTTCGGCCTTTCTTCTTAAAGCAAGGAGGAATTTTTCAAAACTCAAGCTACACACCTTCAAAAATTAAGAGGTTTATCTCATTGGATTCCATAATTCATAACTTAGATGAGCCATAAGTTTGAGCTCAAGATTTCATGTTTATCTAAGATAATAAATTCATCAAAGTTCTTTATAAATAGTATCTTCAAGAACTAACTTTGTGTTTTCTTGATTGTTTGTGAGATCCAAGCTTGTTTAAGGATTGATCAAGGTCATAAGGCTCCCTAGCAACTTAGTTCACTCCAAGAAAGGTATAATCTCTCGAACCTAAGCTTTGAATTTGATTTTTAATGAGTTTTTGGATTATTTGGTGAAATTAACGTTAGATTCATGTTTGTATAAGTTAGATCCATGTTTGTATAAATATGATCCATGTGTATTTGTTAGTTTTGGTGGTTTAAAGATGATTATAAATGGATCAATGATTAGTACTTAACTGACTGGTTTATTTGGTTGTATCTTGACTTGATTAGTATTCATAAGATAGATTTGGTGTTATGATGGTTGGACGGTGATTTAGTGAAGTTTGGTAGATGATTGGATTGGTAAGAAATTTGGAAATCACGTAAACATAACCGTCATAACGCCCGTTTGCATATAAACTGTTTGTGCATGACTTTCAGACTAGAGAACTCACTGACCGAACTGTAACTTTTACATGTTTATCTAGATCGTATCGTAAGCTTTTTTTTTGGTATGTGGCTCGCTTAGATCCGATGTACGGTTTAGGAGAAATGACCATTTTAAGTTTTGGTATTTCGTGAACGAACATTTACCCCTCGCTTAAATTTGAAACCTTGTTTAAAGCCCTTAAAAGACTAATTGGATTAGGAAACAATTATTTAAGGTGGATTAGGCAGTTGGTAAAGTACTCGTGAAAGAGTCGCTTTAAAATATTTAATAGTTATTTTTATAAAAATGGTGGAGCCGAGGGTACTCGATCGACTAATGAAATTCGTTAAGCGCAGAAGCGAACGTTAGAGTCTAAGGGGATAAAGTCTAGTTTCGTAAGAGACCGTGGTTTAATTCTGGATTATATGTTGTTTATAGGTTACCGGACTCGCATCAGACCTATTACCACCCCGGTTTCCAAGGCAAGTTTTCTACCCGTTATATAGTTGTTGTGATGTACATATATTGATGCATTATTTTGAGATAAGTGCATGGTTGTTATTAGCAAGTCTTGCAATATATTGGAGCATGTTGATATGATATATATATATATATGCATGCTTGTCTTATAATCTTGATATTTCATTGTCGATTCAATTGTTATAAACTGCATAGTACCCATGCTAGAGATGGGCATTATTTGCGTATACCCTTAGTATATGGGACCCAAAGTTGAACATTTTCCTAAAACCGAGAGGCGAGGTTCCCGAGTATATTTTATATAGTCTTATATAACTATTAATCGAAAAAGGTATATTTGATAGTTTTGAATAATAATCAAACATATTTTCAATTATTCAAATAAAGATCTTACTTTCTTATAAGTATATCTTTTGTTATTTATTATTCGTTTGAAGTATAAGTTTTAAAACTTCTACTTCATTTATTTTTATAAAGATTATCCTTTATGAGAATATTATTTAAATAATAATATTCAGATATTTTCTAACATGTTGGGACTAATTTATTTTATTAAATCATCATTACTCCAAACATTCTTAAAAAAAAATTTGAGTCTTCAAAATGATTTTAAAAAGTTAGAGCGGATCCCAAAACTCATTTTCAAATTTAAAATCTTCCTTTTCAAGGGGATTTAAATAATCGCTCAAAACCTAAGGAATCCGGCTCCGTGGTGTATTTTTGGTGCAACGAAGTTGCTAATTTGATAAAAGAGTTTGATTACTTGCCCAACATTCGGGAAGTAAGCCCAATCAAAATGCGTCGGCATAAGCGACATGGGCTCAGTGGGAGTTCATCAAGGTGTAAGTGGCTGAGTGGTAGTCCATTAAAGCGTAAGTGGCTGAGTGGCAGTCCAACTTAAGGTCCTAATACGGTCAGGGTGATGACTAGTGGGGAATTTATCCATCTACTATTAGAAAATGTGACTTGAATGATATTTTTGCCTGATCAGCAAGATATCAGGTTTATGCCAAAGTTTCTTCTTTCCAAAATTCTTGGGAATGACAACTCTGCTTATACTTTTCATAGCAGAAGAGTGTGTGAGATATATATATATATATATAGGTGTATATATATATTTGGACTTAATGAAGTATCTCGTAACTTCATTTCTTTTATATGGTATCTCAAAGATTGATTCCATTCAAGTCTTATCTTGTAGTCTCATCTATGTGATGAACTTTTGGCACTTATTATATCTTAAACGGTGGTAGTTCAAGCAGTATTCGGAAAAGATATAAGTATATTGGAGTATCTTGTAACTTCATCTTTTCAACTTATATCTAGTTAATGATTATCTTATGCATGACAAAGATTTTCAGAAAAATGTTGAGACAAGATTAGATATATGAGATCACCTTGCAACGATATTTTTATACAGTTATAAACTGGAACTCTGTGTATATTATGCATGGAAGAGGATTTCCAAGATTTTGAAAAGTATATATACATATATACTGAATATTTTGTGACTTGGTCGCGTTAAGATATCAAACTTGGTACATTTTTGCTTGACCAAGACTTTCATGAGTACTATGAGAAGGCTTATATATTGTTAATTACTATACATGTTATTTTGGTGGGCTTTTTGCTCACCCTTTCTTTATTCTTTCATCACACAACAACAGCTAGACAAGATGATTAAGACCAAGCTCCCAATTCGCGAGCAGACAGGAAATGTTCTGCAGTTTTCTGTAGGCGTTGATGCCGCTGTAGCTGAGGTAGGAAATACCAATAGGATAGGTTTTCAACTTTTGATGTACCAGACTTATGTATATTTATGAATTGTAATAATGGAAAAGGAAATGTAAATTTATTCAGAAACCCTTTTGAGGTGTAATGGCTTATAATTGTGGAATAAAATGACTTGTGTTATTTTTGATATTCATCTCTGAGACTATAACTTGTGGTGTGTGTGTGTATATTGTGGGGTCATAGTACGCAGTAGTTGGTTGTTTATTAAGATTAAGTGTTATTAAGGGAAATGGAACTTGTGACAACTCAGATCCCCGACCCCGGATTTGGGGGTGTTACAACAAAGGCTTTTGGCGGTCTTATTGGCCACGCGTCGGGCCCATTCACTTGCTTATATTAGAGGTTGTAACTTGTAGATACATAGTTCCCCCATAACTATAAATAATATTGGCTTCGGAAACGAGCTTGCTCTCTCAAAAGAATTGGCAGTGGGTTCAATAACATAGAGAAGATTGAAATCCTATACAGCGTGATTCCGTTCTTATGAGGTCTAATTATAATAAAAGAACTTCACTAACTTGAACAACAACCTTAAGGTGGGGAAAAGCATGGAGCACGCGGGCTCAGCTCTCGCTCTCCTCCCATCCGCGAAGCTGAGGCATCATTCGTCTAATCGGGAGAAAAAAAAGGAAAAAAGCGTTATTGTTGTGCTTCCCTTCCCAGTCACCATTCCGATAGGGACAATGGGAAACAAGGATGTAAGGCGGAGCGAATCCGGAAAGATTACTTCAGTTCGGATTATTTTCTGTAACTCAGGAACATGAAAGGAAAAATTATTAGAAAATCATGCTTACCTATAAAAGGAATTAGATAAAGAAAGAAAAGTAATTAAGCTTCTGACTAATTTAGGAAAAACAACTCAAGATTTAATAGAAAGTGGCTATCAGGGATCATGATTAGGTTATGCTAATAAATCTAATTCTGATAAATTAAATGAAAAAGAAAGTGAGAAAATTAAATCAATAAATACTTATAAAAAGGTAAAACTGAACAAGTCTCAGTTAAGACCTATTAAGTTTAATTTAAGTGCTGATGTTGTTAAGTCGTAAATGAAAAAGTGTCAACATCCGCTTCTAAGTCAAACTTAAAAACTGATAAGAGTGAACAAGTTCACATCAATACAGTATATATAGGTTTAATGACTCAGAAATAGCTTACGCAAAAGCTGAAGGAAGTTAAAATGGGAAACAAGGAGAAACATCCTAGAAAGAACAAAAATGGAAAGGTAGGTGCTAATAAGAAGAATAAATACAAACCAATTCCTAATGCACCTAGAAAGGCGTGTTTAAATTGTGGTAGTACTAATCATCTTGATGTTGCTTGAAGGAAAAATAAAGGAATAAATAGTGTTCCTCTTAAATCAGAGTTTAGGAAAAGAATAGTTAGATATAAACCACAAAATCTATGTTTTCATTGTGGTAGTGTTTGACATTAAATTTACACATGTAAAGAGTATCACAGTTTGTATTATGATTATTATGAACTGAAACCCTCACTAGTACAAAAAGTGTAACAACCCAAATTTTTGACATCGGTAAAGCCCTTTATGAATAGTAACCTTGCGGTTTAATAAAAAAATTTGCGACCACACCATATACGAGTTTTTAATTTAAGATTTCGAGTTGATATTGTGATTATACGTACCAAATGAGTGTATGTAAATGCTATTAGTTCTCGAAGAAAACGAACTTTGAAAAATGACCGTATCTATGAACCATCAAGGATTACGAGAATCATAATATAATTTCAAATTTAAAATCCTACAAATTCAAATCCAAGTACGATACTTCAAAACGTAAAGAACCTATAAGAAAGGATTTACACCACGAACCGTTTACGAAAGTTTATTACGAAAACGAATAAGTGGCCAAGCGAACGTGTAAAGAATAAATAAACGTATCAAACCAAGCTAACTATGTAATCTAATTAGATTAAGAAACTAAGCATGGTTAAGTAGCCAAATAGTAACCTAACTAAATAGGAATGATAACCTGAAAGCTAGCAAATAGTAACCAAGTACCTAAACTAAGTAGTATAGCTTGGAAACTAGGATGGCTAACAAATATTTCTATTGATTTAGTAGTACTAGGTTATATACAACATCATGTATCAAAATCTTTCACAAGAAGCATCCAAGAAAATCACAAAAACTCTCTCTCTCTCTGCAAAACACAATGCTGATTTCAAGAACACCGTAGGAAGAAAAATCCATATCTCGTGTTCTACTCATTCAAAAATCACCAAATATTTACCAAACCTCTTTCATATCATCATTAAGTCACGCCTATCAATGAAGTTTTTAATTCTATAAAAATGTTTGAAGTTGAGGGTGAATACTAACTCCGAAAATCACTAACTTGTTTTCTTGATTTTTCATGGAAGTTTAATGCTCCTAAAGCTATAACAAGGCTTCATCAAGGATATTAGGACTTTATTAAGTATTAAAAAGCTTCAAGGAAGGTATAAACATTCATCCAAACTTTGTTTAAGTTTTAAGTTTCAAGAAACTTTAGGATCTTAGTTGTAAACCTAGGTTTGGTACTTGATTTGTTATTTTCTTGATGTTTAGTTAGTTAGTATTAAGGTTGATAATTGTTACCTCAAGAACAGGATGTTCTTGAGAGGAGTTAGTGTTGATATGATGGTATGGTGATTGTTGATGGTTGCATAATGATTTAGAACGTAAACGAAACTCGAATCATAATTGTAACCTCGTTAAAATGAACAAATCACAATTTAAGTTATCTGCAGAAGTTCCAGAATTTATAAAATGTAGTTTCTTGAAAAGTAAGACTTTATTTTTATAGAAAACTTTATGAGGATCGTTTTGGCGCTTGAATCGCTTGATATCAATTTACGGATCAAAAGTTATGACCGTTTTAGTAAAACAATTTGCGCGACAAAAACTGCTACAAAATACGAACTTTGTAAATAGAAATGACCTACTTAAAAAAATTTAAAAATCAAAAATTTTAAAAGAGAGTAATAAACAGAGTTTATTAACTTCCATAAAAATTTCAAATAAAAATATGGATAGTTAGATTTTATAAAAATGTCGGAGCCGAGGTCGTGCGGATTACGAACATAGAAAACAACCCCCTGTTAGAAACTGCTTCTTCGGGATTTTAACCCTCTTCCCATAAAACCATTTTCAAATATTGTGTTCTAAATTTTGTCTAGATCGTGCATGTGAAAATGGTGCGTCAATTGAGTTAACAGTTTGAGAGAAATCAACGTTTTAGTGAAAACGGTATGAATAGTAAAACTCCATAGTTGATCAAACCTTTAAAATGCTTTTCACCTATTTAAATTCATTTTATCAAAATAAAACTTTTATGATAAATATTAAAAGCACTCAAGCAGCTCCTTGAGGTGGTTTTGTATTAAAATATTAATTTTTCCATTTATTAAAAAATGGTAGAGTGCGAGTCGCATAATAGTAACATTCGGTAAAGTCAATTCTAGAAGACCACTTTGACCGTCCGTTTCGACCAATGATTGACACTTATTTCGAGGCGGTGGAATATTGAAAAATATGAAGTATTGTACTTATTATAAATATAAGTCGGTGATGGGATTAGAAATACTGATTAAGATTATGATATTTGTTGATTACAAAACCCGGAACGAGAGGAAGTCGGAAAACGTATCTTGGACTCCAGGCAAGTTTTCAAACCCTACCTTTTAAACTGTTGTGTTGTGTTTTGTTATTCCCAGTGGACTAACAATGAGATTTACAGAAGGGGGTTGAATGTAAATCTCAAAACTTTTTCAAGTTTTGAGCAGTTTCTAAGGCTAAGTGTTTTTGAGAGCAAGTGTGTGTGAATTGCTTGAAGCTAATGCAGACAGATATATATTCAAACACAAATGTAAAGAACACAGAGAACTTAAAAACTTTTCTGGTGGATTTGTTGTTCCACCAGAGATGTGTTATTTCAGAAAATCTGTGATTCAAAGAATTAAATCACAGCTGCTTCCTAGTACAAACTAGATGATTTTCTCTCTGGATTTTTCTAAACAGCTCTGGAAAATTCTTATCTAATTACTAGCTGCTACTTGGTTTATATATCACCAAGTCTACAAGTGAAGACAAAACTGTAAAATACAATTAAAAAGGCTCTTCACATGTTTCTTCTTCATTTCTCTATCCAATGCAATTTAGGCTTAGCTGTTGATCTTTGAATACTTCCTTGCTTGCACCAGAATGGAAATGCTGCATTTTCTTGATTCCTCCTAGAGGCTTCCACATTCCAGTTTGTCTCTGTCAACCCATGTGCCTCTGTCAGCTTATGAATTGTCACTATCAACTGCTAATGAACTAAGCATCCGTTGAAGCTTTCATCCGTTGATGCCTTATCCGTTGAGGCTTTATCCGTTGAAGCTTTATCCGTTGATGCATTATCAGTTGAAGTCTTTATCCGTTGAAGCATTTATCCATTGATGGATATTATCCGTTGAAGCATTAGAGACATCCATTGAAGCTTTGTTTCTTATCCGTTGAAGGTCTTCAATATCAGTTGATAATTCTTCACTTATACAAAATTACAAGGCATGAAATATTTACAATTAGCCCTCATATTTGCATATCCACTAGTAGTCAACATGACTGATACTTTCCTACAACATCTAAGAATTACAACTTGAATCCAGAGAATGAAATGTGCTACAATACTAAACTTATTGCTAAGTGAAGCTACTCCTTCAACGGATAGCCAAGATGGTCTTATCCGTTGAGACTACAAACACTAAATTTCTACTTAAGTGTTTTGTTTAACTTATCATCAAACTAATACACATATTCCTAACAATCTCCCTCTATTTATGTCTACTAGAATTGTAGGCATAAATTTGGGTTTAGCTTGATGATAACAAAACACTTGACAAATATATTAACTGTAATAAAGCAGAAATTCAAAAGTGCTGCAAAAAAGTGTATGCTGAGATGGAATTGTAGAATTACATTGTTTCCAAGGGTGCTCCTCTAGCCTGAGCAGATTAATTTATTTTCCTTTGATCCCTTGTTTTCTTTCCTAGCCTCCTGTCATTCTCCCCTATTTGAAGTTGAAGTTGTCTGTAGAACTCACCTTCATCTTCTTCATTGATGTCCAACTTAGATTGCATAACCTTGAGAGTTTCATTACTGGCAATCTTGAGCTGATCTTCAAGTCTGAAAAATCTTCTGACTCCTTTGTTGTCTTTGAACTCCATCAAATAATAAGGTGATTTGTGAACTGTAATTCCTCTTTCTTGAATGAGTAATGTTCTAGGCAAGGCATTGGGCTCCCACCAAGTTTTCCTTATGTTGGCAATCTTGTTGAGAATCTCAGTCTTGGCAGTCCTGGTAAAGCCATAATCCCTTTGTATGGATGAGTAGACTCTAACCAAGGTAGAGTAGCCTTCATTCAGAATCCTGTAGAGAGGCCAAGTTCTTTCCCCACTTCCTTTGTATTTGAACACTAGTCTTTCTGGCAGCTGTCTGTAGGCAGCTATTCCCCTTACTTCTGAAAGGAATATGTCCTAAGTCCAATCATGTATTAGGATTTAGGAATAACTTCCTATGTAATCTGTTTTGATTTCATTGATATTAATGAAAGACTTGTTTTGTTTTTATCACGGGCTCTATCTATTTAAGTGTTTAAATAAGATATACCATAGTTTAGAGTAAAGCTTTTTATGGATTATGATGAGATCATAATAGTGAGACCTAAAAGATGATAACTCTAAACTTAAATAGTTCCTGGTCGTAGGATTACTAACTGGTAATTAATAATCCACAGAGATCGGTACATACTATGCTTGCTTCATTATGAAGGATGTCTGTTCTCATAGACATTTGTGTGGTGACACTATAGCTAGTATGTAGGTGCTTATTATGGAATAAGTTTACTGAACATGACTCGCACAGCTGAACAACTGATGGAGTTCACTCACGTGTCAGCAGTTGTTCATATAGTGATAGTTATACAAGTATCCTTAGACTTGAGGTCATCATAGTCATCTTGTGTACACTGAACTATGCTTTGGTTTAGTTCTTAGTCTCCAGGGACAATTATTAGGGCTCTACTGGGTATAGGAATTTGTACAGGAAGATAGTGTATGATCAATAAAGGATCTACCCCTTCCAGTGAAGGAAGCGAATGTTCAAGGCTGATCCACTTATGCTAGTTCAGGAATCTCTGGCCAGAGTGAATGAAATTAGAAAGGAGTTTCTAATTTGCATAGAACTACGCATAGTAAATGGTAAGCAAGTGATTAAATTAGATAGGCTTGACACGAGATCCATGCCTTGTATTTAATCGGGACATTGTAGGGTAGAAGGAGTTTATTGTACGGTAACTATTCACTGAATAGGTTCTTGGTATTCTAAGCAGTGAATTCATATTATCCGGATAGTCGCGATATGCTGAGAAGTATCCCTCATGATGTAGAATAAATGTGATTAATTAATTAATCATATTTAATAAATTAGAGAATTTATATAAATAATGATAAAATAGTTTTATTATTATTTATTTCTACTATCGGCTTAATATTGAACCTACAGGGTCACACTATAAAAAGAGAAAGATTTAATGGTGAAGGAATTAATTAATAATGGCTAATAATTATTTATTTGTAAAATAAATAATTAATTGGCAAATTTAATAATTGATTAAATAAGATTTAATTGATTATAAATTAATTAAGAAAAGTTCTTAATATTATTAATTAAAGGATTTAATTTTTGGAAATTAAATCAAGAGAGAGAATTATTTCTAAAGTGTTTAGAAAAAGGATTAATAATTAAAAGGTGTTTTAATTATTAATGAGAATAATAAATGGGATAATAATAATAATATTTATGGGAAAATTTCAGCTGAAAATTTTGCCTATAAATACACTATTATAGACCCTATTTTTATTCGAACCCAAGAACCCCAAAAACCCAAAAAGTTTGGAAAACCCAATTCTCTCCACCTCCTTCCTCCTCCTTAACATCGTTTTTTTGGTGGATACCGGTGGAGTTCTTCACAGTTGAGGAGCAACTGCTAAGGATCTCTGATCGTTGTCTCCGAATTATTTTAAAGGTTAGATTCGATCCCTCGAATTTTTAGTCATGATCTGTATGCTTTTATTTGGATTTTATATGTGCGAAAGTGTTTTGCCATGCCTGCGCTACGATTAAAATCCAACATTGGTATCAGAGCATAGGTTGTATGCATATAGATCTGTGGTAAAAATTTCAGAATTTTATGTGCTTGTATGAATTAATTATGATTTTTACAAGTTATATCATGGATTAATTTTGTCTGATGAGAAATCATTTCTCGAAATAATTTTGAAGGTTGATCTGGGTTCTACAAGTGTTGTAGATCGTCTGGGTATTTTTTTCATAATTTTATGATGTATAGATTTTTTATTATGAATTTTTGAAGTTGTTTTAATTAAAATTCGTAATTAAATAAGTATATATATATAAATTGTAAGTAAGTATATATATATATTATACTTCTGCTATTAGTACATCTGCTGTGCTGTTGTCTGTGTTGTTCTGCACGGAAGAAGACAGAGAAGTACGGTGCACGCTGATCGAGAAAAGGCGGCGGCGGCGGCTGCTGTAAAAGAAAAAAAAATAAAAATAAAGGGGTGTCGCGCATTCCGGGAATGCGTTACACACATGTGGCGCATTCACGGAATGCGTTATACCTTTTAATTGGTTAAAAGGGTTGTAACGCATCACCGGAATGCGTTAAATGGCTTGTAACGCGTTCCTGTAATGCGTTACAACCCGACTGTCCATATTAAAATTGATTTTCTGGGAGTTTCGTAACTCCGTTTGAGGCGTGCAATATACCGTTGGATTCGTTTTTCCGAGACGGATCTAATGGAGTGATCAATTTTAGTTTATATAAAAGTTTTGAACTGTTTATATTTCCGAAAGTGTTTTAAAGCTGTTTTTAACTATTTTAACTGCTTTTAAATGCTTCATGTGATACATAGAGATGTATAATGCTTAGACTAATGTGCTAGATGATATAACATGCCTACCTTGATGTATATTCATGTTGATATATGTGATATATGCTTAGTTTATCATGCGAGGATAGATTTAGGTGAACTTAAATGAACATAAGGCGTTTGTTAGACAACCTAGTATAGTGAAATTGTTTCATAACCTTAATAACAATATTATGAATACAATCATGAGATTCTTGTGTTTGTGAAATACGTAATTGAATATGAATTTTCAATATGAGAGAAAGGATGATTCTGTCAACAACAAATTTCTATCTGTAAGAAAGGGTTATTAAGTGACGCCTCTTGACAATGCTCCACCCGATCTGGGAATCATCTGATTATTGATTATTGATTTGAAATATTTAATTTAAAAGGAAGAATTTCTTTATAATACGATTATGATTGTTACGTAATATAATCCCTCTAAAATTAAATAATATCAAGTAGTAATTGGCCAATGACACAACGGGCTTGTGTCGGTCATAGCCTTCCAACATGATAGAAAGTAGTTCTTATTTTTAAATCATTGTCGTTTCGTGCCACAGCCGAGGGCTTTGATTTCGAAATAAGAAATACTTGTCTATTACATAGAGATGTGTACATTGAATAAGAATCTAAAGGTCGTTACGTGCCACAGCCGTGGGCCTTTGGGTACTGATTCAATTGTACGGAATGTTGGGTTAGACTTGACTTAGAATATTGAGTTTGTCGTGCCACAGCCGTGACTCAATTATTCAAGAGGCTAAAGTTTGATTAGGGAATAACATTAGATGTAATTGACAAGAGTTGTCTGCCTATTGAACATTACATGGCGTTTCGTGCCACAGCCGGGGTTGTGTAATGGAATGTAGGATCCCTATTCCCACTAGCATTATGAATGCTTAATTTTTCACGTAGGGGGTTGAATAAATTAGATAAACTAGTGGGAGCCACTTATGAATAAAGACCCGATTCATATAGTGGTTTGAAATGAAATCGAATATTTGCTAAGTGTTGTTATGTGTTTATCATTTACAGATTTACTTTGTACGTTATGTCTTCTGCACTATCACTCAGGAGCATACTAGATGCTCACAAATTGACTGGTCCTAATTATGCTGACTGGCTTCGAAACTTGAGAATTGTTCTCAGGATTGAGAAGCTGGAATACGTGATTGACTCACCTAAGCCTACTGAACCTGCTAGTGATGCACATAATGATGTACATGTTGTGTATCGTAAGTGGATAGATGATGCAAATGTTGCTCAATGCATCATGCTAGCTTCCATAAACATTGAGCTACAGAAGCAACATGAGCATATGGATGCTCGCATTATCCTCATGCATCTACAAGAGTTGTATGATGTGGCGGAGAGGACAGCTCGATATGAGATATCGAATGAGTTGTTCGGTTGTAGGATGTCTGAGGGATCATCTGTGAATGACCATGTAATTAAGATGATCAATTTGATTGAACGTCTTGGACAACTTGGTTTTGCCATGGATGGGGAGCTGAGCCAAGACTTGGTCTTGCAATCGCTTTCAAGTTCGTTCTCGCAGTTTGTTGTGAACTTTCACATGAATAAGTTGGATGTCAGCCTGCCTGAACTCCACAACATGTTGAAGACTGCGCAATCGAATTTTTCCCCTAAGAAGAGTTCTGTTCTTCTAATTGGTGAAGGTTCCAATCCTAAGAAAAGGAAGAGGAACTCTTCCAAGAAGAAGAAAGTAGGTGAAGAAAAGCCGGTTCCAACAAAAGCTGAAGACCCCAAGAGCAAAGTTGTTTGCTTTCACTGTAACAAGGTGGGGCACTGGAAGAGGAACTGCAAGGTTTACCTTGCAGAATTGAAGAAGAAGAAGGGTAGTGAGACTACCGCTTCTGATTCAGGTATGTTCATGATAGAAGTGAATATGTCATTAAATCAAATTTCTACTTGGGTATTAGATACCGCCTATGGTTCTGACATCTGCAATTTATTGCAGGGACCAAGGAGAAGTAGGACTCTTGAGGAAGATAAGGTGATTCTACTGATGGGAAATGGAGCAAGAGTTGCTGCTGAAGATGTAGAATCATTTCATTTACTTATGCCTACGGGCAAGACTATTGTTTTAAATAATTATTATTTTGTTCCCCCGATTGTGAGGAATATTATTCCCATGTTAGACTTGGCTGGATTTTCATTTATTATTGAGAATAATGAATGTTCTATTCTTAGAGATAATATTCTTTATGGATGTGGTGCTTTAAATAATGGTCTGTATATATGTGACATAACTTACTTCAGATTGAACAAACTAATAAAAGAAAAGGGATGATGAAAATCTCACTTTATAGTGGCACTGCAGTCTCCATTTAGTAGACATGGAGAGAGGACTGCAAATTTGCTGGGAATGGTACACACAGATGTATGTGGACCAATGTCTAAGCAAGCCATGGGTGGATTTTCATACTTCATTACTTTCATAGATGATAGATCTAGATTCAGATATGTGTTTGATGAAACACAAGTCTGAGGCCTTTGAAAAGTTCAAAGAGTATAAGTATGAAGTGGAGAAACAAACCAAACATAGTATTATAATTCTTCGATTAGATCGAGGTGGTGAATACTTTAATGGAGTGTTTCTAGATTATCTCAAAGTAAATGGTATAGTCTCCCAGTGGACTCCTCCAGATTGGTATCTGAAAGGAGAAATCGAACTTTGTTAGACATAGTTCGATCCATGATGAGCTATGCAAATCTTCCAGTATTCCTATGGGGTGATGCATTAGAAACCTCAGCATATTTACTGAATAAGGTGCCTTCCAAATCTGTTCCTCAAACTCCATATGAGATATGGAAAGTAAGGAAACCGAGTCTTAAACACGTTAAGATTTGGGGATGTCCAGCTTATGTCAAGTAAGTTGACCCAGATAAGCTGGAATATCGATCCGTAAAATGTAGTTTTGTGGGATATCCTAAAGAGACTTTATGGTATTACTTTTACACCGATCATCGGGTGTTTGTCTCCAGACATGCTACCTTCTTGGAAAAGGAGTTTATCCTTGAAGGAAACAGTGGGAGCAAAATTGAATTTGATGAAGTTCAAGAAGCACAAACTACTACGGATCAAGTGGAAACACCTGTTCTGACTGAACAACCTTTTGTGGAACAACCCATTCATAGAACATGGAGAGTGTCTCGCCAACCTGAGAGGTAATATGGCCTTGTCATTGAGAATGACAATGAGTTGTCGATCATTGATGATGACGACCCTGTGACCTATAATGAGGCTATGAGTAGTGTTGACTCAGAGAAATGGCATAGTGCCATGAAATCCAGAATGGAATCTATGTATACGGTATACAAAAGATAGATTATAGCAAATGGCCAGGTGGAGACCTATAAGGCCAGGCTTGTGGCAAAAGGATTCAAACAAAGGCAATGGATTGACTTTGATGAAACCTTTTACCTGTAACCCTGTTAAAATCAGTTCGGATTTTGCTTGCGATTGCTGCTTACTACGACTATGAGTTATGGCATATAGCCAGATGGTTTTTTTTCCAAGGGAAATGAAAGCTTAGTGTGTAAGCTACTGCGAACCATATGTGGTTTAAAGCAAGCTTCTCGTAGATGGAACATTCATTTTGATGAGACAATCAAAGAGTTTGATTTTATCAAAAACGTAGATGAACCATGCGTCTACAAAAGGGTTAGTGGGAGCGTGGTAACATTTCTTGTATTGTATTAAAATAGAGTTGACACACATAACAACATAGCAGACCCACTCACAAAGCTACTTTCTGAAAGTCACTTTGATCGTCATAAAGACAAGATGGGTATTAGATACCAGAGTGATTGGCTTTAGTACAAGTGGGAGATTGAAAGGAATATGTCCTAAGTCCAATCATGTATTAGGATTTAGGAATAACTTCCTGTGTAATCTGTTTTGATTCCATTGATATTAATAAAAGACTTGTTTTGTTTTTATTACGGGCTCTATCTATTTAAGTGTTTAAATAAGATATACCATAGTTTAGAGTAAAGCTTTTTATGGATTATGATGAGATCATAATAGTGAGACCTAAAAGATGATAATTCTAAACTTAAATAGTTCCTGGTCGTAGGATTACTAATTGGTAATTATTAATCCGCAGAGATCGGTACATACTATGCTTGCTTTATTATGAAGGATGTCTGTTCTCATAGACATTTGTGTGGTGACACTATAGCTAGTATGTAGGTGCTTATTATGGAATAAGTTCACTGAACATGACTCGTACAGCTGAACAACTGATGGAATTCACTCACGTGTCAGCAGTTGTTCACATAGTGATAGTTGTACAAGTATCCTTAGACTTGAGGTCATCATAGTCATCTTGTGTACACTGAACTATGCTTTGGTTTAGTTCTTAGTCTCCAGGGACAATTATTAGGGCTTTACTAGGTATAGGAATTTGTACACGAAGATAGTGTATGATCAATAAAGGATCTACCCCTTCCAGTGAAGGAAGCGAATGTTCAAGGCTGATCCACTTATGCTAGTTCAGGAATCTCTGGCCAGAGTGAATGAAATTAGAAAGGAGTTTCCAATTTGCATAGAACTACGCATAGTAAATGGTAAGCAAGTGATTAAATTAGATAGGCTTGACACGAGATCCATGACTTGTATTTAATCGGGACATTGTAGGGTAGAAGGAGTTTATTGTACGGTAACTATTCACTGAATAGGTTCTTGGTATTCTAAGCAGTGCATTCATATTATCCGGATAGTCGCGATATGCTGAGAAGTATCCCTCACGATGTAGAATAAATGTGATTAATTAATTAATTATATTTAATAAATTAGAGAATTTATATAAATAATGATAAAATAGTTTTATTATTATTTATTTCTACTACCGGCTTAATATTGAACCTACAGGGTCACACCATAAAAAGAGAATGATTTAATGGTGGAGGAATTAATTAATAATGGCTAATAAATATTTATTTTTGAAATAAATAATTAATTGGAAAATTTAATAATTGATTAAATGAGATTTAATTGATTATAAATTAATTAAGAAAAGTTCTTAATATTATTAATTAAAGGATTTAATTTTTGGAAATTAAATCAAGAGAGAGAATTATTTCTAAAGTGTTTAGAAAAATGATTAATAATTAAAAGGTGTTTTAATTATTAATGAGAATAATAAATGGGATAATAATAATAATATTTATGGGAAAATTTCAGCTGAAAATTTTGCCTATAAATACACTATTATAGACCCTATTTTTATTCGAACCCAAGAACCCCAAAAACCCAAAAAGTTTGGAAAACCCAATTCTCTCCACCTCCTTCCTCCTCCTTAACATCGTTTTCTTGGTGGATACCGGTGGAGTGCTTCACACTTGAGGAGCAACTGCTAAGGATCTCTGATCGTTGTCTCCGAATTATTTTAAAGGTTAGATTCGATCCCTCGAATTTTTAGTCATGATCTGTATGCTTTTATTTGGATTTTATATGTGCGAAAGTGTTTTTCCATGCCTCCGCTACGATTAAAATCCAATAACTTCCTTCAGCTCATCCAGATAGAGTTCAATGTCTGAAAATTCTTTTATGTCACAAATGTGAACATAATCATCCTTAGAGGCTTGTGGCTTAGGCTTAGGCTTCTGAGTGAATTTGATTGAGGTTTTAGAGGGTATTGATTTGATTCTTCTTTTCTGCTTCTTTGATGCTGGAGAAGAGGTTAAGAAGGTGGGCAATTTGATGGTGTCCCAATCAATTGGTTCCTCCTTAGGAATGATTGTTTCACCATGAATGTTTATGAAGGGGTCAGGCACAATGGGTTCAGGAATAGAAGGTAGTGGTTTGGATTTTGATTGGGTTTCTTCAGTCTCATCTACCATCTTTCTCTTTGCATTGGCCTTCTTTCTGTTCCCTTTCTGCCATTCCTCTCTTTCCTTACTTCTTTCTTCCATATCATTATCAACCATGTCCCCCATACCTTCATCTTCACTTTTGTCTTCAATTTCTTTCTTTTCTTCAGCTTGACTTGGCTTTAGCTATTTTTCAAGCTTTGCTTGTGCTCTTTTGTCAGCCTTTAGCTTTTTGGCTTCTTCCTTCAACCTTCTGGTTTCTTCCCTCTTGGCTATTGAGAATTTGGGATGTCCTTGCATCACACAAATACTCTTTCCCTCTCTAAAGATAATAGCCATGTTTCTCCTTACAGCCACATCCATGGTCTCTTTGTGCTTTATGATACTTCCACCCAAAACCTTGTCTTAATCAGGCTTTGGAAGAGGAAAATCCACTTCTTTCATCTGAGAAAGGCTTAGAGGATTCTTTGTAGAGTCCTTATTGGATCTGTTGTTGGGCTTGAGAACCATAGGTTTCAGATACTTGGAAGAATTCTCTCCAACCTTATTCCTCCTTACTGGCTTGAGCTCCATAATAATTGGTTCCACCTTTGTGCTATGCTTCACAGATTGTGATTTAGAAGGTGTAGAACCAAAAATTTGTTGCATCTTTTCATCAATTTTCCTCCTTTGCTCTTTGACTTGCAATTCAGCTGCTGCTATCTGGATTATATCAATTCCATCAAGCTTTCCTTTGATTTGAATAGTTGGAGAAGTGGTGATGGCAGGAACTAGCATCTGAGATATTTGAACTGTTGTTGATGGCTCTCCTTCCCCTTCCCCTTTATTCTCCCCCTTTTTGTTATCATCAAGGGTAGGGGTCAAGCCTTGTGCTTTTGCCAGCTGCATTAGTAGATTTGTCTGAGTTTGTTGATTCTGAAGAATGGTGACCATAGAGTCTTCAATGATCTGAACTCTGTCTTCCAACCTGGCCAGCCTCTTGTCAGCATCAGATGTTTTCCTCAGTCTCCCCAACAAATCTTGTATAGTACCATAAGGCATGACTGAATCCAACATCTCAGCATTGTAGGATTTCAGATCAACAATGTCCTGCTTGAGTTCATCCACACTTAGATTCTGTTTGAAATGCTGCAACTGCAAGAGATGCAGAGAGTCTAGATGAGCTTGAAGAATTGCCTTGGTACCAGCATCTGTAGTCTCCTGAAGGGCCTTCTGAATAGTCATTACTTGCCTGACCAAAGTGACACCAAACTCTCCTGGTGTAGATGCCTTTGCACATGCCCAATCAGGGAGATCTGGAACAGAACTTGGGCCTGCTTCTCCCCCTAAGTTCATGCTCTCATCCAAAGAATCAGAGTCATCATCATTAGAATTTACTCCAAATTCTTCAGATGGCTCACCAGCTTGAGAAGGCAGCCTGTTAACAGCAGCTTTGTCTCTGAGAAGAGATTCTGAAGTGTGTACAATGTTTAAAGTCTGTTCTGCCTCCACATTTCCCTGAGCAACCAATAATTGATAGGCTGGAACAGGGTGAGTAAAAGTGTCAGCATCCAAGGAAATGTTATCAATTACAGCTTTGTAATGTTGCTGAAATTGTCTTTCCTTTTCTGCATCATCCACTATCATTAACTCACTAGCAATGGCTGGATCCACCCTTATAGCTTCTGTACCTGCCTTTCTCTTATTTTCTCTATTTTCTTGCATCAGGGGCTCCCCCTGGCTCACACACACCCTCACACCCTCACCCTCACCTTCTAAGGTGGCACTCCCCTCACTCACTTTTTCCATGCTGGAAAAAATAGCATGCATCTGATGACTCTCAACCTCTCCTTTTGCCTGGGAGCAACCCAGCCTCTCACTCAAAATATCACTCCCTTCCCTCAAACCTAAAAGTGATTGTACAGTAACCATGTCCTCTACAGTTGGAATTGTTTCTGTTATATTTGTAGAGACCATCAACAGATAGGGAGTATCCGTTGAAGTGGAAACTGATGGTATCAATGGATAACTGCTGTTAAGCTTATCCGTCGAAGAACAACCACTTGTCAACGGATGAGAGATATCCGTTGAAGAAGGAAAAGATGTAGATATAGAAAGTGACATGATTGTTGAATCTGTGTGAATTGATTTTAAGTGAGGTGACATAGATTATTCAACTACATCTGAAAGAATTGGCTGATGATCCAACAAATCATCTAAAAGATGATGATCATCAGGTTTTGAGTGGGGCTCCTCCCTGAGTTTTAATGAGGGAGAATCATGAATTGATGTGAATATCATATCCACATCCAGAGAGGGTGATGGAGAGTTTGATGATTGATGTGTTTCTATTATGAGAGAATGGGGCTGTGACTCCACATTTGCTGGAATCACATCAAGCTGAATTTGAGAAGGCAAAGATACAGGTGAATGTATTTGTGTTGTGTGTGCCCCTTGTGTGGAAACTAGGGTGTTGGCCTTCTTCTTCCTTGAAAAGGCTTTGATTGGTGAATGTGTGGCTTCAGTGTCCCTCCCTCTTTTGTTCTGTGTCCCTGGTTGGGGACTATTTTCAATAGTTGCACCCTTTTGGGAGAATGCAACTAGGGATGTGTTTGACTCCTTTTGAACCACCACAGTCTTTTGAGAGACTGTGGCTTGGCTGGCTGGGGTACCACTCACCTCTCCCACCTTATCCTGGGAGGTTTCTTGATGTTCACCCCTCCCCTCACCACTCACACCCTGTTCACTCCCTTCAGGGTTTATGGTAGTTGTTACAACTGTTGTCTTTTGAGAGACAACAGAGGTGGTTTTCTTTGACTTGTGTTTTGAAATTTTAGTTTTGGTGGCTTTGGTAGGAACCTGTTTGGACAAAGACACAGATTCCATTGCCACACTG
This sequence comes from Apium graveolens, assembly GCF_009905375.1. Taxonomy (NCBI): domain Eukaryota; kingdom Viridiplantae; phylum Streptophyta; class Magnoliopsida; order Apiales; family Apiaceae; genus Apium; species Apium graveolens. Next base: position 110,161,011 of record NC_133657.1, read on the forward strand.
GAAGACAAAGAAACAATGGGGTTGGAAACAGTAGGAGCTATAGAAGTGTTTACCTCACTTACCTATAGTGCATTCATGATTGGTAAATATACCAATGACACCTGGCTATTGAGGTTCATTCTCAAAAGGTCTGCAAGGACCCTTTTCTCTTGTGCCCAACATTTGAGTTTATTGTTCTCATTTGATATAACCAATCCTTCAGCAACATGGTTAGCCAATAACATAAAGAATCTAGCATAGTAGATGTTATGTGGTCTATTAGCTTTGTTACCTAATCTGGAACCTAATTCTAGCATGACACAGTTGCTAAAATTAAAGTACCTATCAGAAACTAGCATATAGAGCATATTAACAAGAGATAAAGTTATGGCATCAAAATTGCTAATCTTCCCAGAGAAAACCTTGATAAAGGCATCTCCAAGAAAACTCCATTCTTTCCTAAGGCCCTTCCTTCTAATACTACCTAAACTAGCAGAATCAAAAGCGTAGCCTATGGAATCTAACATAGCAAATACATCTTTATCAGTGTGTGGTGTCATGGCATTATTCTCAGGTAACTTAAAGCAAGACTGTATATCATCACAGTTAATGCAATAATCCTTACCTTTGAGAGAGAAGGCAATAGTCATATATGTGGAGTTGAACTCTGCAGTTGTCCAAATCTCCTCAATCACCTTATAGTAGATGGTTGGGGCTTCCAGCATTGCATAGCTTAGTTTGCAGTTTTTGATGAAGTCCATCATCTTGTGATAATCAGAATGGGCTTCATTCTTTTCAACCAAGGCTACAAAATTATTCTTTTCATAAACAAATCCAGATTGAGACATAATTTTGACTACTGGTGCCATTGTTGTGAGTAGAGGTTGCAGAGAAAAACTTGAGAATTTTGGGAGAGAAGGAGAATAAAAATTTCAAGAAAGCGTAAAGTGAAAATTAGAATTCAATGGGCTTTTATACTTTCTTGAATTAAAACGTAAATAAAATGATTAAATGATACTTTTAAATAAATTACAGCCGTTTAAGAATAAAGAAAACTGTAGAAATTCTGAAAACTGCCTTTAATACAAATATATACAACATTGTATATCTGTATCAACAGTTAAGTAAAAGAATCAATGGTTGTGACTCAATTAAAGTAACTGATGTGACACTTCAACGGATAAGGTAAATAGTTATCCGTTGATGATCAACACTATTTTATCTGTTGAGGGATAAAATTACCAGAAATGTATTTGTCTTTCAACTAATAATGAACATCCGTTGATAGAACAATTTTGGCTTTCAACGGATAGGGAATATCCGTTGATAGAATAAGTCTTACTTAAAGCCAACTTTGTTCTTGTAGCAAATTCATTTTAGGCTTCAATGCAGATTATAAAGAGGACATAGATTATGAATAATTAAGCATACCTAGCTCACTTACTAATCTTGTGAATGTTGATTCATCAAGTGGCTTGGTAAATATGTCTGCAATCTGCTTTTCACTTGGAACAAAATGAAGTTCCACTGTACCTTTCATCACATGTTCCCTAATGAAGTGGTACTTGATGTCAATGTGCTTGGTTCTTGAGTGCTGCACTGGATTTTCAGTAATGGCAATGGCACTTGTGTTGTCACAGAATATAGGAATTTTGTCAACAGTTAGTCCAAAGTCAAATAGTTGATTCCTCATCCATAGTATCTGTGCACAGCAACTACCAGAAGCAATGTACTCAGCTTCAGCTGTTGATGTGGAAACATAATTTTGCTTCTTGCTGAACCATGACACAAGCTTGTTCCCTAGAAATTGACAGGTGCCAGTTGTGCTTTTCCAGTCTATTTTGCAGCCTGCATAATCTGCATCTGAGTAGCCAATTAGATCAAAACCAGACTCTCTAGGGTACCAAATTCCTAGATTTGGAGTCCCTTTGAGATATCTGAAGATTCTTTTAATAGCCACTAAGTGAGATTCTTTAGGGTCAGCTTGAAATCTAGCACAGAGACATGTAGAAAACATTATATCAGGTCTACTAGCAGTTAAATATAGAAGTGAGCCAACCATGCCTCTATAACTTGAAATGTCCACAGACTTTTCAGCCTTGTTTAATTCAAGCTTGGTGGCAGTGGCCATGGGAGTTTTTGCAGATGAACAGTCCATTAAGTCAAACTTCTTTAAAAGATCATAAATATATTTAGTTTGACTAATGAAAATTCCACCACTAACTTGTTTAACTTGTAAACCAAGAAAATAAGTTAGCTCTCCCATCATGCTCATTTCATATTTACTTTGCATTAACTTAGCAAACTTTTTACAAAGCTTATCATCTGTAGATCCAAATATAATATCGTCTACATAAATTTGAACAAGTATTGTAGAGCCATTAACATTTCGAAAGAAAAGAGTTTTGTCAACAGTACCTCTTGTGAAGTGATTATCTAGAAGGAATTTTGACAAAGTCTCATACCAGGCTCTAGGTGCTTGCTTTAGTCCATAGAGTGCTTTCAACAGATAATACACATAGTCTGGAAAGTTTGGATCTTCAAACCCTGGAGGTTGGCTTACATAAACTTCTTCCTCCAATTCCCCATTTAGAAATGCACTCTTGACATCCATTTGATAGACTTTGAAATTGGCATGGGCTGCATAGGTTAGAAAGATTCTGATGGCCTCAAGTCTGGCAACTGGAGCAAATGTTTCATCAAAATCTATTCCCTCTTATTGAGAATAGCCTTTAGCAACCAATCTGGCTTTATTCCTTATAACAATGCCATTTTCATCCACCTTGTTTCTGAATACCCATTTTGTGTCAATAGAACTCTTGTTCTTTGGCTTGGGTACCAGTTTCCATACTTTGTTCCTCTCAAATTGGTTTAGCTCCTCTTGCATTGCTAAAATCCAATCTGGATCCAATAGAGCTTCTTCTACTCTCTTAGCTTCCTCCTGTGATAGAAAGTTACTATACAGACATTCATCTTGAGTAGCCCTTCTAGTTTGCACTTTAGATGTAGCATCACCAATGATCAGTTCAAAAGGGTGATTCTTGGTCCATTTCCTTTGAGGTGGTAGATTAGCTCTAGATGAGGTTGCCTCCGTATTGTCATGATGTGAGATAGAATGTTGATTGGTTAACACTCCCCCTGAGTTGCTGATCCTTTGAAAGGAGTTGGAAGCTCTATCAAATGATGAAGTGAATTGATTATCCGTTGACAGACTGTGATCAACGGATGCTTCATTATGAACTTCAATGGATGATGCACTTTGTCTTTCAACGGATGTTGCATTGCCTCTTTCAACGGAAGCTGAATTATGACTTTCAACGGATGCAGCATTTTGTGCATTATCCAAAGGCAGATTTTGAATTCTTCTTGAGATGCCTTCTTCATCATTCTCATCTTTACTATCATCACAATATCTCTCAATATTGTCAAATTTGAGTCCTTCATGATGTCCCTCATCTGTTAGTCCATCAATCTTTTTATCATCAAACACAACATGCACAGATTCCATGACAATGTTAATTCTTAGATTGTAGACCCTATATGATTTTCCAGCAGAATAACCAACAAATAATCCTTCATCAGCCTTTACATCAAACTTCCCTTTGTGATCAGATTGATTCCTTAAGATGTAACATTTACAACCAAAGACATGCAGAAAGTTTAAAGTTGGTTTTCTTCTCTTGAATAATTGATAGGGAGTCATGCCTTTTGCCTGATTGATTAGAGAAATATTCTGAGTGTAACATGCACAGTTAACAGCCTCAGCCCAAAAGTAAGTTGGGAGTTTTGACTCTTCAAGCATTGTCCTTGCAGCTTCAATTAGTGATCTGTTCTTCCTTTCCACCACACCATTCTGTTGTGGGGTCCTTGGAGCTGAGAACTCATGCATGATCCCATTTTCTTCACAGAACAACTTCATGGTTGAATTCTTGAACTCAGTTCCATTGTCACTCCTAATATTCCTTACTTTGAAATCAGGATGATTGTTGACTTGCTTGATATGATTGATAATGATTTCACTAGCTTCATCCTTTGATCCAAGAAAATAAACCCATGAAAACTTTGAGAAATCATCTACAATCACTAGGCAATATCTTTTCCTTGAAATTGACAATACATTGACTGGTCCAAAAAGATCCATGTGTAGCAGTTGTAATGGTTCATCAATTGCAGATTCAAGCTTCTTACTGAATGATACTTTCTTTTGCTTTCCTTTCAGACAAGCATCACACAGTCCATCCCTTGTGAATTCTACTAGAGGCATTCCTCTAACTAAGTCCTTTTTGACTAGATCATTCATTATCTTGAAATTCAAATGGGACAGCTTCTTGTGCCATAGCGAACTTTCAACTGGACTTGCTTTGCTGAGAAGACAAGTAATGGATTCTGCATCTGTAGAGTTGAAGTCAGCTAAGTACACATTCCCTTTTCTAACTCCAGTTAGAACCATTTTATTGTCCTTCTTACTTGTGACAATACAGGCTTCGGAATTGAAGGAAACAGTATTCCCTCTGTCACATAGTTGACTGATGCTCAATAAATTGTGTTTGAGACCATCAACCAATGCAACTTCATCAATGATGACATTTTCTTTTGAAATCAAGCCATATCCCATAGTGAATCCTTTGCTGTCATCTCCAAAGGTTATGTTAGGGCCATCTCTCTCCTTAAACTCTGTGAGCAGGGTGAAATCTCCTGTCATGTGTCTTGAACAGCCACTGTCCAAGTACCATAGATTCCTTCCTTTTCCCTGCACACAACAAAATCAATCAAGTTGATTTTGGTACCCAAGTTTTCTTGGGTCCAGCCTTGTTAGTCTTTTTCCTAGACTTCATTCCTCCTGCATCTTTTGACTTAGGTAACTTTGGATCAACCTTGATCTCAGATGTGGTTGGTTGAAGTGTAGGGTTAGTCACAGAATCATTTAGCACATTTGATTGAATTTGATAAGGCATAGATTGTGCACACATGTTATTCCACATAGGCATATTGTATGGCATTTGAGGTATACTAAATGCAGTAAAATAAGGATTATTAATATATGGCATGTTTGCAAAATGTGCATGGGGATTCTGATGAGACATAACAGGCATGGCATGCAGAGGTGACATAGACATGTTAGGCATAGAGGGATTTGAAGGCATGGGAGCATTTTTAACATATTTGCAATTATCAGATAGGTGATTAACACTTTTACAATGAACACAGCTTTTTCTAGAAGCATGCCTATCAGGTGTGTAATTGTTATGTTTATTAATCCCTACCTTCCCATTTCTTTTAGATTTTCTTTTAGTTTCCTTCTTATCCTCAACCAACTTAAGCCTATTTTTCAGCTGATCCAAAGTCATGTGTCCTATATTCACCTTATTGGCATCTTTGGATGTGCTAGCTCCTTCTTTGACAAAGTTCTTGAAAGTTGAATCATCCTTCTTATTGAGATTTTTATTTTTAAAATTACTTGCCTGTTTTAATTGATGAGCCTTCAACGGATGCTCTTTTTCTTCCTTCAACGGATAACTTTCATCATCCGTTGATTCCACATCCGTTGACAATCCATCAATTAATTCTAACTCCTTTTTGTTTTTCTTCCAGGCATTCTCACAGAATGATTCAATTCCCTGAACCTTGGCAATCTGAACACTAACATCCCTAGATGTTTTCCAGGCCTTGATTACCTCTTGCTCACTTTCTAACTGCTTAGAAAGAATTTCTACTTTCTTAACAGCTTCTTCTAGTTCACTCTCAACAATCAAGCATTTAAGTTTAATCTTCTCAAGCTCAATTACCTGATCCTCTAACACAGCATTCCTATCACTTAAAAACATATTATTCTCTTTGATCCTAGTATTTTCTTTAGCTAGTGATTTAAGGGAAACATGCAAATGATATAATTCATTGGACATATCATTTATGGCTTCATTGCATTCATTTTTAGAAAGTTGAGAGAGATCAGTAGTAATTACCTGGTTGCTTGATGAACTAGTTTTATTTTCATCAGAATTAGCCATCAGGGCTAGGTTGACATATTCCATATCATCATCTTCATTGACTCCATCTGCTGCCCAATCATCTTGAGTGAGAAAATCTCTTTCCTTTTGTTTGAGCAAATCAAAGTACTTCTTTTTGTAATCAACTTGCTCAAATTTCTTCTTATCAGAGGTTGGTTTCCTACACTCACTTGCAAAGTGTCCACTAATGCCACAGTTATAACATTTGAACTTGGATTTGTCCACCATGTTTTTGTTTGGCTTAGTGAATTTTGTATTTTTCCTGAACTTCATCTTTGCAAACCTCCTGGACAGAAAAGCCAGATGTTCATCAACATCATCAGAGTCATCCTGACTGGAATTGTTTTCATCCTCAGCTACTTGCTCTTTACCCTTGCTTGATTCTGATTTCCTTGTGCCAATTTTGAGACTTGGCATTGTCTTCTCCTCATTCCTGGCTTCAACCTTCTCACTCTCAGCTACAAGTGCAACTGATCCTCCTTTTCTCTTCCCTTTTTCCAACAGCTCATCTTGCTCCATCTCAAGTTCATATGTCTTCAAAATTCCATATAATCTTTCAAGTGTGAAGTCCTTATAATCTTGAGAATTTCTTAGAGAAACAGTCATAGGCTTCCATTCCTTTGGTAGAGACCTTAGAAACTTTAAATTGGAGTCCTTGACTTGGTAAATTCTGCCATACAGCTTCAATCCATTCAACAGTTTCTGAAATCTGTTGAAGGTATCATTCAATGATTCTCCTTCTTCAAAATGAAAATATTCATACTGTTGAATGAGAAGCTGCATTTTGTTTTCTCTAACTTGCTCAGTGCCTTCACAGATAAGCTGCACAGTATCCCAAATTTCCTTAGCAGTTTGGCTGTTAATGACATTGTCAAACATATCTTGATCTAGGCCATTAAACAGAATGTTCATGGCTTTCTTGTCCTTGTGAACTTTTTCAATATCTTCAACAGTCCATTCTGCTTTTGGCTTGGGAATAGACTGTCCAACAGCAACTGTTGCAGTAGCAGTTGTGGCCACCTTGTGAGGGATGTGAGGACCATTTTCAATGCAGTTGATGTAGCTTTCATCTTGAGAGAGAAGATGTAAATGCATCTTCACTTTCCAGTGATGATAGTTATCTCTTTCCAAGATTGGAATCTTTACACCAATATCCTTCTTACTCATGATGTTAGTAGAATAGATCTTTAAACTCTTTGTGTGTTAAGATCTTGCTCTGATACCAATTGTTATTCCCAGTGGACTAACAATGAGATTTACAGAAGGGGGGTTGAATGTAAATCTCAAAACTTTTTCAAGTTTTGAGCAGTTTCTAAGGCTAAGTGTTTTTGAGAGCAAGTGTGTGTGAATTGCTTGAAGCTAATGCAGACAGATATATATTCAAACACAAATGTAAAGAACACAGAGAACTTAAAAACTTTTCTGGTGGATTTGTTGTTCCACCAGAGATGTGTTATTTAAGAAAATCTGTGATTCAAAGAATTAAATCACAGCTGCTTCCTAGTACAAACTAGATGATTTTCTCTCTGGATTTTTCTAAACAGCTCTGGAAAATTCATATCTAATTACTAGCTGCTACTTGATTTATATATCACCAAGTTTACAAGTGAAGACAAAAATGTAAAATACAATTAAAAAGGCTCTTCACATGTTTCTTCTTCATTTCTCTATCCAATGCAATTTAGGCTTAGCTGTTGATCTTTGAATACTTCCTTGCTTGCACCAGAATGGAAATGCTGCATTTTCTTGATTCCTCCTAGAGGCTTCCACATTCCAGTTTGTCTCTGTCAACCCATGTGCCTCTGTCAGCTTATGAATTATCACTATCAACTGCTAATGAACTAAGCATCAGTTGAAGCTTTCATCCGTTGATGCCTTATCCGTTGAGGCTTTATCCGTTGAAGCTTTATCTGTTGATGCATTATCAGTTGAAGTCTTTATCCGTTGAAGCACTTATTCGTTGATGGATATTATCCGTTGAAGCATTAGAGACATCCGTTGAAGATTTGTTTCTTATCCGTTGAAGGTCTTCAATATCAGTTGATACTTCTTTCACTTATACAAAATTACAAGGCATGAAATATTTACAATTAGCCCTCCTATTTGCATATCCAATAGTAGTCAACATGACTGATACTTTCCTACAACATCTAAGAATTACAACTTGAATCCAGAGAATGAAATATGCTACAATACTAAACTTATTGCTAAGTGAAGCTACTCCTTCAACGGATAGCCAAGATGGTCTTATCCGTTGAGGCTACAAACACTAGATTTCTACTTAAGTGTTTTGTTTAACTTATCATCAAACTAATACACATATTCCTAGCATGTTTGTTTTCGAATAAATGTTATATATACATGATGTTATATTATGATATTTTACGAATTATGGTTATTAATATCATACGATATGTTAATGATTTTGGTATATGAATATTACTGAATTTCAATCAATAACGCTAGAGAGTAGCGTTATATATATGAGGTGTATATTTTAGACCGAGGATCAGTCAGTATCATTTGATGAAAATCTAGAAGTATTCCGGAGGTGTTTTGTAACACCCTCCAAATCCGGTGTATAAATTTGGGGTATTACTATCACTAACTACCTTACTGAACTTGTTTAATAAAAATATAAACATATAATTACCCCTTATTACTACTACTCAAGATCTTTTAAGTTTAAAGTGTGAAAACAAGAACAACTTACTGTTGAGTGGCATTTATGACACTTTATAAAGCTCCTTAAAGCTTTGAATTAGTGTTTTGTACTCAAGTTGTTAGTGTTTTTAACGTTTTTTTGTAGTGTTTTTGCATTTCAGGCATTTAATAGGTAACTAGGTGAATTAGCATGGTTTTAGTGCTAATTTGGTGTTAGGATGGTGTCCTGAATAAAAGCTCGTGAAAGACCAACTGAAATCAGCAAGAAAGGAAGAAAACTGGAAATTTTTCCAAAGGCACAGCACGCCTGCGCTGAAGAAGCGCGCGCCCGCGCCGGGAAGGCAGAATGTCAGCGCGCCCGCGCTAAAGCAACGCGCGCCCGCGCTAAAGCAACGCGCGCCCGCGCCAAGTCGAGAAAAGAAAATTTTGTTTCTATTCTGATTTTGATCCAGAAGACTTCTACTTTGCATGGGCTGCTATATAAACATAATTTAAGGTTGTTTTTCATAAGGAGACGTACGAGAGCTAATGAGAAGGCGTAAGAAGACCGTAGAGCATAATTCAACCAAGGGGAAGAAGATCTAGTTTATTCTTGTGATTCTTTGTTTTAAGTTGTAACTTTGTATGCTAGTTTTCTTATTTTTGAACCTATACTCTTGTTTTGTACTTGGTTTTATTAAGTATAAAGACTACATTTATTATACCATGCTTTCATCGGAACCCACGTTGATGATGAGTCTGATTATGGGCTAATCGTTATCATGGGGCTCTAACGGATTTTTTTATGGATTTCTTTAGTTAATTCGTTTCGATGTCTTAGTGTGTGTTGATTGTATGATAACCTAGTTTTGGTTGTACTTATTCGTCTTATGAGTGTCACACCCCAAACCAAACACACACACACACACTAAATAAATGCGAACCATAAATATATTAAAACTTATAAGTCCAAAAGATGATAATAATACGATTACAAACCCAACCAAAAATATTAACAATCCCGAGATCTTTACAAGTTCAGAGTTTGGAACAACCCTTCTAACTAAGACCACAATTACAGATTGGCGGATTTCACCTAGTCTATACATACATATTCTACCTGTGCCCTCAAATGGTCTTCACTCTGCCTACCGGTTGACTTACGGGAGGTCTGCTTGGTACGAACCATGATTGCTAGCTGTAGAACATGGTTAAATACAAGAAAATGAGCTAAAATGCTCAGCAAGTACTATCAGTTCTACTATACCTTGCATTATCTTGAAATCACGGGTTCATGAATCAAGAGGTTATAGATGCTTACAAAAATGACAATAAGAAACATGAAGTTATAATATAAAGACATGGTAGAATCATAGCAATCGAAACATGGCATATGGTATCATGGCATCGGGCAACATGTAATAATCAATTAATATCAAATCATCAAAATTCATTTTAGGATGCTACGGATTACAGCCGGTGATCAGCCGTGAAGTAATCTCGAACCTCGCTGGGTTCTCAAATATAAGGGATCCCTAGGCTATATGTGAGCCTATCAATAAGTGTGAAAAGGACTTACGTCTAGTCCAATCCACTAAGTGAAGAAAATGTTTTTTTTTCTTTTTAATGATCTATAACATGGATGCCAGGGAAAGATATGGTATCACTTTAATGAAATTATAACAAGAGCATTAAAGTTCACTAATGGGTTTCGCTTTAGGGAATTTGATAGAGAGAGTTTAGTATTCTCCGTCTAATGGATAGGGAATGTTTTGAAGGTAAGGTACTAACAAGATTAAGAGTTATTAACAGAAGTATTTGAATTGATTAATGACATGGTGGTTATTACAACTAAGCATTCATGAAAAAGTATGTACATTCGCAACAATTATAATCATAAGAAGGTACTCACTTTCCTTTCAACAATTCTAAGATTACTCGATCTTGACGGCATGAATATTCCCCTTCGCTTCGGAACCTACACATTATATTAACCTCATTACTATTCACCTTTTAACACCTTATACGTCTATAAGCTCCTAGACACTTTTACCCTTATCATAACTACTATTACGCAAGAACGTATGATTATAAGAATACACATAACTTAATCATATGCATTTCAAGTATTCCACATAATCACATAATCACATAATGGCATGGCATATACTACTTAATTATTTATACTATAATATCACCTAAATGCCTAAGCACATAAGCAAGTAACACATAAGAACTATTATTGACCTTAACTTAAACCTAAAGATAATGTACAATACTCAGATTTTTCACCACAAAGTCCCAATTTCAACGAATACCACTAAAGCTTCATAATACCATTATAAGGGTGCTCTCGGGTGTCTTGGTGGAATTGGGATGTCTCCACCTTGGGCCTTCACTACAAACCACTTCCTAAAGGTTTTTAAGGCTCTAAACTAACTTCTAAAGTTGGTGAGACTCAGAGGCCTCACTCCTATAGGCTTACAAAAATCAATTCTCACACTAAGGTTTCCTACTAGCACCAGTTTACACTACCCGCACTCATTGGCAGAAATCTTGACTTCTACATGGGGCTTTCTAGCAAAACCAATCCCCATGGATTCTTAAGACCTAAACTTAACTCTAATACTTGGTTTCAGGCCAAAACCTCACCTAGGATTCTCTAGGCCTCTGCTCAAAATTGACACTGCCCAGCCTCCCTCGAATTCACTCTGCTCTGTTTTTACTAACATAAAACTCATTTTTCTCACTCAATTTTTAATTCTAATGGTTTGTTAAGCTTCCTAAGGATGTATTATACTTATTTGATCCAAGGCCCCGTGAAGGCCTAACCTATGGCATCGTTATAATCGACCAAAGTTCAAGTTTACGCAGTCCTGCCCTATTCAGAGCTACTCTCGAAAATGTGTGTGTGCACCTACCTAAATGCAAGATTTTTAACAAATTAAAGCCACTGGACTCAAGTAAAACTCAAGTCCTAACTCCAGTAAACTCAGGCCTAGCAAGGCCTCACCAAAACTCACCTAAAACAACCTATACTTATGGTGAAAAATTCTGCTACATAGTGCCTAGTGTACCTCCTTCCACCTTAACTCCCATTTCAACACCAAAACCAACTATCAAACCAGAAAATCTAATCTACAATATACAAAACCCTATTGAATATCATTTTATGTAAAAATACGAGCATAAACTTAGCCATATAAGCCATTTATCGAGGCAAAAATAGAAAGCATAGCATAGCAGATTTTACATATAAAATTTTAAGCAAATTTTCGAACCAAAAACACATGGTATCAACTTGATGGTTACTAGATTTGATTATGACTTATCAAAGCACATAACATACTACAATTTCAGAGCAAAAACCATAGCATTCATTGCACAAAAACTCAAATCTAAGTCACATAGCACATTTGTCCGAAATATCACTTATACTACGACATGCAAGTATTAACTTCAACTTTTATTGTAAAAATCATGGCATGTAAGGATGGAAACTTTGTAAAATATGTTTTAAGAGATCATAATTTTTTGAAAGCCACATGCAAAGTCTCTTCCTTTAAAAAAAAATAAAACTAATACACAACCACAAAATCCATTTGGCTCCTTGGGAGTCATTGCCGAATGCTTGAGGCCAAGATCATGGCTTGAAATTAGAAACAAAACACTTCATCAAGACCATCTCTTACTCAAGTTTTATGAGCCACATTAAGTTCAACTCTAGATTCAGAAGAATCAAAGTTAAACCCTTGGCTTTTACCACATGCAACTAAGAAACTAACCTTAAATGATGATGTAGAACCAAATGTAGTTGACCCTTGCTTAGAGGAGTTGAAAGGTGTAAGGAAATGAAAAAAATAAAGAAAAAGAAAATGAGAAGGGTGTGGAGGGTTTAGGTGCGGCCGAGAGGGAGTAGGGAGAGGAGAGAGTGGAGTGATGTGTTGGTGAAGAAAATGATGTGAGATGAGTGTTTGGTCTAGCTTTTATCTCATCCAAATAGTAAGTGGATTTTTTTTTACCATTCTATCCTCCTTCTACTACTAGCATGTCTTGCATGTAGGGTTTTTTTGGTCATATAGTTGGTCAAATGGAGTTATTGGAGGGTGAAAGGTTGGTCTTACCCTTGATTTCTATTTGGGCGGAATTTGCATGCAAGGGTACACTTGTAATTCAATAACTATTAAAAGTATAATTAAAAATAATGTGTTTTAGTAATTAAAATATAAATACATAAATCACAAAATTAATACCATAAATACTATGAGATTTTAGAAGTTTAATAAAATTGTTTTCAAAAATTTCGAACAAAAATTTATATTATAAGAATTTTCTAACATTATCACACTAATAAATAAGTCATGTAAAATATAATTAACACATTAAAAATCACACAAGCAATTGCAAATAAATTGACTCTACTCCACAATATTAGAATATAATTTACCGCCTAATCGTAACTTATTCAAATATCACTAAATCGCGAGAATCTCAGTTATTACTTAATCGCGTAGTCGCAACTATTCGAATATTATCAAATTGCGCTACCTAATTAATCGCGTAACGAAAATCTTACTCACGTACAAAAGCTATACGCTAAAAAAATATTCCAGCAACATTCGCAATTCCATACGACAAAATTATATAATTTATAGCGAATCTGCATAATTGCCATTATATCACAGAATATTTATGAATATATACATCACACTTAAAACAACTCAAATATTTACTGGTTGTCACAATGAGCTTCGTGAACTTATAAGATAGTGTGTTAATCTTTAATGAAGCGAAAGTGAATTTAAGGGTTTAGAACTTGCCATGCTAGCATAGGTTCATGTATATGATATGCATGATTCGTAGGTAATTTTAACCATCTTACTTTCCCTATGTAATCGCGAGAGATAACTTGTGCATTAAACCGTTATGTTTTCAAATATTATAGACATATAAGGTCTCAATATAATTGGTGTCTATACAACTTCTATCTCTTTTATGGATGTCTGGTAGTATGATATTCATTTAACGAAAGTTGGCGTTTATCAGTTTCGTGTTATCTGATTAGTGTCATCCCCATTACATGCTATGGTTAAGAATGAAAAGGATATTGAATGAAGTATTTAATGAAGTTAAAATCCCATGTTTGTGTCATATATTATTCAACTCTCTTTAATCTCTTAGTTTATGTTCATTGGTATAATCTCTTAGTTAATTTAATATAAACTACCTCAATTTGTTATTCATCTTAGTATTGGATAATAAGCATACTAGTGTTGCATAGATACATTGATTGAAATTAACCTAACTTGATCCCTGTGGGAATGAACTAGAAATTTATTCTATATTACTTGCGATCGTGTATACTTGCGTGAATTTTAGCGCGTGCTTAGCGACTAACAAGTTTTTGGTGCCGCTGCCGGGGATTCATCGGTGTTAATTTTTATTTTATGTGTTTGTCATCATTAGTCGATAAAGTTCAGTGATTCGGACATTGTTACTTATTAGTTTCCTTGTTTGTTAAGGTACTCTAGCGAGCGTGTATGCATACGCGTTCTCGGACTGGTAAGAGAACACTGGATAAAGCTAAGGAAGAAGTTGTATTCATTAGAGAGAAAGTTGAAGAAGAGATCTTAGTTAAGAAAGAAGACAAAGCTCTTGTGCAATGGGAGAACCAGAAGAGAATCCAAAGGCTTTCATGGACTACTCTGAACCGAAGATCAATGATATTCAGTCTAGCATTGTTCGACCAGCCATCTCAGCTAATACCTTTGAGATCAAGTCGAGAATGATTCAGATGATACATAACTCAGTTCAGTTTGGGGGTTCTCCAACAGAAGACCCCAACATGCACATCCAAGATTTCATCGAGATCTGCGACACTTTCAAGTTCAATGGAGTTTCTGAAGATGCTATTAAGTTGAGGCTTTTCCCATTCTCTTTGCGGGATAAAGCTAAGTGTTGGTTACATTCTCTACCACCAGGGTCTATCACCAAATGGGAGGATCATGCTCATAAGTTCTTAACCAAATTCTTTCCTATGGCGAAGACTGCTGCAATCAGAAACGCACTTACTCAATTTGCTCAGCAATCTGGAGAATCTCTATGTGAGGCTTGAGATCGATATAAGGAGATTCTTTGGTAGTGTCCTCATCATGGGATGCCTGACTGGATGATCATTAACTATTTCTATAATGGTTTGGGTGCTACTTCTAGACCCATGCTTGATGCAGCATCAGGAGGAGCCTTGTGGGCTAAATGTTATGATGAATATAATATCTGGGATATCGCGTGTAATTATTTTTATCAATAAATAATTTTTATATGATTATTTACTACTAGAAATAGTTCCTATGACATCACCCCTTTAACATCGGTTAGAAATGTCGCTGATGTTAAAAGCAGTTTTAACATCCGTCGCTTCAAAACCAATGTTAAAAGTGTTGTAAGACATCGGTATCTTAACCAACCGATGTCTATTATCCTTTTTAAAAAAAATAAAAAAACTCCCGCCTCTTTCTTTCCCCCGTTAATACACCAAAAGATTCCCCCCTTAACCAAAAATTTATTCTCAGTTCCCCCCATTAACCAAAACCTTTTCCCCCTCTCTCTCTCATTCTCTCTTCTCTCTCTCTCTCATTCTCTCTTCTCTCTTCTCTCTCACTGTCTTGTCTCTCTTCTCTCGGTCTCTCTTCTCTCTCATCTTTCACTGTCTCTCTTCTCAATCATTCTCTCTAAACCTAATTATACCCCTATTTGTACAAACCTTTAATTAAACTCGATTAATTCCTTAATCGAGCTCGATTGGTGCTAAATAATCTTGAAAGAAGATGGGTCTACTCAATTTGTGTGAGAAAAGTAAGTTTATTTCCAATTTATTTTCAAATTTTATGTTTTTATTTTAATAGAGTTTTGTTTACATGTCTCGGGAGCTTTGTTAGTGTTGAAAGAAGTTGGGTTAACTTAATTAGGTATGCATACAAGTAGCTTTGTTATTTTAATAGAGTTGGGTATGTGTACAAGTAGCTTTTTTTCAAAAAAAAGAACCCACTGACCATTCTTTTCTTCATTAATTTAGTAGTTGAATGGGTAAAGGTCGAGGGTAATTTTTCTACCGTATGTATCATTAACCATGCCCAAAATCATTTAGGGGATGTTACACAGGGAGGGTGCAGTTGAAAGTGTAAGAAAAGTTAATAGGGGTATTTAAATATCGGCGAGATTCTCCGTCACATCTCAGCAGCAACACAACATAACACAATCTTGCCATCGATTAGGTTTCTATTGGTCCTCGCACTGCTTCTCTTCTCTGCTCCTTTTCTGCAAGGTCTCTTTTTCACCTTTATTTCAGATCTAGATTCATTTGTTCATTTTTTCTTTTTAATTTTACTTCTTAGTTATATCCACTTATCTGTTGATTTATTTAGTTTTGTATATCCAGTTTGTTACTTTTAATATAATGATCAGTTGATTAATTAAAGTTTGCTACTTCACTAGTTTGTATATGAATATGTTTTTCACTGATTAAGGTCTTTAGTATACTATTGTGCATCTTAATTTATTGTTTTTTGTTTGTCAATATGTTATTCATTTGTGGAATTAAATAGGGACACCCCTATTTGTTTAGTATACTAGTTTCTATTGGGCATCACTTATATATAATCTACAACACCCCTTATATTCTCATCCTTAACCCAAAATAAAAAAAATACATGATGGATTTTGCTTTGCTTGAGAAAACCCTGTTGGGCTTGTTCATTGCAACAATTATAGCCATCACTAATCTCGTTAAATGAATAAAATAGTTTTGCTCCGTATTTGGTTCTTCAGGTTCTTAGTAATCAACATATTGTATTATGATATAACTTAATATGGTATATATGATTTTGCTGGTAAAATGAATATTTGTCAAGAAAAATACTCTTTTGACTAAAATATACCCAACAGGTTTGTAGTAAAAGAATTATCCTGGATGAAGAAAGTTTGATAAGATGTTGGTTTCTGGTTCTTAATTGATAGAAGAACCTAAAATTATAAATTAATTTATTATCTTTTTTGGATATGATTTGTACAGGGAAGGGACAGGATATGGTGTTCACAGTCTATAGTGAGCATTGGAGGAAGATGAAGAAAATCATGACAGTACCCTTCTTTACTAACAAAGTTGTTCATCAGTATCGATTTGGGTGGGAGGATGAGGCTGCTCGTGTTGTTAAGGATGTTACTTTTACTGTCATTGACCTTTTAACTGCAGCCGATGGAATTTATGGTCAGTATCTCAAATTCTACTCATGAAACGGCTTCTTGGTTCTTCTTTTCGGTTTTTGCTTACGCTTCCCTGCACTGTGCTTAAGCACGCTAATGATGATAATCCAAATATATACTAGCAGTAGATTAGACATTATTGGAGATCTTATCTTTCACTACAAATTATGTAAATTCATATTAGATATCATCATTGAAAAGTTAAGAAAAAAGGATTAGAGTAACCAAAAGCTCCTTAATCAAGACCAATGTTATTTATTTATTTAGGCAGATTGCGGCATTTTGAGTACTTGGAATTTCCTTTGCATGTAATTATCACTGAATTTCATGGAACCATAGAAAATCATTTAAAGGTATAAGAAATTTTTTCTTGTAAATTTTCTTTATGTTTTCTGTAATCCACATACTCCGATGTCTTTAAACCTTGTTATTGTTATGTCATCTAATGGGAGATGAAACTGGTATTTGTTGACAGTATAATATGTTAGGTCACACACACTGTAGAGGGGGGTGAATACAGTGTATAATACAATTAAATCAAACTTTAATATATTAAGTAACAAAAAACAAACTTTATTGAAACAATATCAAGACCAATGTTATTCATATATTTAGGCAGATTGCGGCATGTTGAGTACTTGGAATTTCCTTTGCATGTAATTATCACTGAATTTCATGGAACCATAGAAAATCATTTAAAGGTATAGGAAATTTTTTCTTGTAAATTTCCTTTATGTTTTCTGTAATCCACATACTCTGATGTCTTTAAACCTTGTTATTGTTATGTCATCTAATGGGAGATGAAACTGGTATTTGTTGACAGTATAATATGTTAGGTCACACACACTGTAGAGGGGGGTGAATACAGTGTATAATACAATTAAATCGAACTTTAATATATTAAGTAACAAAAAAAAAACTTTATTGAAACATTAAACTCTGTTACAGTATGGAACTGTTACCTCTCAGTGATGAACAAATATCACGAGAGCTGCTAGGGTTACAATGAATAATCTTCTCGAATATGATAACACTTATAGTGTAAACCCTATGTCTGTGTTTATATACTACACAGTTATAAGATAATCGCTAATTGATATGGAATATAATTCTGCTTCCTAAAAGATATCAATCAGATATCTTTTCTTGCAAGTATTCCATTCTTCACGGAACTCCTTCTTCATGCATATCTCTTCTTATGTTTATCTTGATCTTCTTTCCTTTAATCAGCTACTGTCCTTATCTGATCATCCTTCAGCATTTAAGTTCTGATATCTAACTTCTGATGATTATCTCCTGATAATATAAGTACTGATATCCTTAAGTCCTGACTTCCAGTATAAGTACTGATCAACGGTTAAGTGCTGATTTGTCCCGTTAAGTAAGATCTGAAATTTAAACATAAATTAGCCATGACATTATCAAATATATCTAACAATCTCCTCCAACTTGTAAATTAGCATAATATACAAGTTTAACAGATATTTGATGATGTCAAAAACATTAAGTACAAATGCATGAGAATTAGACTAGATAACTACAACTTATAGTCCTTAAAGCTTTACCAATATTCAACTTCTGATAACAAGTTCAGTCTGTACAAATATCAGAATTTAAGCAGTTGTAGATCTTCGACTTGGCTTCATCATCTGATCTCTCTGATGTCAGGAGTTGTTCTGAGATAGTTCTTCAACAAACATTTCTCAGTATATCTGAGTTCATCAATTATTCTCCTTTTGGCATCTTTAAGCTCTGCAGTATCTTCACCAATTTGAAAGATTGCAGCTCTGAGATCATTGATCTTTGCTTTTCTTATATCCTGATCCAGTCTGATCAAATAAGCTTTATCAGACTCAAGATTGAATTCAACAGCCCTGTACCCCAGAAAGGTAGTTATAATCTTAGCAGTGTTGGGCTTCATTTCAACTATATCACCATTGTGATCTCTGTACTTTGGAACGTATGTGCTGTCAGACTTAACAGAATAAAGCCTTTTCTGTCTCCGAATCTGTTCTTTTAAATAGTTTGCAGCAGTTCCTGTTATTCTGTCATCCACTTGAAGTAAGAAAAGTACATGCTCCAATTCTTCAAAATACTTCAATGGAATGGCATTTTGTCTTATATGATAAACCCTACCATCTGTCATGAAATACAACATGATGTATTCTTTCAAGTAGGTATGGTAAACCATCTGTACAGATTCCAGTTGATTCAATCTCTCAGGAGTTGCTCCAATACCTGGTTCACTCAAGGAAGTTGGATCATTAGTAGTGTTATGTATTCTTCTTTCATCAGCACTTCCCAATCCAGTTTTATCTCTAGCTTCCTTTCCAGTAACTACTCTTGCTTCAAAACCACTTGCAGTAGTCTTCAAAGATTGAGTCTATTTTGCTTTAGTGAATCCTGGTAAGAGTGTCTTTGGTCTATCTTCTGAAATCAAGTTAACTTGAGCTATGTCAGAGGTTACTTGCTTCTTCTAAATATCAGAAATTACAATTTCTTGACTCTGAACAACTTGAGCCATGTCAGAGGTTGTTTTAAGAACTTTTCTTGAAGTCAGAGCAAGATTATCCTTTTCATCAGTAATTTCTTCATCCTCAGGAGGCACATAAACCTTGATAGGTTCACTAACTTTTTCTTTACCCTTGGATCTTGGATCTATCTGCGGTTGTGATCTAGCCAATGTTGCTTCAGTATGTGTCCTTTCTTTGATCACAATGCCTTTGAGTTTTGGAAGTGGCTTTTTACCAGAAGCTTCAGATTTAGATGTGACTTTCTCTGATTTAAGCCTGGCTTCTTTTTTCATTAAACTCTCCAAGTCCATTCCTGGATTTTCCTGAAGAAATAACTGTCTTGACATTTCCTCATCAAGATCTAAAAGTTCATCAGAACTTATCCTTTTACCAGTAGCAGAACTTATTCTTTTCCCAGTATCAGAACTTGTCCTGTGACTAGCTTGTCTTGATGTGAATCCTCTACCTTGACTATGACCTCTACCCATTCCAGGGTTTCCTTGATCATCTTTTTCATCATCCTTTCCTGTCAGTGTCTTGTCAGTCTTGCATTTGGACTTAATTACTTTCTCCCCCTTTTTGGCATCAGCAGGTAGTAGAAGAGAGATAAGCAATTCCACTGAGGATTGAATTTCAGTCAGTTGTGATTGCTGAGAAGCTTGATTTTTCAGAATATCATCAATCTGAGCTTGTTGATGATCTTGAGTCTTCTCAATATAAGCAATCCTGTCAATGGTAGGTTGGAAGAACTTTTTCTTATCAATTTTCCAAACTTGTTCCTGTTTGATAAATTTTCCTGAATCTTGTGTAGCTCTGCATGAGTAGTTGAGTGAAGACCTTGTAGATGTTTAGTACTCAATGCAGTGACTCTAAGCTGGGTTTTGAAATCATCAGAATTTAACATTTCATCAGCTTTAGTCAAGTGCTCAGCAAGATGCTTTTCAGTTGGAACACATGAAACTGAGTTCCATTCCTTAGTCCACTCCTGTCCTGCAGGAGTTTCACTCCAAGGTACTGGTGCTTCTCTGGTAACAAACTTCTTAACCAGTTCAGACTTTAGAATAGTCTGTTGAGGAGCATGTCCTGAAGGACCTGCTGCATCAGCATCTACAGTTAGAGCAGCATTACCAGTATCTCCAGCATTTGCAGTATCAAAACTTACAGAATCAGTATCCTCTGATAAAATAACAGTGTGAGTAGCAATGGAAGCTTCAGCATCCTCTAATTGCTGATCTTGTTCTAAGTTCTGATCAACAGCCATATCCTGATGCTCACCTAAAGTCTGATCATCAGCATCTTGATGCAAAGAAGGTGTTGTTGATAACTCTGGAGTTTGAACAGCATCAGTAACAGGTGTTGTAGAAGGATTAGTTGCTGTTGGAGCTTCTAAGAGAATTACTTCAGGCACAACCAAGTTTTGAACATCAATATCAGCACTTGTGCATGGATCAACAGGAGACACAGATGGTGTGTTAGCCTTTTCAGAAACAGCTTCCTGAGATGGAGTTGATGGAGAAGAAGTGACTGGAGCAAATTCCTTGTCTTGTGAGATCAGAGATTCCTGATCCCCTTCCTTAGCTGCTTCCTCTTCATAATCTGAAATTGGCCTTTTTGCCCTCTGTTTCTTGTATCTCTTTGTTGATTTGGATTCCTTGGGAGTTTCAGGAACTGTCATTCTTCTAAGCCTTTTGAGAAGCCTAGATCCCCCAATTCCAGAATCCTTCTGAGAAGTCTCTTTCTCAGCTTCACTTACAACAGGTTTCGAAGAAAGAACCTGGTCCTCAGTATCAGATTCATCTCTCAAGGCAATCCTCCTTCTCTTTTGAGGTGTTTGAGGAACAGTCTTTGTCCTCTTTGGCTTGGAGGATGAAGGCTTCACAGTAGGTGCTGAGGATGAGGGTTGATCAGTCTGTGAAGTAGAGAGATAGGATTTGAGATATGTCCTGAGGGTAGGTTAAGTAGAATGAGTGGTAGGTGCTGAGGATGATGGTTTTTGGGTGTTTGTTGTTGGTTGGACATCAGAGTAAACAGATCTATAAGTATCAGGATCAGCATTTACTAGGATCTGTTTTACAGACCGAGGAATCTGTAATGGTCTAACCACTGATTTCTTAGTGTCAGCATTTACCAGGTCATTAAAGTAGCGTTTTGCAACTTTAAAAGGTGGGGTTGAGGAACTGACTAATTAAGGTTCATCAGTACAAAAAGTATAAATAAGTTGACAGAATCTAGCAAAATAGACAATATTCCTATCCTCTGTCATCCTATCCCCAATAAAACCAATTATACCAGTTGCAAAATCAAAATGAGTTTGATTGATAATAGCATACCCGATATGCTGACTCAGAATTGGGATATCATCAAAATTCGAACATTTGTTCCCAAAAGCTTTGGTGATGCAGTCGAAGAAGAAGCTCCATTCTCTTCTGATATGAGCCCGTTTTAACTGCCCAAGTTTTGCCAAACTTTTTTCATACCCCAAATTTGCCATTAACTCCTGAAGAGCTGATTCTTCTGGAATTGAAAAGGTCCAATCTTCTGGGAGATGTAGAGCTTTGCGTATTGTACCAGGAGTGACTGCATAAGAAGAATCACCCACTTTGAAAACAATACTGCGAGTGCCATGTTTACCACCATCATCATAGTGCCCAGTCCGCTAAAATATCAGAACTTGTTGGCATGAAAAGACTGAAGGCTGGGTCAGTGCATACCCAATCTCACTGTGTGCAAGAAGATCTTGCACAAAATGCAATTCAGATGGAGCTTCAGCATGATCAAGAATTGCAGCATAGTTGTTTGGAACAAACTTAGCTCCATCAATGATTAAATCCTTAGGTGCCATGTGAAAAATTGAGATTTAAAAGTGCCTGTTAGGTGTTTGATAAAATGTCTGTATGAAAAACCAACGTGAGAGAAAGAGAGAGTAAAAGCAAGTAGAGAGAGAAAGTATGAAGGAAATAAAATATTAAAGAAATCCTTTCTCTGTCGTACTTATACTCTGAAAAAAAATGTTACCGTTGGACACCTGTCAGACATGCAGTAATAACAGATAGTTACTGGGCGCGAGAAAACAGTAATCATTACTTGCCCACTTGCCTGTTTTCAAGGAAAAACCGTTCTATTTACCCAGATATTCCATTAATCAAGGTGAAACAGTTTTAATTCAAAATTGAAACCGTTCCCACTGATTTAATTATTTTTCACTGCATCATTAATATTCTGAAAAGAAATCAAGTGAAAATGACCAAGATAAATCATATGAGTAAGTACTGATAAAGGAAAGTCAGAACTTAAATTAAAACAGAATTTATATGGTCATCAGAATATCAATCAGGATTTATCAATGCATTACAAAATAACTTAGAGACAAAATCTTGAAACAAAAACAAATTTCATTAATATATCAAGAGAATACATTCATGAAATGGAAATTACATCAGTACTTATACAAGATTTCCCTAAGCTACTAAACCTAACATCAACAGCCTTAGTCCTAGCTCAAGAAGCAGGGCAAGGCTGGTGATGAAGAAAAACAGGAAGAAGACGAGATTAAATCATTTCTTCTTCCTACTCTCGACAAACAGAATGGCGAGTCGGATGATACGCTCTTGCTGGCGGAGAGCTTCCAGCCTTTCCTCCTCCAATCGCTCCAGATGGCGATGGTAGTCCATATAGAAGAACAGGAGGTGGGTCAGTACCTCCTGTGAGACAGAGTCCCATATCTCCTCAGGAATGGCCGTGACGTGCCATTCCTGCTGCCATCCGGCACAGCTTAGCTCCATATTGAAGTTTTGGTAGTTCAAAAACATGTTGTATCTGACCATTGTGTTTTCGAAAGAAAAAGTATAAAGGTAAGTTTGTGAGAAAGAGTTTGATGGGAAGGCTGATGAGAATGCCAGAAGACGTAAAAGTATTTAATGCTGACAGGTAGAATTAATTCTACCTCGTTTCCCCAGACTTGGAAAAAGAATAACATTCATTGGAAGGAGAAAACATGGTTTAATGCGCACAAGTAACAAGTAAAAATAGACTGTTCAAGTACGAATACCATTAACCCTAACCATAGTGACTATTAATCTTCCACTTCAACATATTCTAGTTTGAACCGAGACTGTTATCAAATTTTATCCACAGATAAGTCAAGTAAAGAATTAGACTGTAATATCAGAACTTAGACTTATATCGGAACTTAACAGTCATCAAAACATAATTTCTTAACTCGAAAAAGGAATGCCTATATGAGTAAATCCTCATACAAGTTCTGAGTTATACTCTTCAGAACTTAATCGCCAGAATTTGCAACCAGAACTTGTCCTCAGAGTTAGTGCAAAGTGACACAATGACTGTTTATCTAAAACAACATAGACCACCATAGTAATTTTCATCATTCAGATGGAGTGATTAGTGTGTGCATCAAGCTAAATAGCAGACAAAGAGTAAAGTCTGATTCACTTCAGTACATCTTAGAAATAAGGCATAACTAAAATTTTGCTAAAGAGTTGTCATTATCCTGAAACCTACCGATGAATGAGTTCATGCTTGAGTCCACCTCAACTGTTTTGTGATAATTTTATGCATCTTTTTAAATTCTATTTTACAGTGGCTCCTCGTGTAAGTGAGTCACGACTGCTTATCAGAATTTATGCTATTATCAGAGTATTTCTCCAGTAATCATAGAGTGTGAAAAGTCACCAAGAAAATATTTTGCTTTTCTAATGCATATTTACTTAATACCAGCAATGCACTTGGGTCTTCCCTTCCACATTTTTACTCTAGATCTCAAAGGAGTACCTGATTTTATTCTTTGATCCTTTTGATTTTTCTTTTTATAAGTGAGGTTTATCAGCACTTAGTACATTCAGCAGTTTTACTAGTATCAGAACTTAACAGATGAGTAGCATTATTCTAATTTGTGACTTAGTAATAAGATAAACAAAGTAAACTCAACTAAACTCAATTATCAGAATTTGCTTGTGTCATAAAATTTCCACAGAAATAATTACTTCTTACCTGGGATCATTTGTTTATTGAAGACTACTAGGTCAGTATCTAACACAATTATCCTCATAGGATTGAATGGTTACTTAGACAGACATATCACTTATCAGAGTTTAGAAACATATATCAGACAACAGTCAATACTTAAAAACATTTATCAATTAATCACAGAATACACAAAGAGATTAAATTCTGTAAATACTGATCATAAAGTCTGATAATACAGAACAAGACTAAGCAGATTTAGAGAAAGAACCTAAAATCATTCAAAGTTCATTTACCAATCTTGTAAAAGTGGCTTCACACAGTGGTTTTGTGAAGATATATGCTAGTTGTTGATCTGTTGGAACAAAGTGCAATTTCACTGTACCTTCATCCACATGTTCCCTTATGAAGTGGTACCTGATGCTGATGTGCTTTGTCATAGAGTGTTGAACTGGATTACCTGTCATAGCAATAGCACTTTGATTATCACAGTAAATAGGGATTTTGAAATATGTTAACCCATAATCCAGTAACTGATTCTTCATCCAAAGAATATGTGCACAACAGCTTCCTGCAGCAATATACTCTGCTTCTGCAGTTGATGTGGAAATTGACTTTTGTTTCTTACTGAACCAAGAAACCAATCTGCCTCCAAGGAATTGGCAGCTTCCACTTGTGCTTTTCCTGTCAATTTTGCAACCTGCAAAATCTGCATCTGAGTAACCTATTAGTTTAAAATCTGATTCTCTAGGATACCACAATCCCAGATCAGTTGTTCCTTTAAGATACTTAAAAATTCTTTTCACAGCTGTTAAGTGAGGTTCTCTTGGATCTGCTTGAAATCTTGCACAAAGACATGTAGCATACATGATATCAGGTCTACTAGCAGTTAGATAGAGTAGAGAGCCAATCATACCTCTGTAATCAGCAATATCTATTGATTTACCAGTATCCTTATCCAGTTTTGTTGCAGTGGCCATAGGAGTGGATGCACTTGAATAATCTTGCATTCCAAATTTCTTCAGCAAGTTTCTGGTGTACTTAGTTTGACAAATTAAAGTGCCTTCTTCATTCTGCTTGACTTGAAGGCCCAGAAAATAGCTAAGTTCCCCCATCATACTCATCTGATATTTTGACTGCATTAGTTTGGCAAACTTCTTGCAAAGTCTGTCATTTGTAGACCCAAAAATGATATCATCAACATAAATCTGGACCAGAAGTAAGTCCTTTCCATGGTTGAGGTAGAACAGTGTTTTGTCTATTATTCCTCTGTTAAATCCACTTTCCAGAAGAAACTGAGCTAAAGTCTCATACCATGCCCTTGGAGCTTGCTTAAGTCCATAAAGTGCTTTATCAAGCATGTAGACATAATCTGGATGTTTGGAATCTACAAAGCCTGGAGGTTGTTCAACATATACCTCCTCCTCCAATTCTCCATTGAGAAAAGCGCTTTTCACATCCATTTGAAAGACAGTAAACTTTTTGTGAGCAGCATAAGCCAAAAATATCCTTATGGCTTCTAAACTAGCAACTGGTGCAAATGTTTCATCATAATCAATTCCCTCCTGTTGAGAATATCCTTTTGCAACCAGCCTTGCCATATTCCTTGTAATTATGCCATCACTGTCAGTTTTGTTTCCGAATACCCACTTTGTACCAACAACAGATCTATTCTTTGGTCTTGGCACTAGGGTCTAGACTTTGTTTCTTTCAAATTCATTCAACTCTTCCTGCATTGCTTGCACCCAATCAGCATCTTGAAGAGCTTCTTCCACTTTCTTTGGCTCAGTCTGAGAGAGAAAAGAATTGTAAAGACATTCATTTGAAGTACCTGTTCTAGTTCAGACACCTGTATCAGGATTTCCAATTATCAAATCAGGTGTATGTGATTTTGTCCACTTCCTTGCAGATCAAAGGTTTTCTCTAGAACTGGATGCTCCCCCATGATCCATGCTGTCTTCATTTTCATTTTCTGATGCTCCCCCTGAAACTATGCTCTCTGAGTTGGATTCTTCAGAATTTAGATTTTCAGCACTGGCAGAATTTGGCTTATCAGAACTTGACGAATCAGAACTTGAAGAGCCAGATGTATGTTCTGATATTTCTTGAGATGTGGTAAGATCTTGAGTATGCTCCCCCTACATAGGTGCATCTTCCTTTGACATAGTCACCACAGTTTCAATAACATCAGAGTTTAATCCATCAGAGTTTACAGTGTCAGGACTTAGACTGTCAGGATTTTCAGTATCAGAATTTGAGTCTTCATTTTCAAATCTCAGCTGATCATGGTCAATGAAATCTTCAAGACCAGTAATCTTCTTATCATCAAAAGAGACATTGATAGATTCCATAACCACTTTTGTTCTCAAATTATAGACTCTGAAGGCTTTTGTGGAAAGTGAATATCCAACAAAGATTCCTTCATCAGCTTTTAGATCAAACTTGGATAGCTGTTCAGGATGAGTCTTGAGAACAAAACACTTGCATCCAAATACATGAAAGTATTTCAGATTTGGCTTCTTTTTCTTCACCATCTCATATGGTGTTTTTCCATGCTTGTTAATAAGTGTTGCATTTTGAGTAAAACAAGCAGTCTGCACAGCTTCAGCCCAGAAATAGGTTGGAAGCTTTGCTTCTTCAAGCATTGTACGTGCAGCTTCAATGAGAGTTCTATTCTTCCTTTCAACAACTCCATTTTGCTGTGGAGTTCCAGGAGCAGAAAATTCCTGCTTTATTCCATGGTTTTTGCAGAACTCTTCCATTATCAAATTCTTGAACTCAGTGCTATTATCACTCCTTAAAATTTTCACAGAATCTTTGACCAATTTATCCAGATGTTTGACATGATCAATCAAGATAGATGCAGTTTCACTTTTTGTGTGCAAGAAATACACCCATGTGTATCTGGTGAACTCATCCACTATGACCAACGCATATTTCTTCTTTGCAATAGACATGACATTCACCGGACCAAATAGATCAACATGTAGTAGATGATAAGGATCAAGAATTGATGATTCAGTCTTGCTCTTAAAAGAAGATTTTCTTTGTTTGGCTTTCTGACAGGAATCACAAAGGCCATCAGGAGCAAATACTGACTTTGGCAGTCCTCTCACAAGATTTTTCTTGACCAGTTCATTTATATTGTTGAAATTTAAATGAGAGAGTTTCTTGTGCCAATTCCAGCTTTCTTCAATTGATGCTCTACTCATCAGACAAATTGCAGAACCATCAGTACTTGTTGAAAGCTTAGCTTCATAAATGTTACCACGCCTGTATCATTTCAGAACAACTTTGCCTTTAGATTTACTCACAATTTCACAGTGTTCTTCAAAGAAATCAACATGATAACCTCTGTCACAGATCTGACTTATACTCAGCAGATTGTGTTTAAGTCCTGAGACCAGAGCTACTTCTTTAATTATGATATTTCCAAGATTGATATTGCCATATCCCAATATTTTTCCAATGTTGCCATCTCCATAAGAAACACTTGGGCCAGCTTTCTCCACAAAGTCTGATAGCAGGGCCTTATTTCCAGTCATATGTTCTGAACATCCACTGTCCAGAACTAGAATATTTTTCCTGTTGCCCTGCAATCACAAAGACCACTAATTATTAGTTTTAAGGACCCAGACTTGCTTGGATCCTTTGGCCTTATTAAGTTTGTTAACATTTGCAGCGGATTTAGCATCAGAGTTTATGTTAACATTTTTCTTATCAGAACTTACACTATCAGACTTTGAATCAGAATTTACACTAGAAGGAACAATGGAAACTTTCTTCAAAGAAGGTTTTATTTGATAATAATCATAGTACAAACTATGATATTCCTTACAAGTATAAATGGAATACCATAAACTACCACAATGAAAACAAGGATTTTGTGGTTTGTATCTAACAGACTGACTCTTAACTCCTGATTTTGAAGGTAAGGAGTTAATATTCTTATTCTTCCTGCAAAAAGAAGCTAGATGGTTAGAACTTCGACAGTTATGACATGTTTTCCTAGGAGCATTAGGAACAGGTTTATAATCATTGCTTTTATTCACACCTTCCTTTCCATTCCTATTTTTCCTAGGTGATTTTACCTTGTTTGCATTCTTAACATTTTTCAGCTTATGCTTAAGCTGCTTCTTTGTCATTAAGCCTATGCTCACTTCAGTTGTCTTTTCCTGTTTTAGTTTGTCAGAAGTTAATTCCTCTTTAACTTCTGATTTCTCATTTTCAGACTTTACAGTTACAAACTTAACAGGTTTTAACTTTGGCTTTTGTTTAACAACAGGCTTAATTTCTTCAGTTCCTTTATCATTCTTATCTTCTCCATAACCTAAGCCCTCTTTCCAGTTTCCACTACTTAGCAAATTTTGAGTTGTTTTGCCAGAGTTAGTCCAAGTCCTGATAATCTCTCTTTCCTTTTCTAACTCAGTTTTTAGAGATTCATTCATTTTTAGCACTTCATCCCTAACATAAAAAGCATCATCTCTATCCTTCTGAGTTTGATGGAACATGACTAACTCTTTTTCTAAGAAATCATTTCTTTTCTTAAAAGCAAGATTTTCAGAAGTTAATCTTTCACATGTTAAAGTTTGATCTCTATAACTAACAAACAAGGTTTTAAGATATCTTCTCAACTCATTAATATCATCAGTATGAAAAGCATAAGTAGTCTGATGTACCTTTGTTTCAGCAGCTTCAGAACTACTCTCATCACTTTCTTTATCAGCATTTGCCATCAATGCATAGTGCTCCTCACTTTCAGAGTCTGAGGTGTCTGTCCAGCTTTTCTTCTTTATGACAAGAGCCTTGCCTTTGTCACCCTTTGCCTTCTTGCAATCAGGAGATATGTGGTCTTTCTCACCACAGTTATAGCATTTAACATTGGTATAATCTCCTCTGTCAGACTTTCCTCCTCTGCCTTCAGATCTTCTGAAATTCTTCTTATCAGAACTTATGCCTTTCCTGGAAAACTTCTTTCCCTTCCTGAACTTCCTGTATACAATCTTTGTGATTCCTTTCACCATAAGAGCACACAGTTTCATCATCTCCTCATCAGCATCAGTCTCAGGCAAGCTTTCAGAATCGGAGTCATCATCACTTTCAGAACTTGATGACTCAGTTTCAGACTTTATGAAAAGAGCTTTACCCTTGTCTTTCCTTGAGGAAGCTGCTTTGGGGGATTCTTCTTCAGCCTTAAGAGCAACTATCCTTGACTTTCCTCTTTTCCTCTTACTTCTTTGTTCCATCTCAAGTTCATGAGTCTTGAGCATTCCATAGATTTCATCAAGAGTTATTTCATCAAGATTGTAGTTGTCTCTTATTGTCGTTGCCTTCAAATCCCAGCATTCAGGAAGAGCTAACAGGAATTTAAGGTTTAAATCTTTAAGATCATACTCTTTATCAACCAATGACAAATCATTCAAAAGTTTGACAAATCTATCATATAAATCATTCAATGACTCATTAGTCTTTGAGTCAAAATGTTCATACTCTTGAGTGAGTATTGTCTTCCTGTTCTTCTTAATTGTGTCAGTTCCCTGACACCTTGTTTCCAGAGCATCCCATATCTCCTTAGCAGTCTTGCAGTTGATTACCCTGTTTGACATTACATTATCAATGGCACTATGCGGTAAGTGTCGTACCTTAGCATCCTTAGCAATTGATGCTATATCTTCAGCAGTATAATCACTCTTCTCCTTTGGTACGGTCTTTGCTGCTTCACCTGCAACTGCAACAGCGAGCTTGGTTGGTTTGTGAGGCCCTTCCTTGATTCTATCAAGGTATTATGGATCTGTTGCTTCCAGGAACATGGTCATCCTTACCTTCCATATGGGATATTCAGATGGTCTCAATATGGGAACTCTGATAGTCTCATATCGACTTTGAATTTGTGTCTTTGGAGGTTCTTCAATTTTGGTAGGCTTAGTTGGAGTTTCTGTGTCAGACATGATTGTGTTTGGATCTTTAACTGTATGTGTGTTAACAGATTAGCTCTGATACCACTTGTTAGGTCACACACACTGTAGAGGGGGGTGAATATAGTGTATAATACAATCAAATCGAACTTTAATATATTAAGTAACAGAAAACAAACTTTATTGAAACAATAAAATCTGTTACAGTACGGAACTGTTACCTCTCAGTGATGAACAAATATCACGAGAGCTGCTAGGGTTGCAATGAATAATCTTCTCGAATATGATAACACTTATAGTGTAAACTCTATGTCTGTGTTTATATACTACACAGTTACAAGATAATCGCTAATTGATATGGAATATAATTTTGCTTCCTAAAATATATCAATCATATATCTTTTCTTCAAGTATTCCATTCTTCACGGAACTCCTTCTTCATGCATATCTCTTCTTATGTTTATCTTGATCTTCTTTCCTTTAATCAGCTACTGTCCTTATCTGATCATCCTTCAGCACTTAAGTTCTGATATCTAACTTCTGATGATTATCTCCTGATAATATAAGTACTGATATCCTTAAGTCCTGACTTCCAGTATAAGTACTGATCAACGGTTAAGTACTGATTTGTCCTGTTAAGTAAGATCTGAAATCTAAACATAAATTATATTAGCCATGACATTATCAAATATATCTAACATAATAATTTCTGGTATTCTATGCTTTTGTAAAGCTTCATATGTTAGCTTCAGTTGACATAGTATAAAGTTCTTCATTTCTACTTTACTTTTCTTAGCGTATTATATTATTATTTTACAGGACACTCTTTTATGCAAGTCAATTCTTAACGAGTATTCAATGAAGATGAAGGCACAAAAACCTATTTATTATTCAGAAACAACATATGGTCTGCCTCCAGAATTTGTTACAACTGTGACATTTAATGGCAAGCATTACATTGGAGCCAAAGGCAGGAGCAGAAAAGAGTCTCAGCAATTGGTTGCACGTGCTGTTATCTTGTCTATTCTAGGTATTTTTCTTGATTTCTAAGTATTTCATTCTTTAACTTAAAAAGAAACAACTGACTAGAAAATCTTGTGCTATTCACCCTACTCTTACGATTTAGTGTGGCTGTTAATTTTGTTCTTATATTTGCAGATTCTGATGCACGCGCTGTTATCTTTAAGATTATTATAAAGTGGAGGCTTTCTTCTGCAAAGGAAAAAGCTAAGTATCCATGCAACACTCAAAATAAGGTGATCCCTGTTTTAATACAAACTAATGTTGGCACCAGTGTAAGTGATGGGAATAAGCTGGATGATAACATGCCCAGAGCAGCAATTTCTAAACCCATTGAAAACTCCACTAGTGTTTCAGCAATATCTGTTTCCCTTCATGAATTTAGACTCACTATAGAATAAAAATCTTCGGTTGTTGAGTCCAACGGTACTCCAGTAATAGTTGCACCTCCAAATTTGGAGCAACTAGTAATAGTTGCAACTCCACTAGTGTTTCAGTAATAGTCTTGTGTCTTATGTTATCGAGTGTCCATGTGTTCATTCGATAAAGTCAGGGATACGGGCTCTAAATGAATTTCCTTGTGTCAGTATGCCTTCCAATGCTAATGATAGTCAATATCAGGTAGTTCAATTCTTTCATTAGATGCACAAATGTTTTTTCTTATTCTTTATAGCTGGAATTCACATTGGCTCCTCAATTTGCCTAGGATATTGGATGGTAAACTGTGGCAACAAAAAAAGGGATGCAACGGTGTGCTGCATCACCTCAATGGTTAAATGTCAGAGCATTACGTGATCACCAACAGGTTGTTTTTTGTCATATTTAAATTTACATTATTTTGTTGATGGATGCAGATTCCATTTTGTGTGGTCGTTGGCTAGTTCATGGGACAACTTATGGACTTGAATTTTCAACTTTTTGTGACTGCAACGCTATTCATCACAGTGCTAGTTGTGGCATTTATGTCTACATTAACAACATCATCTTTGCTATCATTTTATCTGAGCAAGTTGTCCTTGAAAGGTAATTAAGTTTATATATATATGCCCATGTTTTATTGCGCTACTACTATCTAGCTTACTTGTTTAATGTATGTATGGAAATCTTTTAAGCATTTAAAAATAATAAGATGATTGGTATATTTCAGCTTGCTTGGAGTAGTTATAGTGGTGATTTGATATTCAACACCTCTAATTGAGTATGTTCCGATGAAGATCAATTCTTGTCACTTTAGAAATCATTCGTGAAGTTCAGACCCCTTTGCATCCGGTCTTCTCAATTTGGAAGATGAGTCTTTTCAAATTCTAGCAGAACAAGTTCTACCTTCTTCAATATATGATGCCGCTCTTTAGTGAGTTAGATAGGTTAGGAATGTGATTGTAACTAGATAGTTTTTTATATTGATGTATATATAGGAATATGTTAGTTGCATGTTGGTATATAAGTTTTTTCATATATTTTTATTTTGGTTTAAGATTGTTTTTTTATTAATATAGCTTTTTATTTTAAATAAAGAGCACGATGTGAAGCAACTAAAAACACATCACCTGCTTAAACTAAAAACGATGTCCAAACTAACAAAATAAATCGAATTATAGGAATGAAAATGATGTCTAAAATGTTAAAACACATCGCTTTATGCAAGTATATAAAAGTAAATTAAAAGAAAACTGATGTCTTCCAGAACAATGTACATCGGTTTCATTTAAGCAACCAATGTTACAGTAGAAGTTTCACATCACTTCCTCAAGTAAAACTGATGTTATAAGTTATGTTTAACTTCGGTTAAGTAAATAAACTGATGTAAAATAAAGACTAAGATATCGGTGTTTTTAAGAATCAGATGTCTATCAGTTAAAAGTTCTTCCCTGTTATATGTTTATAGTGCTTTTTAACTCCCCTAAATACCATTTTCACAATCTAGTTTTAACATGTTATTCAAAAAAAGGGCTACTTATACATCAGTTTGCTAAGAAAACCGATGTCTACGTAAAACTTTAACATCGGCTAAAAACCGATGTTAAAGATCCCTACCTTTCTCTACACATGCGAAGACATCGGTTTGAAAAAAAAAAGACATCGGTTTATAACCAATGTATAAGGGCATTTTTCTAGTAGTGATTATGTGATTTTTGGTGAATTATCTGATGATTGGTGTGGATATGTGGATGCTTATATGTGATAAAGTATAAGTATGTTAATTTTATTATGACCAAAATAAAACATAGATAATTACGATATTTTTTTGGTAATTTTTTTGACTGTTATATGATTTTATATTGATTTATGAATTTATTAATTATTTTCTGAATAATTACAAAATTATTTTATAAAGCCGGGAATCGTCCGACTTTAACCGCTTTTATGTTTTTACAACCCGAAACTCTTCTGAAAACTCTTTCCTAACCTAATCTGGTAATTCCAGACATTTTCCGTGTTTTAACTTTTTCGATCCGGATTACGGTTTGCCCCGTGCGCGGCCCAGCGCAAGATTTTCGATACGATAATCATTTCGGTGAATCAACAAAACCCGTATTTTCGAAAGACGGGATATTATTACATTATTTCATATAAAGTGTTTTATAAGAAGTCCGGTTTGGATAATTATCCAATACGGGTATCAAATCGGATCATTTTTGCAGTTATTTAGCCGCTAAGTAACTAATTTAACGATCCACAACGAACCAATATTCTAAAAATATATATAGCCCTTTTATTATTTCATTTTATTCATATAATGATAATCAGTCAGTAAAACCCTGTAAAATACAGAGAAAATGTCGAATTCATGTCGCGTTCTTGAAAATCAAACGCACGAACGAAGGTGTTATCGAACTCCGATTCAAGCGTGCGATATATCAAAACGAAGCTATCGAAAATACCTTTCTGAATCAACCATTTGTTTTTGCCCAGAAATCAAAGTATTGTTCTGATTTAAATATTTTAATTCGAAATAATTATGGATTAAATTATGAATTTTTGTTCTTGATGTTTTTGATATGATTTGATGGCATAATCATGTAGATTTTTTCTTCCTGGTCATTTTGGTATATTATATGTCAAAAACCGAGTTCAATAACATATAGAAAATTGAGTTTGATTCTCGAATTTAAAAATTAGGGTTTATAGGTTTGAATATTTTTAATTGAAATTTGGGAGTTTCTGTGTTTGGGGTTATTATCTGAAATTGATGGTACCATTGAATAGATCGTTGAAAGATGAATTTATTTGTATATACGTGATGAACGAACAGTAGCCGAAAGGCTTTCATCGGAAAATGGGGTCGGATGGCGGCGGATTTTTCCGTCCGTTGTTCCGGCTGATTTAGTATGATTTTAACCATTTTGATGCCATAGAATGACTCATGCCTGTCTATAGTATATCTCCTATAAATTAATCGTGTTTCTGAGCCTGATTGGAGCCGCCGGAAAAGCTCCATGGCGGAGGCCATGGAGTTTCGGCCGATAAGGGAGGAAGGAGACGGGGGGTGGTAAATTATGACTTGACCCCCTGTAGTTGTGCATATTTTCAAAATAGTCACTGCAGTTTCATGCAATTACCAAAATATATATTTCTGTTTCTAAAAATTTCAAAAATTGTATTCTCTTTTATAATTATTTTCAGAAATTGATTTTGATTATTTTAAAATTCCCAAAATCAATTATTTATTATTCTGAAAATTATTTTAATTTCAAAAATAAATCTTAATTATTTAATTAATTAATTTTAGTTGATAATTAATTATTTAATTAGTCAATTACTTTAAATATTAATTGATTAATAAATTTAATTAGTTATTAGTTAATTTTAATTGATTATTTAATTAGATTTAATTAT
The DNA here is from genome assembly GCF_009905375.1 of Apium graveolens. Lineage (NCBI taxonomy): Eukaryota > Viridiplantae > Streptophyta > Magnoliopsida > Apiales > Apiaceae > Apium > Apium graveolens. The sequence goes on from NC_133657.1 coordinate 110,196,171, forward strand.
TTAAAATTGATTTAAAAATTTCAAAAAATTGTTTTGAGCTTTAAAATATTATTTAAAATTATTTTCAAGGCTCGATAATTATTATATAATTATTTTAAAGTCAGACTCGGGTGTTCAAACCCTATTATTTAATTATAAAATGATTCGGAGTCTCGTTTTAATTCCGAAAAATGTTCAAAAATTCGTATTAAATACCTGGAAAATCATTTTTACCCCGAATCTTCTTTGAAAAACTACTTTGATCAAATATCTTGCATGCTATGTGCTACGTGCTATCTGACTGATGTGTTATATGCCTATATGGTTACTATTTGACGGTTGTTGTTGTAACTTTCAATCCGTAAATCAGATTTGGGTAAAACGAAGGGTGGATTAAAGCTTATGACGTCTATGTGACGATTAGAATAATATGAAATTGAGTATTGATAGATACTTGTGATTCCTAGGAGAGTAAACGAGGCATAGAAAAGAAAGCTAGTGATCCGTAAATAGAACTTAAGCGTAGAAAGAGAAGGCGAGTGATTGATAAATAGAAGCAAGGCGTAAAAAGAGAAGGAAAGTGGTTGATGAGTAAAACTGTTAGATGAGTACAAGTAAAGTGGAAATCATCTGTAATAAGGCAAGTACTTCTGAACCTTTCTTCAAGATATATTGCAAATATTTTCGAACTGTCTCATAACATGTCGCTATTATTCAAAATAACTCATGTTTTATATTTCAAGCGCTTTAAACTACTTAACCTTGAACCCTGATTCTTATTGATCTTGAGTCATAAGCCTTATTCTTCATGAACCATTGTTATTCCCTAACAATACAATAAGAATTATAGAAGGGGGTTGAATGTAATTCTGGCTTCTTTTTAAGATTTTTCAAACTATTCTAACTCAATAATATATAAATGTTTGATTTGCAAAGTGTGGAATGAAAGAATTATATAAATCAAAACACAAGTAATAAAAATAGAAGACTTTAAAACTTTCTGGTGGATTTGAATGTATCCACTAGATATATATATATATATATATATATATATATATATATATATATATATATATATATATATATATATATATATCGAGAGAACCCTGTGAAGCTTGAATAGCTCACGGCTGCTTTTACAAGTGAACAAACAAACTACTGAGAAATTCTTAACAGTTACAGCCTTTTCTATTTCTCTTCTAAAATGTGTTTGCTTAGTTATTTGTTCTAATAGCTACACTTGGTTTATATATCACCAAGTTTACATGGTAATAAGACAGGATAATAAAACAAAACCTATCAAGTCTAACTCCATGCTGCTTCACCACTTTATTCCAGCATCTTTGAAAATCTTCATAACTTGCATGGAAATGGTAATGCTTCTTTGTTCTCATTTTCCTGCTAAACAGGCTGCCACATTCCTTTTGCAAACACCCAACGCATGTGACTGTGCTGTCACTGTCAACAGATATTTTAATTGATCATCCGTTGGGTACTTTCTTGACATCCATCGGGTAGCTTTGTTGCTCATCCATCGGGTAGCTTTGTTGATCATCCGTCAGGTAGCTATTTGACACTTGACTCCATTTCATTTATGCAGAATTACAAGACATCTTATATTTACAATTAATCAACCTATTCTGCATATCTACTAGTAGTCAACATGACTCATATGTTACTACAAAATCTACACAAAGTTATTTGCAGAAATGTGCTACATTACTTATTGTTACATAAGCTACTCACCTGGTGGATATCAATTAGTCATCCGTCGGGACTATATTTAATCATCTGTCGGGACTATAATTGATCATCCATCGGGTGCTACAAAATTCATTAAGTTAAATCTACTAAGGTATTTTGTTTAGCTTATCATCAAGTACACAACATATTCTTAACAATCTCCCCCAATTTATGTCTATTGGAATTGTAGCCATAAATTAAGAGGAACTTATTGATAACAAAACATCCTAAAAATACAGATTGAAAAATAGTAGATAAAACTGATAAGTGCTACAAGATTTATTAAAAATTGAACAATGCAAAGTACACAAAGAAATTGCTCATAATAATTATCAAGGTGCTTATCTAGTCTGAGCAGATAGATCTATTTCCTTGATTGTCTGGATTTCTTTCCAAGCCTTCTGTTATTTTCTTCAATTTGATTCTGGAGTTGTCTGTGGAATTCAAGTTCATCAGCTTCTGAGAGATTCAGCATTTCCTGCATTTCCAAAAGAGTCTCATTGCTAGAGATACTCAATTGGTCCTCCAATATGAAGAATCTTCTAACTCCTTTTTCATTCCTGAATTCCATCAACCAATATGGCCTCAGATGCACTCTCTTTCCTGTAAAGGGAATAGATAGAGTTTTTGGAAGTGCATCTTTGGCTCTAGTACTCCTCAATCTTTTTGTTGTGGATATGTTGTGAACTTGATGATTTCATTAACAAAACACCTTGGTAGATTTTACTTAGTGAAAATTGGAGCACTCGACAGATAAGGATTATAGTCCCGACGGATGATGATTTATTATTCGTTGAGTGAGTAGCTTATGTGACAATAAGACTGTAGCACATTTCTGCATACACCATTGTTTAGATTCTGTAAGTAGTACTCAAGTCATGTTGACTTTATCTAGATATGCAGAATAGGTTGATTAATTATACATAGATGATGTCTTGTAATCCTGCATAAATGAAATGAAGTCAAGTGCCAGATTGCTACCCGACGGATAAACAACAATGCCATTCGACGGATGATCAACTAGATAACTCGACGGATGATCATAAACCCAAAGGATAAAGAATTTAAACATCCGTTGACAGTGACAACAAAGTCACATGCGTCGAGTGTATGCAAATGGAATGTGGAAGCCTATTCAACTGGGTTTTAGAGAACAAAGAAGCATTGCCATTTCCATGCTATTATGAAGATATTCAAAGATGCTGGAATAGAGTAATGAAGTAGCATAGTATTAGACTTGATAGTTTTTGTTTTATTATCCTGTCTTATTACTTTGTAATCTTGGTAATATATAAACAACTAACTAAGCAACCAAGAGAGAAACATTTGTAAGCTGTATTCTTAGCATTTCTTTGCATTCTTAGTTATTCTACATTTGTAAGTAGCTGTGAGCATTTTGCTACACAGAGTTTTCTTGATATATATTATATATCTCTGGTGGATACATTCAAATCCACCAGAAAGTTTTTTAAAGACTTGTGTTTTTAATTACTTGTGTTTTGATTCTTTTAAAGTTATTATTCCGCACTTTGCAAATCAATTCACACTGATATATATATATATATTTGAGTTAGAACAATTTTATTTAAGAAAAAGTTTCAAGAATTACATTCAACCCCCCTTCTGTAATTCTTGTTGAATTGTTAAGGGACTAACAATTGGTATCAGAGCACGCTCTTGATAAACAAAGAGTTTAAAGATCAACAAAATAGTAAGATGAACAAGAAGGATGTTGGAGTCAAGATTCCTTTTCTAGATAAAGATAATTACCATCACTGGAAGGTAAAGATGCATCTTCATTTACTTTCTTAAGATGAGGCCTATGTATATTGCATAGAAAGAGGCCCTCATGTACCTATGAGAGCTGCAACTGGAAATGAGCCATCAGTCCCCAAGCCAAGGCATGAATGGTCTAATCCTGATATTGAACAAGTCAGGAAAGATAAGAAGGCCATGCATATTCTGTTCAATGGAGTTGATGGTGATATGTTTGACAATATCATCAATTGCAAAACTGCCAAGGATGTTTGTGATACTATACAGATTATCTGTGATGGCACTGAGCAAGTTAGAAAAAACAAGATGCAACTACTGATTCAGCAATATGAGCATTTTTACAGTGAAGAAAGTGAGTCTCTCACTGACATATTTAGTAGGTTTCAAAAACTACTAAATGCTCTGAAGCTGCATGGAAGGGTCTATCAGACAAAAGACTCCAATATGAAATTCCTTAGATCTCTTCCAAAGGAATGAAAACCAATGACAGTTTTATTAAGAAACTCTCAAAATTATAAGGAGTTTACTTTGGAGAGACTGTATGGCATCCTGAAGACTTATGAGCTTAAAATAGAGCAAGATGAGAGGATGGAGAGAGGAAAGAAGGAAGGAGAATCCATTGCACTAGTTGTTGAGTTAGAAAAAGAGAAGGAGATGAAGATGGAAGCTGTTGAATCAACTTCAAGGGTCTGTGAAAACAAGGGCAAGGGGCTGGTAGCTGAAAATGAAGATTCTTTGAGCCAAGATGACATGGAGGACATTGATGAACATCTAACATTTCTTTCCAGAAGGTTTGCCAAGCTCAAGTTTAAGAAGAACTTTGGAGCAGCCAAGCCAAATAGAAATATGGTGGATAAATCAAAATTCAAATGTTTCAAATGTGGCTTGGCAGGGCACTTTTCCAGTGAGTGTAGAAAGTCAGATTCCAATAAAAAGAAGTTTGAGCCTATGGATTATAAACAGAAATACTTTGAGTTGCTCAAACAAAAGGAAAGGGCTTTCATTACATAGGAAAATGACTAGGCAGCAGATGGTCTGGATGAAGATGAAGATGTCAGTTATGTCAATCTAGCCCTAATGGCCAAGTCTGATGAAACAGAGACAAGTTCTTCAAGTAATCAGTTAATTACTACAAACCTTGCACATTTACCTAAAGCTGAGTGTAATGATGCTATAAATGACATGTCTACAAAGTTATATCATTTGCGTGTTACACTTAAGTCTCTTACTAAAGAAAATGTAAAAATTAAAGAAAACAATTTTTTTAAGTGAGAAGAATAATGTGCTAGAGTCTCAGTTCATTGATTTTGAAGAATTAAGAATTGAGTGTAAGATTACCAAGGAGGAATTAACTGAGTCCTTGAAGAAAGAAGAAATTTCAAAGAAGCAGCTTGAATGTGAACAAGAGGTGATTAAGGCATGGAAAATATCTAGAGATGTTCATGCTCAAATCACCAAAGTTCAAGGGATCGAGTCCTTTTGTGATGCAGCATGGAAGAAGAACAAGGAGAAGCTAGATTCAAATTTGGTGGAAGGAGTGCTAACATATGTAGACTCGACGGATGATGAGGGTCATCCATCGGATAACAAAAAGGGTTATCCTTCGTGTGATGTTGATCCTCATCCGTCGACTGTGAGCAAGCCTATCAGTAAAGCCAAACTCGTTAAGTTAAATGAAAAGTATGGATCAGTTTCCAAGAATTTTGTTATAGGAGAATCGAGTCAAGTTAAGAAAGGGAAAAATGCTAATATTGGTCATATGACTGTAAAGAAATTGAGTGACAAACTTGAAAAGATTGAGGTTAAAACAGAGGTTGAAAAGTAGGGATTAACAAACACAATAACTACACACCTGATAAATATGCTCCAAGAAAAATATGTGTCAAGTGTGGTAGTGTAAATTATTTATCTGTTAATTACAAATCTGCCATGTCTACTTCCATATCTGTGCCACCTCAATTTCCCAACATGAATGTCATGCCTCCTATGCATATGAATGCTATGTCTACACAGAATATGAATGCACAGTTTGCTAATATGCCATTTGCACCTAATCCCTATTATGCTGCATTTAGTATGCCACAAATGCCATTTAGCATGCCTTATTGGAATAACATGTTCACTAGTAGCATGCCATTCCCTGTTAATCAAAGTATGCATGATAACTCTGTTATGATGAATGGTTTCAAAGGCCCAACTCAAATGACTAAGGATGAATCTGATATCCCCAAGTCAAATGAGATAAAGCCTAAGAAACAGAAAAAAAAAGCTAACAAGGCAGGACCCAAGGAAACTTGGGTACCAAAATCAACTTGATTTAATTTTGATGTGTGCAGGGAAACAGAAAGAATCTATGGTACTTGGATAGTGGTTGTTCAAGACACATGATTGGTGATTCTACCCTGCTCACAGAGTTCAAGGAGAGAGCTGGTCCAAGTATTACTTTTGGAGATGACAGCAAGGGTTATACTGTGGGATATGGCTTGATTTCAAAAGACAATGTCATCATTAAGGAGGTTGCCTTAGTGGATGGTCTCAAGCAGAATTTGTTGAGTATCAGCCAGCTTTGTGATAAAGGAAATTCAGTAACCTTCAACTCAGAAGCTTGTGTTGTGACTAACAAGAGGAGCAACAAAGTAGTTCTCACTGGTGTGAGAAAAGAAAATGTGTACCTAGCTGACTTTAACTCATCTAATGCAGAATCTGTTACTTGTCTTCTCAGCAAAGCAAGTCAGGATGAAAGTTGGTTATGGCACAAGAAACTATCCCATTTAAACTTCAAGACCATGAATGAGCTAGTAAAGAAGGAACTGGTTAGAGGCATTCCTCTAGTGGAGTTTTCTAAGGATGGATTGTGTGATACCTGCCAAAAGGGAAAGCAGATCAAAGCATCATTCAGAAAGAAACTTGATTCAACAATTGAAGAACCTTTGTAACTGCTACACATGGATTTGTTTGGACCAGTCAATGTGTTATCTATTTCAAGAAAAAGATATTGCCTAGTAATTGTAGATGATTTCTCAAAGTTATCTTGGTCATATTTCCTAAAGTCTAAAGATGAGGCTAGTGAAATCATCATCAATCACATAAGGCAAGTCAATAATCATCCTGATTTCAAGGTTAGAAGAATCAGGAGTGACAATGGAACTGAGTTCAAGAATTCAGTCATGAGAGCATTCTGTGAGGAAAATGGGATTCTGCATGAGTTTTCAGCAACAAGAACTCCACAACAGAATGGAGTAGTGGAAAGGAAGAACAGATCACTTATTGAAGCTGCAAGGACAATGCTTGAAGAATCTAAACTGCCAACATATTTCTGGGCTGAAGCTGTAAACACTGCATGCTACACTCAGAATATTTCCCTAGTTAATCAGGCAAGATGCATGATTCCCTATCAATTGTTCAAGAACAAGAAGCCAACTCTAAATTTTCTTCATGTCTTTGGCTGCAAATGCTATATATTGAGAAATCAAACTGATCAAAATGGGAAGTTTGATGCTAAAGCAGATGAAGGAATTTTTGTTGGATATGCTGTTGGTAAAGCATATAGAGTCTACAATCTAAGAACCAACATTGTTGTGGAATCAATACATGTTGTGTTTGATGATAAAAAAGATTGAAGGACTGAAAGATGGAGATTAGCATGAGAGCCTCAATTTTGACAATGTGGAGATGGTTAGTGATGAAAGTGATCAAGAAACAGTATCAAAGGATAATGCAGAAAAATCTACTACTAATGAAGCACAAAATTCAACATCTGTCGAGTTGCAAAATGCTTCATCTGTCAGGAGACAATCTGCGTTATCCTTCGGTAGACAACCAGCTTCATCCGTCGGAACTCAAAATTCACCATCCGTCAGGTTATCAAAAGAAGCTGGAAATCAGAATAGATCACCTATAGAAAGTTCCCCTTTCTCAAATCAAAGATCCACAAACTCAGGGGGAGTTTCTAATAATCAAAACTCAGTCACACATCAAGACAACAATGAGGCCTCTTCATCTAGAGCTAATCTACCTCAACAAAGGAAATGGACAAAGGATCACCCCTTTGAGCTCATCATTGGTAATGTTTCTTCTAGAGTTCAAACCAGGAGAGCAACTCAAGAAGAATGTCTATACAGCAGCTTTCTTTCCAAGGAAGAACTAAAGAAGGTTGAAGAAGCTTTGTTGGATCGTGATTGGATTTTAGCTATGCAAGAGGAGCTAAACCAATTTGAGAGGAATAATGTATGGAAGCGGGTGCCCAAGCCTAAAGGAAAGAATCCAATAGACACCAAATGGGTATTCAGAAACAAGATGGATGAAAATGGCATAGTAGTCAGGAACAAAGCTAGATTGGTTGCTAAGGGATATTGTCAATAAGAAGGAATAGATTTTGATGAAATATTTGCTCCTGTTGCAAGACTTGAAGCCATCAGAATTTTCTTAGCCTATACAGCCCATGCCAATTTTAAGGTCTATCAAATGGATGTCAAAAGTGCTTTTCTGAATGGAGATTTGGAGGAGGAAGTATATGTCAGTCAACCTCCTGGTTTTGAAGATTCAAATTTTTCCAGAACATGTCTATTATTTTTTGAAAGCATTTTATGGACTAAAGCAAGCACCTAGAGCCTGGTATGACACTTTATCAAAGTTCCTTTTGGAAAATCACTTCACAAGAGGTACTGTAGATAAAACTTTATTCTTTAGAAATGTTAATGGCTCTAGCATACTTGTTCATATTTATGTAGATGACATTATTTTTGGCTCTACAGATGAGAAACTTTGCAAAAAGTTTTCCAAATTCATGCAAAGTAAGTATGAAATGAGTATGATGGGATGACTAACTTATTTTCTTGGTTTGCAAGTTAAGCAAGTTAGTGATGGAATATTCATTAGTCAAACTAAATACATTTTTGATCTTTTAAAAAAGTTTGATCTAATGGATTGCACATCTGCAAAAACTCCCTTGGCTACTGCAACTAAGCTTGAATTAAACACTACTGAAAAGTCTGTGGACATTTCAAATTATAGGGGCATGGTTGACTCACTTTTGTACTTAACAACTAGTAGACCAGATATAATGTTTGCTACATGTTTGTGTGTTAGATTTCAGGATGACCCTAGAGAATCTCACTTAGTAGCTATTAAGAGAATTTCAGATGTCTCAAGGGAACACCAAAATTTGGCATTTGGTATCCTAGAGATTCTGGTTTTGATCTAACTGGTTACTCAGATGCAGACTATGCATGTTGTAGAATTAATAGAAAAAGTACAACGGGAACCTGTCAATTTCTAGGAGACAAGCTTGTGTCCTGGTTCAGTAAAAAGCAAAATTCAGTTTCTACTTCTACAGCTGAAGCTGAATATATTGCTGCTGGCAGTTGCTGTGCACAGATTTTGTGGATGAAAAATCAATTGCTAGACTATGGTTTGCAAGTTGAAAGAATTCCTATTTTCTGTGATAACACAAGTGCAATTGCCATCACTGAAAATCCAGTACAACATTCAAGGACAAAGCACATAGACATCAAGTACCACTTCATAAGGGAACATGTAATGAATGGTACTGTGGAACTACACTTTGTTCCAAGTGAGAAGCAGCTTGTAGATATTTTTACCAAGCCACTGGATGAATCCACCTTTTCAAGGTTGGTAAGTGAGTTATGTATGCTAAATTATTCTTAAATCTTTATGAGATAATTTGCAAGTTGTAATGAAGCCAGAAATTTAGTTAATTTTTCAGTCTTGGATGAAATTTTGGCTAAGTCAAAATTTACATCTCGACGGATGATCGTTATCCATCGAATTTGATCATCCGTCGGAATATTATCTGCTAATAAAAATGAATTATTTTTCGGGAATATTTTATAACTCGACGGATAACAGTTTATCCTCATCCGTCGAATTGTCTTAATCTTAGCCGTTGATTTCATGAACATTATCCATCGAGTATACTTACAGTTTGTAAGCATAACACGACGGATAATGTGTGGAATTTTTACAGTTTATTTTTAAACGGCTATTTTGGGCAACTTTCATTGGTTACTTTATTTTACTTTATTATTTTTGACAGTTATTTCTGAGATAGTATAAAAGGTAAATTCATTTCCATTACTTTTCTTTTATCATTCTCAAATCATCTGCTTCAATTTCTTTCTCCTTCAAAGCACTTACTCTCTCTCTGCAAGCTCTTATTCTCTTAGAATGGCGCCTGTTGTCAAGATTATGTCTCAAACTGGGTTCATTTATGAGAAGAACAACTTCACGGATTTAGTAAACAAGGGGATTCAGCAATCTGGTGACTACCACAAAATGATGGATTTTGTGAAGAACTGCAAGCTTAGCTATGCCATGCTGGAATCACCTACTATCTTTTGTGAAGTTGTTGAAGAAATGTGGACCACGGATACATAAAAATCAACAGATAAGACCATCACACTCACTATTAAAGGTAAGGAATTCTGTATTAATAGTGATGTTATCAAAGCATGTTTCAAAATTCCTGACAATAATGTGACCTCACCACACACAGACACTGATATAGTTAATATGCTTAATTCCATGAACTATGCTCTTTCTACCTCTGAGTTGAGTGACATTAGGAGATTGGGTCTTAGGAAGGAATGGAGTTTCATGTGTGATATAATGACCAAGGTCTTTTCTGGGAAAATCAATAATTTTGATTCTGTTAATATTTCCATGCTTAACATGCTCTACATGCTAGTTACAGATAAGTACTTTAATTTTAGTGACCTTGTTCTGTTTGAGTTGGGTTTTAAATTAGGAGAGCTAAATAAGAGAGGAAAAAATGTTTACTATGCTAGATTCTTTATGATGTTAGCTAACCACCTCTCTGAGAGAATTGTGCTTGAGAACCCTAACAACAAATTAGATTGCTGGTTTAAAGAGAGAAGAATCATTGCAGATTTGAACAGGGCAAATCATCATAGAGAAGTGCCACTTTTCTATTTCCCTGTAATGGATGCACCTCAGGTAAATGAGGTAAGTTCATATGTCCCTACTACTATTCCAACCTCACTAGTTTCTTTGAGTTCTAGTGTAGCTATGGCAACTGCGTCAATGACCCAATAGTTGCCTACCCAAGCTACCAAACCAACAACAATTTCAAAATCCAAATCAAAGAATGCCAGTTGCAAAATCCATTAAAACCAAAGAGGGGAGTGTGAAGGTGGGCAAGGTAGGTGAGGGAAAGGGTGAACATAAAAGAAACCCTAAGGATAAGGATGGAGAGTTGAGTGGTTCCCAGCCTAGCCACACTGCAGTTTCCCAACAAACTGCAGTGCTTAAAAAGGATAAAAGCTCACTTCTAGTTGCATCCTCCCAAAAGGATGTAACTATTGAACAAAGCTCTCAACCAAGAGCACAAGCCAAGAGGGTAAGGGACACAAGCCCACCCCAAACTTATGCCAGAAAGAAGATATCCAAAACCCTTGGGGATGCACAGGGTACACACACTGTGCAAACTGGTGCTAAAGACACAGTTACTGCACCTTCTCAAATTCAGCTTGATGTGGCTCCAATAAATGTGTAGTCACAGCTAAAATCTCTAGTAATAGAAGCACCTCACACTCCAAATTCTCCCACAAACTCTCTGGATGTGGATATGATCAACACATCAATTCCTGATTACCCTTCTTTAACTTTGTTGGGGAAGCCAAAATCTAATGCAAGTGAGCATCATCTTTTAGATGATTTGTTGGCTCACTTGCTAATTCTTTCAGGAACTGTTGAATCATCTGTGCCCAAAATATCATCAATTAGCACAGAGTCCACAATAGTTTCTATTCCAAGTTCATTCACTTCTACTCTCTCGATGGATATTGCTCATCTGTCGAGTAGTGATTGTATCCCGACGGATAAGCTTAATAGCAGTTATCCTTCGGGTAACAAAACCACTAACCCGATGGATATTACTCATCCGTCGAGTGTCTCTGCACAGCTTCAAACTTCATTTATTTCTAGTGCAGAAGAATTAGTGGTTGTACAGTCACTCTTAGGATTGAGGGCAGATAGTGTTATGAGTGAGAGTCTGGGTTGCTCCCAGGAAAAAGGAGAGCAAAAGAGTGACAATATGCAATCTATTTCTTCAGGATTGGCAAAAGAAAGTGAGAGGAGTCCCACCTTAGATGGTGAAGGTGAGGGTGTGAGGGTGGGGAGCCAGGGTGAGACCCTGATGCAACAAAAGAGAGAACACGAGAGAAATGCAGGTACAGGAGCTATAAGGATGGATGTCATTGCTAGTGAGTTAATGAATGTCCAGGATACAGACAGGGAGGGACTATCTCAGCAACCTCAAGCTGTTATAGATTCCACCTCCTTTGATGCTGAGGCATTTACTCACCCTGTTCCAGCTTATGAACTTCTAGCTGAACAGGGCAATGACAATGCAGAAAGGATGCTCAATCTAGTGCATACCACTCAGTCAATGCTAAGAGCTAAGGATGCCATCACAGCTTTGCCTTCTATAGCTGGTGATATGGATTATGAGACTGGTGGTTCAGTAGATTTCTTTGATGATGAAGGTGGGGACAGTGAAGAAGAGGCATTGGACATAGGGGGAGAAGTAGGTTCAAGTTTAAGATCAGGAATGCCATCATGGGCATTTTCAAAGCATTGTGATGAGCACTACTTCAAGATAACCCTGATTCAACTAATCAATCAGACAAATACTGCTCTTCAAGCCTCTACAAATGCCAACACCAAGAAGCTCCTTCAACCACATCTTGCTTCTCTGCAACTGCAACAGATTCAAGGCTTCCAACTTGCTAGAGATGTTAACACCATCAAGGGTGATATTGATGAGATGAAGATGGCCATTCAGACAAAATAGATTCTAAGCTTCCAGAAGCCAAAATACTTGACATCAAGAGGCAAGTAAGGAAAAATTCTGATATTGCAACAAAGATAGATGCTTTGGATACAAGAATGTCAGCTATGGAAGCATCTCTAACAGCCATTCATCTTCATCAAGCCCAACAGACAGATTTACTTCAGAAACTGGTGGCTGCTCAAATCTCCTCCTCTACTCAACTTGATGATAACAAAAAGGGGGAGAAAGGACCAAGTGAGGGGGAGATGGTTCAAATTCAAATCAGTAAAGTACTTGTGCCCACAATTACTTTCACCAAGCCACCAGTAACAAATAGTATATATCTGATCAATGCAGCAGCAGCTAATTTAAGAGAAGCTGAAAATGAGCAGTTGAGGCCAATCAACTGGGAGAAAATTGATGAGGACATACAAAGGAAGTTTGGGCTAGTAAAGGAGCCAGTAAAGTCAGCCATTCATCACTCTGAAGTCAAACATATCTCTGTGAATGAAATGAGCATGAACTATCTGGAAAGAGGACAACCATCCTACATCAAATCTCCAAAAGCTGAAATTATTCTGAAGCCAAGGGTGAACTATCCAAAATCATCATTAAAGAACCCTTTGGATACAGTGTATGAGACACCTAAACCTGATGAGAAGAAGCTTCTGTCAAGGTCAATTGCCTTCTACAAGGATCCAGCTGATTCAACTTTAAAGAGAAGAATTGCTAAAGTTTTCAGGAATGGGAAAGAAATCTGAGTGGTGGCTGGACATCCTCAATTTGCTCAAGAAAAGAGAGAAGAAAAGGAAAGATTGAAGAAGGAAAAGAAGCAAGCTATTCTAGATGCCAAAAAGGCTAAGCAAAAGAAAGAACAAGCTGCTATCTTGGCCAAGCTACAAGCTGTGAAACCAACACAACAGCTTCTCAGCTATTTGGAATCACTGAATCTCAAGATCCAAAGAAGCAAGTTCAATCAGAACAGAAGAAATCTCCAAGACACAAGGAATTGGCCAAAAGAACCAAAAGGAAACTGGATTTTGTTGATAAGGAATTGAAGGATCAATTTTCTAAGGAATCTACTTTAACTACAACTCAAGCATCAAAACCCACTGTGGTATTTGAAGACATCAAGGTGGTGGATCCTTACAGAAACATTCATGGTGAACCTATTATGCCTAAGAATAAACCAATAGATTGGGAAAGCCTACCAATTCCTGACTTCAATTTGCCAATCCTTAGCAAGCCAAAGAGAACAAAGTCAAGAGCAGTCAAGAAAGTGAAGTTGTCACCTCTCAAATCCAAATCTCTAGTCAAAGCTCAATCTAAAGTCAATAAGGGAGATTACATGTACTTGTGTGACATCAAGGAATTCTCTGATCTAAATCTCTATCTAGATGAACTAGAAGAAGTGAGAGGAATTGATGCATACGGAAACCTGCCTGAAAGGCTAGTTTTCAAGTACAAGGGAGGAAAGGAGATTCAATGGCCACTTCACAGGATCCTTCAAGAAAGCCAAGTTGTACTGATTAAGGTTTATTCATCTTTCAAGAAGAATTTTGGGTTCAATATAACTGCAAGAAGATTGGTTCTAAAGAAGATTGAAGAACTGAGGAGTTTTAGAGCTAAAGATGCACTCCCAAAGACTCTAATTATCCCTTACACAGGGAGAAGAGTGCATCTAAGGCCCTACTGGCTGATGGAGTTCATGAATGACAAAGGAGTGAGAAGATTTTTCAGACTAGAAGACCAATTGAGCATCTCTAGCAATGAGACTCTCTTGGAGATGCAAGAAAAGCTAAATCTCTCAGAATCTGATGAACTTGAATTCCACAGGCAGCTCCAAAATCAGATAGAAGAAAACAACAGAAAGCTTGGAAAGAGATCCAGACCTTCAAAGAACAAGATAAATTTATTTAGTCTAGAGGAGCACCTTGAAATGACTGTGAGCTAAAATTTGTACATTTTGATTATTGAAGCACTTTATAGTTTATCTATCTACTTTCAAAGTTGTATTTTTTGGGTGTTTTGTTATCATCAAGTTTCTCTTAATTTATGGCTACAATTCCAGTAGACATAAATTGGGGGAGATTGTTGTGTATATGTTGTGAACTTGATGATTTCATTAACAAAACACCTTGGTAGATTTTACTTAGTGAAAATTGGAGCACTCGACGGATAAGGATTAGTCCCGACGGATGATGATTTATTATCCGTTGAGTGAGTAGCTTATGTAACAATAAGACTGTAGCATATTTCTGCATACACCATGTTTAGATTCTGTAAGTAGTACTCAAGTCATGTTGACTTTATCTAGATATGCAAAATAGGTTGATTAATTGTAAATAGATGATGTCTTGTAATCCTGCATAAATAAAATGAAGTCAAGTGTCGGATTGCTACCCGACGGATAAACAACAATGCCATTTGACGGATGATCAACTAGATAACTCGACGGATGATCATGAACCCGACGGATAAAGAATTCGAACATCTGTTGACAGTGATCACAGTCACATGCCTCGAGTGTATGCAAATGGAATGTGGAAGCCTATTCAACTGGGTTTTAGAGAACAAAGAAGCATTGCCATTTCCATACTATTATGAAGATATTCAAAGAGGCTGGAATAGAGTAATGAAGTAGCATAGTATTAGACTTGATAGTTTTTGTTTTATTATCCTGTCTTATTACTTTGTAATCTTGGTGATATATAAACCAAGAAGCAGCAAATAGAACAACTAACTAAGCAACCAGGAGAAAAACATTTGTAAGCTGTATTCTTAGCATTTCTCAGCATTCTTAGTTGTTCTACATATGTAAGCAGCTGTGAGCATTTTGCTACACAGAGTTCTCTCGATATATATTATATATCTCTGGTGGATACATTCAAATCCACCAGAAAGTTTTTTAAAGACTTGTATTTTTAATTACTTCTGTTTTGATTCTTTTGAAGTTATTATTCCGCACTCTGCAAATCAATTCGCACTGATATATATATTTGAGTTAGAATAATTTTATTTAAGAAAAAGTTTCAAGAATTCCATTCTACCCCCCTTCTGTAATTCTTGTTGAATTGTTAAGGGACTAACACTTCTTTAGAACTAGTCTTCTTGCAGTCACATTGTAACCAAAATTCTTTTGAATGAAGAGTAGACCTTTATTGGCACAAATTGGCTTTCTAGAAGAATCCTATGAAGTGGACATATGATCTCTCTTACTCTCTTGTATTTGAATACCAGCCTTTCATGAAGGTGACTGTGAGCATCAATTCCTCTAACTTCATCCAATTCATCTAAGTAAAGGTTTATGTCAGAAAACTCCTTGATATCACAGATGTACAACATGTCTCCCTTATTGACTGTAGATTTGGCTTTGATTGGTGTCTTGGATCTGAGAGTCACAAGCTTCACTTTCTTGATTGCTCTAGTCTTTGTCTTCTTTGGCTTGTTGAAGATTGGAAAGTTTAGTTCAGGAATTGGCAAACTATCCCAGTCTACTGGCTCATCCTTAGGAATTATGGGCTCACCATGAATATTCCTTATTGGATCCACCACTTTAAATTCTTCAAATACCACAGAGGGTTTTAATGTTTGAGTTGTAGTTGTAGGCTTCTTGGGAATAGAGTCTTCATTTTCCTCATCACTGAAGTCCAATTTTCTCTTAATTCTTTGCTTGTACCTTGGTTTCTTTGTCTGTTGAGGTTCAACTTGCACATTATGATCCTTAGGTTCGGCAATCACAATTGGTTGTGTAGAAATTTCTGTTATGGTTTTTACAGCTTGAAGCTTGACCAAGATAGCAGCTTACTTCTTCTTTTGTTTGAGCTTTTTAGCATCCAAAGCAACTTGCTTTTTTTCTTGCCTGATTCTCTCTTTCTCTTCCTTCTTAGCTTCCACAAATATGGGGTGTCCAGCCACCACACAAATTTCCTTACCATTTCTGTAAATCTTTGCTAATCTTCTTTTTAGTGCTGAATCAGTTGGATCTTTGTAGAAGGCAATCGATCTAGCCAACAGCTTCTTCTCATCTGGCCTAGGTGTCTCATACACAGTATTCATAGAATTTTTGTCTGAAAACTTTGGATAGTTTCTTTTAGGCTTCATGATAAAATTTACTTTTGGAGATTTTATGCAGGAAGTTTGACCCTTTTCCAGATAGTTCATACTTATGTCATTCACATAGATTTTTATGACTTGAGAGTGATGACTGAAGACTTTATCTGGATTCTGAATTGGCCCAAACTTTTGTTGTATATTTATATCTATCTTTCTCCATTTTTCTTCTAGTTCCTTCTATATAGCTGTAACATCAAGCATCTTAGGATTTAACTTTGACTCAAGCTTTTCAGCTGTTATTTGGATTAGATCAATGTTATCCAACAATAGTGGCTTTGGGAAAGCAATTGTTGGCATCATCACTTTGCTGACTTGTATATTTAGCTGTAGTTCCCCCTCACTTATGCCTTTCTCCCCCCTTACTTGAGCTTTTCTCCCCCTTTTGTTATCATCAAGTAGAGTGGAGGATGAAGATTGTGTAGCCACTAGTTATTGTAGTAGTTGAGTTTGCTGAGCTTGATGTAGATGTATAGCTGTTAAAGAAGCTTCTATTGCAGTCATTCTGGTATCCAAGGAATCTATCTTTGTGGCAAGATCAGAATTCTTCCTGAGTTGTCTCTCAATATCAAGCATTGTAGCTTCTGGAAGTTTATAATTTAACCTTTCAGAAATGTCCTTTTTCATTTGATCAATTTCACTTTTGATATAAGTGATATCCTGAGTGTGTTGAAAACCTTGGATTTGTTATAATTGAAGAGAAACAAGGTGTGCTTGTAGGAGCTTCTTGGTGCTGGCATTTGTTATGGATTGAAAAACAGAATGTGTCTAACTTATAAGTTGAATGAGGGTGGTCTTGAAATAGTGTTCATCATATTGCTTTGAAAATGCCCAAGATGGCATACCAGATATGGAACTAGGGCCTTCTTCCCCCCCTATGTCCAGTGACCCCTCTTTACTTGCATCACCAAAGAAATCAGCAGATTCCCCAGTCACATAGTCAACATCATAATCAGCTCTAGGTGGCATAGCTGCGATGTCATCCTTACCTCTTTGCATTGACTGGGTGGTATGCACCAAGTTCAGTATTCTTTCTACATGTTCATTGCCCTGTCCAACCAAAATTTGATATCCTGGAACAGGATGAGTAAATGCCTCAGCATCCAAAGAGATGGAACTTATAACAGCTTGATTATGCTGAGATAGTCTCTCAATGTCTGCATCATTGGCATTCATTGACTCACTAGCAATGATATCCACCATTATTCCTCATGTACCTGTATTTATCTCAAATTCTCTCTCTTTTTGCATCAAGGGCTCCCCTTGGCTCCCCACCCTCACCTTCACCATCTAAGGTGGGACTCCTCTCACTCACTTTTGTCAGTCCTGAAGAAATGGACTGCATTTGTTCACTCTTTTTCTCTCCTTTTTCCTGGGAGCAACCCAGACTCTCAGTCAAATCACTCCCTTCCCCCAGTCCTAAGAGTGATTGCACTACTACTAAGTCTTCTACACTTATAATAATTGAAGAAATTTATAATTTAACCTTTCAGAAATGTCTTTTTTCATTTGATCAATTTCACCTTTGATATAAGTGACTTCCCGAGTGTAATAACCCCAATTTTTGGAAAATTTTTGAAACCCTTATGAATAGTGATTTTGCAGATTATGCTGAATGAGAAAACTTTTCATGCCACATTATGTAGGGGTTCTGTTATTGATCTTCTGGGATATTATTAGTACTCTATGTGGTATATAAGTGTATGTGAAGATCGTCAGAATCCAATTTCCGAACACTTTGATTTTCCCGGAAATCCACTAGATACGGAAAGAATTGAGTATAAGGTAACAGGATAAAAAGGATTTAAATTAAAGGATTATAAGAGGGGATCATAAAAAGGAATATAATATATCGAGAAAGGTTAATGGAACCTAAGTAATAAGATCCCGGGTATGATCTCTCAAACGATAAACGAAAACGAAAGTTAAGCGAACCGTATAACAGATCAGCGGTCATTAGGCAAACAATTAGGAAGTTAATCAAAGGGATTAGAGAGGATGGTGTCATCCAACCAATAGAAAGAGGACAAAGGAGGGGTGATGACATCACAAAGTGATGCAAGCATGACATAAGAGGGAAGGAAATGTGGTGGAATATTAACCACACAAAATCAAGGGTAAATGGGTAATTGACCTAAAACAAAACAAAAAACCAAGCAACCAAGCAAAACAAATCACAAAACACCAAACCCTCCATTTCTTCATGAAGCTCTCGGCTTCTTTCTTAAGAATTGGGAAGTCCAAGCTCCTCCACTTGCTATTTTACAAGGTAATTATCCTAGCTTCTCCTAGTTAAGTTACATACTTCCTAGAAATCTTAGCTTCAAAATCCTTTCCTAGCATTTCCTATAAATCATTCAAGAAGATGGTGAATAGTACTTTCTTGAAATTAATTTTTGTGTTCTTGATTTATTTGAAAGAAAAAGCTTGTAGGAGGTTAGATTAAGGCTTCCATGGGCATTCCAAGGACCTTTCATGGATTAAAAGCTTCAAGGAAGGTATAACTCTTCATGGTCTTAGTTTTAAGTTTTGTTGTTTAGATTTCCTAATGTTTAGATGATGGGTTAGTGTAATGGGTGTGTAATCATGTTTAGAGCTTGTTATGAGTAGTTTAGTTGGTGAGAGGCATGATTATTGTGTGTTTAGAGATTGGTTGATTTTGTGATATTTTTGGAGTTGAAAATCTTGGTTATTAGTTAATGAACTTAAGTAAACTCTTAGTTCATAATTGAGAAATAAGTATGAATTGGAAAAATTGAATTGTTTGGGGCTGTTATGATGTGATAAGGATGGATGTTGGTTGTATGATTGATTTGAGGTTGAATTGGGATGGTTTTTGAATGGTTTAAAATTGGGAAATCGAGTAAACATAGCCGTCGTAACGTCCGATTTTCTTTAGACTGTTTTTGTGCATAACATTAGGACCCGAGACCCCCTGCTAGATTATGACCATTGCCATTTCTAAATAGCTCCTGTTACGAGCTTCGTTTTGATATGTAGTTCGTTCGATTCCGATGCACGGTTTAGGAGAAACGACCGTTTCAAGTAACGGTGTTTCACGAACAAAACATTTCCCCTCGCCTTACTTTGAAACCTTGGTTAAGGTCCTTAAATGACTAATTGGGGTAAGAAACATTTATGGTAAGTGTGTTAGGAAGTTGGTAAGACACTCGCGAAGGAATCGCCTTAAAACTCGTAAAGGTTAAATTATTAAAAATGGTGGAGCCGAGGGTACTCGAGTGACTTAAGAGAATCAATAAGCGCAAAACAAGCGTTAGAGTCTAAGTTAGTTAAAGTATAGATTTACAAGTGACTTTGGTTTAATTCCAACTTACTTGTTGTTTATAGGTTACCAGACTCGTCCCGAGCCTTTTATCACCCCAAGTCGCTCAGGCAAGTTTTCTACCCGTTATACTGTTGTTGTGATGTATATATGTATATGCATTATCTTGTAGTAGATGCATGTTGGTTAATTAGCAAATGTTGCGATATATTGTAGCATGTTATATGGTACATATGCATGCCTATTTCGTATTCTTGCCATATATATCTGTTGGTTCAGTTGATAATACCTATGCTAGAGAATAGCGGTAATTTGCATATACCCTTAGTATAGGGACCCAAAGCTGAAAACATTTTCTAAAACCGGGAGTCGAGGATCCCGAGTAGATTTTGTATATATGTATATATATATATATATATATATGGTTATAGTTTTCAAAACTATTAATCGAATAAGGTTTATTCGATAACTTTAACTTTATTTTATTATTGAATATTATTACAAATATTCATTCGAGGACTTATGACTCCGTTATTTTATTATTGAATATTATTTCGAATATTCATTCGAGGGCTTATGACTCAGCTTATTATATTTATTGAATATTATTTAAATATTCATTGGAGGATCTATGACTCCGATTATTTGCTGAAATATATTCTTTATTTTATTAAAGAATAAGGTGTCAATAATCAAACTTATTTTCGATTATTCAAATAAAGATAGTACTTTCATATAAGTATATCTTTGGTTATTTAATATCCATTTCAAGTATAAGTTTTAATACTTCTACTTCGATTATTTTTATAAGGATTATCTTTAAGAGAATATTATTTAAATAATAATATTCAGACATTTTCTAAATATATGGGGACTGATTTACTTCATTAAATCAGCTTTACTCCAAACACTCTTTAAAGTGTTTTCGAGTCATCAAAATGATTTTTAAAAGTTAGAGCGGATCCCAAAACTCATTTTTATATTTAAGATCTTCCTTTTTAAGGGGATTTAAATACTCGCTCAAAACCTGAGGGATCCGGCTCTATGGTGTATTTTATATTCGCAACAAGGTTGTAGTTTTGGTAAATGAATTGATTACTTACCCAACGTTCGGGAAGTAAGTCCATCTATTGAGTCGGCATAAGCAACATGGGCTCAGTGGGCGTCCATGATAGTGTAAGTGGCTCAGTGGGAGTCCATCAAATGCATAAGTGGCTGAGTGGCAGTCCAGCATAAGGTCCTATTGCGACCAGGGTGATGACCAGTGGAGAATTCATCCATCTACTAGTAGAAAAGGTTACTTATTGGTATCTTTGCCTGATCAACAAGATATCTGGTTTATGCCAAAATTCTTTTCCTTTCCAAAATTCATTGGATGTTTCAAACTCTGTTCATACTTTACATGACAGAGGTTTTCAGGAAATGTATAAAGAAGATGTATATGTGGATATATATATATCAGAACTTAATGAAGTATATCATAACTTCATTTCCTTTAATAATATTTAAAAGATTTAATCTATTCAAATCTTGTCTTGTAGTCTCATCTATGTGATGAACTGTTGAAAGCTCATTATACTTTAAACAGTGGTAGTTCTAGTAGCTTTATAAATGATATAAGTGTAGTGAAGTATCTGGTAACTTCATCCCTTGTTTTTACTTATATCTAGTAAGTAATTATCTTACACATGATAAAAGATTCTAGTAAGTATCCATTTTGATACTTATATTATTGTTATCATTATATATTATCTTGCGAGCTGTAAGGCTCACTCTTGCTTTATTTCTTCATCACACAACAACAGTTAGGAAAGATGGCCAGACTCCAGCAGACCCAGCGCAAGCGTGTGGGAAGCGTCCCGCGTCTTCCCGATGATGTTGTAGCTGCTATAGCTGCAGAGGTAGATCTATTGGTAGACCAGGCACTCTACTTTTGAGAATCAAATTATGTATAATTATAACTTGTGGCAGATAATGGCAATTAACTGTAAATTATCAAGTAATCATTTTGGGTTGTAATAACTTCTAAATTGTGGATTCAAAGACTTGTACTTATTTCAATTTCATCTCTGAGACTATAATGGGTTGTGGTGTGTGTTAGTGTGGGGTCACAGCATAAGGTTATTTATTATTAATTAAGTGAAGTGATATTGTGGAAAGAAAGACCGTGACAACCCGGATCCCCGACCCCGGATCTGGGGGTGTTACAGAAATGGTATCAGAGCCAAGCGTTATAAACCTCAGAGATGATGTGACGTTAAGATAATAAGTACATTAAGATAAATAAGAACTCTTGCCAAGTTCATAGTCAGACTACCTAATATAGTACTGACAGTTAAAACCCTTATGGGAACCCTTATAAATATTGTGATAGAAGCATAGTTCGTTATCGTATAGGGTAGCGGGACACCGAACCCTGAGGTTGAGGAGCAACAACGCGATGATGTTTTATTAGTTATTGGAGATCAGATTGTGGATCCAATGGAACACCCTAATGAGGGACCGGATGATGTTCATATTGATGACGTAGTGGTTGAGGATGTTGTCCTAGAAGGGATTGTTGCTGAGAAGAATCCCGTGGAGGGTCCTGACAAGAATGAATAAAGGACCACTGAGGAGTTGATGACCATGGTTAGGGGAATTACCAGAGGTAGGATTGGCTGGTCACTACCGGAGATTCATTCAAGTTTGTAAAGATAGTAGCCCCTTTAACGCGGCTTACTTGTAAGACTAAGAAGTTTGAATGGACAGAGAAATGCGAGAACAGCTTTCAAGAACTGAAGCAAAGATTAGTGATGGCCCCTATGTTGGCGTTGCCGGATGGAAAAAGGAGATTTTGTGATTTGTAGTGACGCTTCGCACAAGGGCTTAGGGTGAGTGCTTATGCAGCACGGTAAGGTAATCGCGTACGCGTCAAGACAATTAAGGGAATATAAAATTCGATATCCCCGCCCATGAGCTTAGGCTTGTGGCAATAGTTTTATCCTAAAGATTGGAGGCACTACTTGTATGGAGAGAAGTGCTAGAATTACCTAAGCCTTAAGTGCTCTGGTACATTTTCACGCAGAAAAGAGCTCAACATGTGCCAAATGAGGTAGTTAGAGCTAATCAAGGATTACGATTATGAGATTCTTTATCATTCCGGGAAAGCCAATGTGGTGGCTGATGCCCTTAGTAAAAAGGAGAGACTCAAGATGATAATGTCTTTGAGAGAGTTTATAAGAGATTTTGAGAAGATGGAAATAGAAGTGAAGGTAACCGGAGCCGGTACCGAAAAGCTGTTTGAGATTGCAATAGAGATCGAATTATTGGAAAAGAGCATATTATGCCAGAAAAAGGTGATGAATGAAGGCAGAGAGCCAACCAATAAGTATGAGATTAATACCGAGAAAGATGATAAGGGAATAAGGAGATATTCCTATAGAATTTGGGTTCCGAAAGTTCAAGAGCTTAAGGATGAGAACTTAGATGAGAGCCATAGTTTGAGGAATAGGATTTAGGGCAAACCCTGAATGTGATAGTCAGGGAGGTTGTCATCAAGAAAGAAAGAACCCATAACATAATAGAGTGGAAAACAAGGTTTTAATGTATAAGATAACCCCGATTATGGGAGAAGGTTGAAACATTTCATACTAAGGAAACAGAAAGTCGAGTAAGGAAAGGAGACCCGAGACGGTACTCTTATACGGCAATTTATGGACCTGTCTAGACAGAATTTAGACTATTATCCCCAACCACCACCTTGAGGAAACAATGCGATAGGAAATTCTTTCAGGACCTTTAAGTCTCTAAGCTCTCAGAGTTCCAAGGAACAGGTTGACCTAGTCGAGGCAAGAGCCTGGCTAAAGGAAATAGAGGAATCATTTGAGATTCTGAATGATTGACGAACCACAAAAGACTGTTTTTGTCACTTACCCTCCTAAGAGAGAGACCACCCGCTGGTGAAATACCAAGGAAGGCACGGAGTAAGAGATTATAATAAACTGATTTAAGTTCAGTCAATTGTTTTCAGGAAAGTACTTCCCAAGGTTATGGAGATAGTGTAAAAGCTTTAGAGCCAGAACAAAGGCAGACGAGTATGATGAATTATGAATCTAAGTTGTAAAAGTTATCAAGATTCGTTCTGAGGACACGAATCCAGAATGACGGGATTTTTGAAATCAATGCTTATGTTGTGTTGGTTCATGAAATAATGATAAGAGAAAGGAAAATAAAAAGAAACTGAAGTGGAAAGGAATATAAAGGCAATAGAGTTTGAGGTATGATAAGGGAGTTGGGTATGAGGAAACCCTAAAGACTCGTAGCAATAGAAATAGAAAAGTATGCATTCGTCAGGATGAGGGTGATTCACCATGAGTTAAAATTTATGGTCGAAGGTATAAGAGATACATATATTTTATCCCCTGTAATTTGGGAGGATTCAAGG
The DNA here is from genome assembly GCF_009905375.1 of Apium graveolens. NCBI lineage: Eukaryota > Viridiplantae > Streptophyta > Magnoliopsida > Apiales > Apiaceae > Apium > Apium graveolens. The sequence goes on from NC_133657.1 coordinate 110,220,303, forward strand.
AAACCTTGAGATAATTCGAAGAATAAATAATGAGACGCGGATAGACTGAGGAGACAAGAAAGTAAGAAATTAAGAAAATTGGATGAAGGAAGTAACCTTCAAGAAGGTGAAGTGTAAGACCGGTGGCATGATACCCAGAAAGGGAGACGCCAGATATGGAAGATATCCCAACATTGAGGTGACTGTTGAGATAAACAACAAAAGTAAATAAGGATTTATTAAGAAGAAGTTCACGTTGAACACGACCAATATCTTCCAGAACATCCATGTGATCATTACCAAATCAGGAAAGAAAAGCGGATAACCGTTGTTATCTTTTGGAGGCCATATTGATTGTCCTCATTTTGTATACAGATGTTATTGTGAAATTAGGCATCTACTATCGAGGTGGGAATGATTGAATAAGACACCCTTATCAGGGATATATGACTTGATTTATCCATGGAAGGATGCAGGTACCTTTTAAAGGTGGAATTAAGGGTAGAACATCGATAACTTAAAATGAATCCTAGGGGAATGCATAAAGGTTGGCATTTCACCCTTAATAGGGATGGTATGAGTTTTGGCAGTATGATTGGAAAGGGTTAAGGTAACAATAACCTTTAAGAATCAGTGGAGAAATTTTTCAGAAGTATATAGACAATGGTTTTAGTATTAGTAAATGGTATTTTGATATGACCTGTATATGGGGAATACAGGAGGAACGATTGAAGGATAACCTTAGAGGTTTTACAAGGAGAAAGGTAAGATTCAAAATTCTCAAGAATAGAAATGTTGATAAAGGAAATATGACGTAATTATAATGATGCCAAGTGGGGCACGTGTTAAACCACGAGAAAGTATGGATCGAACCAGTAAAGGTCGAAATTGTTCAGGGCAATTAGTACTTAAGATAAAAGATGTTCTAAGTATGATTGAGAGTCAGTCGTGACAGTGATTAACCTCTAAATACTGAGGCAATAACTTATGGAAAAATGGTGATATTTTTTTTTACTTATCAGATTTTAAGGAAAAACATCTTCACATAAGCTGTGATTGAAATGAGGTAGAAAATTATTTGGAGGTGATTAAAATGACATTGACTGTAAGGAAATTTTACTATCAGGAAAGGCCAAAGAGGTGGCCGACACTTAAAAGGTAAGAGGATAATTATAGGCGCTTGTGCAAAAAGAATACAGTGATGATGGTTAAAGCTGTGAAGGTTGTATTATGGTTTGGAAGATTGACATTCCTTCTGATGACTGTGCAATACCCAACCGTAATAGTAGTTGGTAAAGGTTTAATTCGTGCAATCGCCATGAACGGGCTATCTATCTTAAAAGGTCCTATCCTGAGATAAGCCAGGACCATGTTTCAAAAAGGACTAGACGAACCTTTGAGTAAGTCTTCTATTTAAGGCATTTGATTTAGAATGGTATTAACTTGCTATCGTTGCTTTGATTGAAACTCTTCTGCAATTTTATCTGCTTCATGTCATGTATGTATGTCAGGATCAGGAGTGTTCTTCATGAATCAGGAATGGTGATTATGTTACCTCCTTAGAAGGATTTGATACGACATGTATGGACTCCGTATGGTTAGATATTAAGATTTCATGGAACGTGAATGACGACAGTAGGTCAGTAGTGGACCATAGTAATGCAGCAATGATTCTGCGAGTAATGAGCTGGTTACAACCATGAGAGTTGTATTGGAATGGATGTTGAGATTGAGTACCACTAAGCGGGTCGTGGTAGTGTATAAGTTATCATTAATAGACTAATTAAGTAGAGTATCTACCTATTGAATATTTATTCTTTCTTATCAATAGAGAGTCGTATTATTAAACGAGGAAGGTTACGGTGCAAGCATAGAATTCAAGTAACGATGATGTCTAGAATGAGATTCCAGATTCAATTTTCGATGTCGAGGGAGTTTCAAAGGTGATTGAGTATAAGCTCGAGGAAGAGCATGGGTCCATAGAATGATGGACGGAATAGCAAAAATATTTAGGCACGTGAAATGCGATGCTACAATACTTGATGTTGATATAAATACATATATGTTTTGTTCTTCTATGACAAACCTCTATAGTTCAGAGGTAGGTTCCAAGCCTGATATTTTGTGGTAGTATATATATATATATTTTTTTTTTCTTCATATATACAATTCTCTTCAATTCGTTCTTTTCTCTTCTTTTCATTTTGTATAAGCTGAGAAGAACAACCCTTCCAGAAGGGGAGGTATTGCCGAATGACTATCTATCTGTGTGATAGAAGCCTAGTAGGATACCAGCTATTGTTTAATTGCTTGTCAAGTACTAAAGGCTGGCCACCTTCTGTACTAACTATGCGATATAACAAGTGTTCATGATCATAGTGATCTCTCAACAAATTCCTTTACTTCTATATGATTGATCAAACTTTGGGAAATAGAAACAGCTGGAAAAAGGAGTAATAAAGTTGCGGTGGTATTCGAAATGGAAACACATTCGTGATACTAAGGTTGACATGGGTATTAAAAGGTTATAGAACGCTAACGAGCAAAAGTATAACCAGTATAATATTAGGAACGGAAGGTAGTAGCGATTACGAACTGGAAAAGAATGGGTATTGAGAAGCAAAAGCTCTAATGCTAAAAGCTATAATGAGAGTCTGTGCAATAGACTTGAAAGAAATTGGAATGATCACTTAACACAGATTGAGTTTTCTTACGACAATAGATCATATGTCAGTATTGAGATATCGCCTTATGAGATCCTTGAGGGAAGACAATGTCGATCTCCCTTATGTTAGGATGAAGTTATAGAGCGCAAGATGCTCAGACCAGCAGTGGTCCAAAGGACCAAGGATATGATAGATCTAATCAGAGGACGGCTGGTAGTAGCCCAAGATGGACATGATAAGTATGTTGATTTGACACGAAAGGACAAAGATTATGAAATAGGGGACCTAGTAATGTTATAGGTATCCCTTGGAAAGGATTGATGAGGTTTGGAAAGAAAGGAAAGCTAAGTCTATAATTTGTTGGACCCTTGGATATATTAAGACGTTTGGGAAGTTAGCATATGAGCTAGCCCTATCCCCGAACATGTAGCAAGTCATAACATGTTTCACGTATCAATGTTAAGGAAGTGTAATTCGGATGCCAGATAAATAGGGGCATATAAGCACATAGGCATGCGACCAAACATAACCTATAGGGAGCAACCAGAAAGGGTTATAGATCGAAAAGGAATAAGTGCTTAGGAGAAGGGTTATCAAACTAGTCAGAGTTTGATGGAAGAACCACAATGTGGGAAAATTTACTCGAGAGTTAGAAAGTGCAATGTTAAGAAAGTATCCCTATTCATTCTCTATCTGATTCCGGGACAGAATCCTTTTAAGGAGGGGAGACTGTAATAACCCCAATTTTTGGAAAATTTTTGAAACCCTTATGAATAGTGATTTTGCAGATTATGCTGAATGAGAAAACTTTTCATACCACACTATGTAGGGGTTTTGTTATTGATCTTCTGGGATATTATTAGTACTCTATGTGGTATATAAGTGTATGTGAAGATTGTCAGAATCCAATTTCCGAACACTTTGATTTTCCCGGAAATCCACTAGATACGGAAAGAATTGAGTATAAGGTAACAGGATAAAAAGGATTTAAATTAAAGGATTATAAAAGAGGATCATAAAAAGGAATATAATATATAGAGAAAGGTTAATGGAACCTAAGTAATAAGATCCCGGGTATGATCCCTCAAACGATAAACGAAAACGAAAGTTAAACGAACCGTATAACAGATCAGCGGTCATTAGGCAAACAATTAGGAAGTTAATCAAAGGGATTAGAGAGGATGGTGTCATCCAACCAATAGAAAGAGGACAAAGGAGGGGTGATGACATCACAAAGTGATGCAAGCATGACATAAGAGGGAAGGAAATGTGGTGGAATATTAACCACACAAAATCAAGGGTAAATGGGTAATTGACCTAAAACAAAACAAAAGACCTAGCAACCAAGCAAAATAAATCACAAAACACCAAACCCTCCATTTCTTCATGAAGCTCTCGGCTTCTTTCTTAAGAATTGGGAAGTCCAAGCTCCTCCACTTGCTATTTTACAAGGTAATTATCCTAGCTTCTCCTAGTTAAGTTACATACTTCCTAGAAATCTTAGCTTCAAAATCCTTTCCTAGCATTTCCTATAAATCATTCAAGAAGATGGTGAATAGTACTTTCTTGAAATTAATTTTTGTGTTCTTAATTTCTTTGAAAGAACAAGCTTGTAGGAGGTTAGATTAAGGCTTCCATGGCCATTCCAAGGACCTTTCATGGATTAAAAGCTTCAAGGAAGGTATAACTCTTCATGGTCTTAGTTTTAAGTTTTGTTGTTTAGATTTCCTAATGTTTAGATGATGGGTTAGTGTAATGGGTGTGTAATCATGTTTAGAGCTTGTTATGAGTAGTTTAGTTGGTGAGAGGCATGATTATTGTGTCTTTAGAGATTGGTTGATTTTGTGATATTTTTGGAGTTGGAAATCTTGGTTATTAGTTAATGAACTTAAGTAAACTCTTAGTTCATAATTGAGAAATAAGTATGAATTGGAAAAATTGAATTTTTTGGGGCTGTTATGATGTGATAAGGATGGATGTTGGTTGTATGATTGATTTGAGGTTGAATTGGGATGGTTTTTGAATGGTTTAAAATTGGGAAATCGCGTAAATATAGCCGTCGTAACGTCCGATTTTCTTTAGACTGTTTTTGTGCATAACATTAGGACCCGAGAACCCCCTTCTAGATTATGACCATTGCCATGTCTAGATAGCTCTTGTTACGAACTTCGTTTTGATATGTAGTTCGTTCGATTCCGATGCACGGTTTAGGAGAAACGACCGTTTCAAGTAACGGCGTTTTGCGAATGAAACATTTCCCCTCGCCTTACTTTGAAACCTTGGTTAAGGACCTTAAATGACTAATTGGGGTAAGAACATTTATGGTAAGTGTGTTAGGCAGTTGGTAAGGCACTCGCGAAGGAATCGCCTTAAAACTCGTAAAGGTTAAATTATTAAAAATGGTGGAGCCGAGGGTACTCGAGTGACTTAAGAGAATCAATAAGCGCAAAACAAGCGTTAGAGTCTAAGTTAGTTAAAGTATAGATTTACAAGTGACTTTAGTTTAATTCCAACTTACTTGTTTTTTATAGGTTACCAGACTCGTCCCGAGCCTTTTATCACCCCAAGTCGCTCAGGCAAGTTTTCTACCCGTTATACTGTTGTTGTGATGTATATATGTATATGCATTATCTTGCGGTAGATGCATGTTGGTTAATTAACAAATGTTGCGATATATTGTAGCATGTTATATGGTACATATGCATGCCTATTTCGTATTCTTGCCATATATATCTGTTGGTTCAGTTGATAATACCTATGCTAGAGAATAGGGGTAATTTGCATATACCCTTAGTATAGGGACCCAAAGCTCAAAACATTTTCTAAAACCAGGAGTCGAGGATCCCGAGTAGATTTTGTATATATGTATATATATATATTTATATATATATATGATTATAGTTTTCAAAACTATTAATCGAATAAGGTTTATTCGATAACTTTAACTTTATTTTATTATTGAATATTATTACAAATATTCATTCGAGGACTTATGACTCCTTTATTTTATTATTGAATATTATTTCGAATATTCATTCGAGGGCTTATGACTCAGCTTATTATATTTATTGAATATTATTTGAATATTCATTTGAGGATCTATGACTCCGATTATTTGCTGAAATATATTCTTTATTTTATTAAAGAATAAGGTGTCAATAATCAAACTTATTTTTGATTATTCAAATAAAGATTATACTTTCGTATAAGTATATCTTTGGTTATTTAATATCCATTTCAAGTATAAGTTTTAATACTTCTACTTCGATTATTTTTATAAGGATTATCTTTAAGAGAATATTATTTAAATAATAATATTCAGACATTTTCTAAATATATGGGGACTGATTTACTTCATTAAATCAGCTTTACTCCAAACACTCTTTAAAGTGTTTTCGAGTCATCAAAATGATTTTTAAAAGTTAGAGCGGATCCCAAAACTCATTTTTATATTTAAGATCTTCCTTTTTAAGGGGATTTAAATACTCGCTCAAAACCTGAGGGATCCGGCTCTATGGTGTATTTTATATTCGCAACAAGGTTGTAGTTTTGGTAAATGAATTGATTACTTACCCAACGTTCGGGAAATAAGTCCATCTATTGAGTCGGCATAAGCAACATGGGCTCAGTGGGCGTCCATGATAGTGTAAGTGGCTCAGTGGGAGTCCATCAAATGCATAAGTGGATGAGTGGCAGTCCAGCATAAGGTCCTATTGCGACCAGGGTGATGACCAGTGGGGAATTCGTCCATCTACTAGTAGAAAAGGTTACTTATTGGTATCTTTGCCTGATCAGCAAGATATCTGGTTTATGCCAAAATTCTTTTCCTTTCCAAAATTCATTGGATGTTTCAAACTCTGTTCATACTTTACATGACAGAGGTTTTCAGGAAATGTATAAAGAAGATGTATATGTGGATATATATATATATATCAGAACTTAATGAAGTATATCATAACTTCATTTCCTTTAATAATATTTCAAAGATTTAATCTATTCAAATCTTGTCTTGTAGTCTCATCTATGTGATGAACTGTTGAAAGCTCATTATACTTTGAACAGTGGTAGTTCTAGTAGCTTTATAAATGATATAAGTGTAGTGAAGTATCTGGTAACTTCATCCCTTGTTTTTACTTATATCTAGTAAGTAATTATCTTACACATGATAAAAGATTCTAGTAAGTATCCATTTAGATACTTATATTATTGTTATCACTATATATTATCTTGCGAGCTGTAAGGCTCACTCTTGCTTTATTTCTTTATCACATAACAACAGTTAGGAAAGATGGCCAGACTCCAGCAGACCCAGCGCAAGCGCGTGGGAAGCGTCCCGCGTCTTCCCGATGATGTTGTAGCTGCTATAGCTGCAGAGGTAGATCTATTGGTAGACCAGGCACTCTACTTTTGAGAATCAAATTATGTATAATTATAACTTGTGGCAGATAATGGCAATTAACTGTAAATTATCAAGTAATCATTTTGGGTTGTAATAACTTCTAAATTGTGGATTCAAAGACTTGTACTTATTTCAATTTCATCTCTGAGACTATAACGGGTTGTGGTGTGTGTTAGTGTGGGGTCACAGCATAAGGTTATTTATTATTAATTAAGTGAAGTGATATTGTGGAAAGAAAGACCGTGACGACCCGGATCCCCGACCCCGGATCTGGGGGTGTTACACCGAGTGTGTTAAAAACCTTAGATTTGTTATAATTGAAGAGAAGCAAGGTGTGCTTGTAGGAGCTTCTTGGTGCTGGCATTTATTATGGATTGAAAAACATAATGTGTCTGACTTATAAGTTGAATAAGGGTGGTCTTGAAATAGTGTTCATCATATTGCTTTGAAAATGCCCAAGATGGTATACCAGATCTGGAACTAGGGCCTTCTTCCCCCCTATGTCCAGTGACCCCTCTTTACTTGCATCACCAAAGAAATCAGCAGATTCCCCAGTCACATAGTCAACATCATCATCAGCTCTAGGTGACATAGCTGCGATGTCATCCTTAGCTCTTTGCAATGACTGGGTGGTATGCACCAAGTTCAGTATTCTTTCTACATGTTCATTGCCCTGTCCAGCCAAAATTTGATATCCTGGAACAGGATGAGTAAATGCCTCAGCATCCAAAGAGATGGAACTTATAACAACTTGATTATGCTGAGATAGTCTCTCAATATCTGCATCATTGGCATTCATTGACTCACTAGCAATGATATCCACCCTTATTCCTCCTGTACCTGTATTTATCTCAAATTCTCTCTCTTTTTGCATCAAGGGCTCCCCTTGGCTCCCCACCCTCACCTTCACCATCTAAGGTGGGACTCCTCTCACTCACTTTTGTCAGTACTGAAGAAATGGACTGCATTTGTTCACTCTTTTTCTCTCCTTTTTCCTAGGAGCAACCCGGACTCTTACTCAAATCACTCCCTTCCCCCAGTCCTAAGAGTGATTGCACTACTACTAAGTTTTCAGCACTTATAAGAATTGAAGAAATTTGAAGTTGTGCAGAGACACCCGAAGGATGATGAATATCCATCGGGTTAGTAGTATAGCTATCCGACGGATGACTGCTATTAGGCTTATCCGTTGGGATACAATCACTACTCGACGGATGATGAATATCCATCGTGATAGTAGAAATGAAAGAATTTGGAGTGGAGACTATTGTAGACTCTGTGCATATTGATGAAAATTTTGGCACAAATCTCTCAACATTCTCAGAAAGGAATGGTAAATGAGCTAACAAGTCATCTAAAAGATGATGCTCACTTACTTGGATTTTTGGCTTCTCCAAGAGAGTTAAAGATGGAGAATTTGGAAGTGATGTATTGATCATGTCAACATCCAGTGAGTGTATGGGAGAATTTGGTGTATCAGGTGCTTCAATTATGAGAGATTTTGGCTGTGACTCCATATTTATTGGAGCCACATCAACCTGACTTTGAGAAGGTGCAGTGACTGGGTCTTTAGCACCAGTTTGCACTAAATGTGTGCCCTGTGCATCCCCAGTTGGTTTAGATTTCTTCTTTATGGTATAAATTTGGGTGAGCTAGTGTCCCTTACCCTCTTGGCATGTGCTCTTGGCTGAGAGCTTTGTTCAATAGTCACATCCTTTTGGGAGGATGTAAATAGCATTGAGCTTAAATCCTTTTTAAGCACTGTAGTTTGTTGAGAAAATGCAGTGTGACTAGGCTGGGAAACACTCGCTTCTCCAAGCTTATTCATAGGGCTTCTTTGATTTTCACCCTGTCCCTCACCTTTTTTACCCTCCTTCACACTCCCCTCTTTAGGTTTAGTAGATTTTACAACTGATTTCTTTTGAAAGAAATCAGTGGGGGGCTTTCTTAGCTTTGGATTTTGGAATTTCAGTTTTGGCAGCTTGGGTGGGCATCTGTTGGGTCATTGGCACAGATGCCATAGCTACACTAGAAGGCAAAGAAATATGTGAGGTTGGAAGAGTAGAGACAGTATATATTACCTCACTTACCTAAGGTCCCTCCATTACTGGAAAGTAGTATAAGGGTACCTCCTTGTGATGATTTGCTCTATTTAAATCTGTAATAATCCTTCTTTCTTGAACCCAACAATTCAGCTTATTGGTTGGGTTCTCAATCACAATATTCTCAATAAGATGGTTAGCAAGCATCATAAAGAATCTAGCATAATAGACACTTTTACCTCTCTTATTAAGTTCTCCTAACTTAAAGCCTAATTCAAACAAAACCAAGTCACTGAAATTGAAATACTTATCAGTAACTAGAATGTAAAGCATGTTAAGCATGGATATATTAATAGAGTCAAAATTGTTAACCTTACCAGAAAATACTTTAGTTACCACTCACATAGATAACTCCATTCTTTCCTAAGACCCAACCTTCTAATTTTACTTAACTTAAAAGTAGATAATGCATAGCCTATGGAATTAAGCATGTTAACAATGTCAGTGTCTGTGTGTGAAGCAGTAACATTGTTATCAGGGATTTTAAAGCATGCTTTGACAATATCACTGTTTATGCAAAATTGCTTAACTTTTAGAGTTAAAGTGATGGTCTTGTCTGTTGAGTTGTACACTGCAGTTGTCCATATCTCCTCTACAACCTCACAGTAAATAGTGGGTGATTCCAGCATGGCATAGTTGAGTTTGCAGTTCTTCACAAAATCCATCATTTTGTGATAGTCACCAGAATGTTGAATCTCCTTGTTTACTAAAGCTGAGAAGTTATTTTTCTCATTGATGTAACTGGTTTAAGACATGATTTTCACTACAGGTGCCATTGCTAAAGATTTGAAAGTTTGCAGAAAGAGAATTTGCTTTTGAGAAGAAAGAATTTAGAGCAATTGAATCTTGAGAATGATAAAAGAAAAGATTGAAAATGAATTTAGCTTTTATACAATCTCAGATATAAACTGACAAAAATACTAAAGCAAAATAAAGTGACCAATAAAAATTGCCCAAAATAGTCGTTTAAAAATAAATAAACTGTAAAAATTATGTCACTTATCCGTCGTGTCATGATTAAAAGCTGTAAGTATACCCGGTGGATAATGTTCAGAGTTTTAACAGCTAAGATTGAGACAATTCGAGGGATGAAGATAAAACAGTTATCCGTCGAGTTATAAAATATTCCAGAAAAATAATTGATTTTTATTGACAAATTGTATTCCGACGGCTGATCAAACTCGATGGATAATGATCATTCGTCGGGATGTAAATTTTGACTTGGCCAAAAATTCATCCAAAACAGAAAAATCAATTAAATTTCTGGCTACATTGCAACTTGCAAAAATATCTGAAATGATTCAAGAAAAATTAATCATACCTAACTCACTTACCAACCTTGAAAAGGTGGATTCATCAAGTGTCTTGGTAAATATATCTGCAAGCTGCTTTTCACTTGGAACAAAATGCAGTTCCACAGTACCATTCATCACATGTTCCCTTATGAAGTGGTACTTGATGTCTATGTGATTTGTTCTTGAATGTTGTACTGGATTTTCAGTGATGGCAATTGCACTTGTGTTATCACAGAAAATAGGAATCCTATCCACTTATAGACCATAGTCCAACAATTGGTTTTTCATCCACAAAATATGTGCATAGCAAGTACCAGCAGTAATATATTCAGCTTCAGCTATAGAAATAGAAACTGAATTTTGCTTTTTACTGAACCAGGACACAAGCTTGTTCCCTAGAAATTGACAGGTTTCTGTTGTACTTTTTCTGCCTATTTTATAACCTGCATAATCTGCATCTGAATAACCAGTTAGATCAAAACCAGAATCTCTAGGGTACCAAATGCCAAGTTTTGGTGTTCCCTTGAGATATTTGAAAATTCTTTTAATAGCTACTAAATGAGATTCTCTAGGATCAGCCTGAAATCTAGCACAAAGAGAAGTAGCAAACATTACATCTGGCCTACTGGCTGTTAAGTACAGAAGTGAGCCAACCATGCCCCTATAGCTTGAAATATCCACACACTTTTCAGTATTGTTTAATTCAAGCTTAGTTACAGTGGCCATGAGAGTCTTTGCAGATGTGCAATCCATTAGTTCAAACTTCTTTAAAAGATCATGAATGTATTTAGTTTGACTAATGAATATTCCATCAGTAACTTGCTTAACTTGTAAACCAAGAAAGTAAGTTAGTTCTCCCATCATGCTCATTTCATACTTACTTTGCATCAATTTGGCAAACTTTTTGTAAAGTTTTTCATCTGTAGAGCCAAATATAATATCATCTACATAAATTTGAACAATTATACTGGAGCCATTAACATTTTTAAAGAATAAAGTTTTATCAACAGTACCTCTTGTGAAGTGATTTTCCAAAAGAAACTTTGATAAAGTGTCATACCAGGCTCTAGGTGCTTGCTTTAGTCCATAAAGTGCTTTTGAAAGATAGTAGACATGATTTGGGAAATTTGGATCTTCAAAACCAAGAAGCTGACTAACATAGACTTCCTCCTCCAAATCTCCATTCAGAAATGCACTTTTGACATCCATTTGATAGACCTTGAAATTGGCATGAGCTGCATAGGCTAAGAAAATTCTGATGGCTTTAAGTCTTACAACAGGAGCAAAAGTTTCATCAAAATATATTTCTTCTTGTTGACAATAGCCCTTAGCAACCAATCTAGATTTGTTCCTTACTATTATGCCATTTTCATCCATCTTGTTTCTGAATACATATTTGGTGTCAATTGGATTCTTTTCTTTAGGCTTGGGTACCAGCTTCCATACTTTATTCCTTTCAAATTGGTTTAGCTAATAAAGCTTCTTCTACCTTCTTTGGTTCTTCCTTAGATAGAAAGCTTCTATACAGAAATTCTTCTTGAGTTGCTCTCCTTGTTTGAACTCTAGAAGACACATCACCAATAATGAGCTCAAAGGGGTGATCTTTTGTCTATTTTCTTTGTTAAGGTAGATTGGCTCTAGATGAAGATGCCTCATTGTTGTCTTGATGTGTGACTAAGTTTTGATTATTAGAAACTCCCCCTGAGTTTGTGAATCTTTGATTTGAGATAGGAGAATTTTCAGATATTATTTCAGATATTCATTTAAAAAGGGAGAAGTATTCTCCAACATTTATTTTATTTTAAAACCAATTATTTTATATATATTAAAGATTAATATAATTACTTAAACATAAATTAGTTGAGGAAAATTATTTCAAATATTCTTTTAAAGAAGAACTATTCGAGGTTTAATTATTTAATATTTATTATTTGATTATTCAGTATTCTTTAAATGATTTAATATCATTTAAAAATCATAAAACCTATTTTAAAATATTTTCTGAGTTTCAGAAAATCAGACTAATACTTTCAGATCGTCGAATAATATTATCTCGACATACCTTATATATTTTGACTATAGTTTCAAAAGAAACTCCTCCTTATTTATTTATCTATTGACAACGGTCAACTCACATTACCTTAGTACTTCCTCCAAATTTTTTCGGAAGTACGTATATATATCCATATGAGATGAGTTGTTTCTATCAACAAGCAAAATGCTTGGGGAACTTCGATGTGGTTCGAGTTCTCGAGATATGATAGGATTCTTCAAAGAACTTGGAGGGGTAGACTCTAGTACTATGTGTACTAGGGAGACTACCAAAGGTATCGCAGACGAAGGTACTCTGTGTACTCATGAACTTGTAAAGTATGTGTATACCCAAAATGGGACACGTAGCCCGAATGCGACAAGGGCGATCACCGGGATACGAAGGTGTCGTCCTTCTACTATTAGAAAAGGTTACTACTTTCCGTATTATGACTGATCATCGTATGCGGTGGCTCCAATGAATGTCTTATTCTTCCAATTAGAATTGAGATGCAATACCGTAACCAAAGCCTAGGTGTTGGGTTTACCATTAAGGTATTTGCAAGATAATAAGTCAATCAAAGAATTGTTTTGAAAAGAGGTGTGTATCTCCAAGAAAACTACTTTGAATAAATACATATCCTTATACAGATTAATATAATTTCTTTAACAGTCTTTTCATACTGTTGATTATTATGGCTGAGCATTATTGCTCACTCTTGCTTTCTTTTAAATATAATAACACAACAGATTACCAGTATGCCGACATGGGACTTAGTCACTTGAAATCATGGGGAGAATCCCTTACAGCTTTGTCTCAAGTGGACCAGAGTATCCAGATAGGTATAAGATGTTAGTAGTAATTATTGTAACTTCGTGTAGAGGTTACGAATAATTGTTTAAGATCCTGTAAAGTATATTTGAGTGTAATAAAATAGGATTACATTTTGTACATCATTTCTAAGGCTATAACTTGTGTGTGTGTGTGTGTGCGAGAGAGAGAGAGATTGAGGTCTGTTGGATTATTGAATCAATACAGGTTACACATGAGTGAAGGATGACGTGACGACCCAGATTCTTGACGCCGGATTTGGGGGTGTTACAAAAAGTACCATACGCGTCTCCTATTTTGCGTCTGTTATATAAGAAACAGACATCTAAAGTATTTTATACATCTTGTATATTTTCTAACAGACGCAAATATAGGTAAATTACATGAATATGCGTTTGTTAAAGTACAATAGACACAAAAGCCTATATTCTACGTCTATTACTGAATTATATATGTCTTTCTTCTTGCAGCAGACTCGACAAAAAACTTTAAAAAAATTAAGGAAAAAGTTTTTATAAAAATAAGATAAGACATCCCAATATTTTATTCCTCCACAGCTAACCCATTTTAACACCCGACATTCTACTCCCCTGATCATGAGCCCTAATTTTACAACTCAGTCTGATTTCTTCCAATTAGTACATCTGTTCAATTTGTTCATCCGACTGCAAGCTCTAATCGATCTCCATCTCCATTTTACTTCGATTACGAGTACTCTCTCTCTCTCTCTCTCTCTCTCTCTCTCTCTCTCTCTCTCTCTCTCCTTTTCTGTGTCTCGCTTTCTCCCTCTCCCCTCACCTCTGTGTATTTTTGCTAAATCTCCCTCTCTGTGTGTTTAATTACTCTAAATTTTTATTACACTTTTCCACTAATATGTGTCTGTATATAACATGCTAAATTTATGGGTTTTCTAATGTCATATAATTTGGAGATTTCTTTACAGAACTGGGGATTTCATAATATGTTAATATTTCATTGTATATATGACTATCTCACATGTTCTTTCTAGTACGGGTTGATTTATTTGTTCTCTAAATTATGATATGGGTCAACACGGTCAGTTTTTCTGTGTACCATAAAGTTACGTTATGTAGGGTTCTTGTTTTTTATTTTAGGATATGTATGCTTCTCCAATTTCTGTATTTTTCTTAGATATGGTGAATATCTTAGTAGTGTAGTAATTTTTTTTTAAGTAATGGCAAATTATAATTATTATAATGATTATATTTTGGTTTAGGGATGCTTGCAAGTTAATAATATAAAGCGTCCAGTCCTGATACTATGAACTACTTTGACATGACAAAAAACACACGGGACTTAATAGTTCACACTGTCTTGAAATTAATAAAGCATTGAGGAGGCTTATGAGCAATTAAGTTTGAATAATGATATGATGGAACAAATGGGTTTAATCTACTTCAGGCCTGAGGACTTTCATGTATTTGGTGCTAGATGCTTCGTGCTCAAGGATGGAGATAATCGTCGTGGTAAATTCGAGGCAAAGGCATATGAGGGTATTTTTGTTGGATATGGAAGAAGATCATACAGAGTGTATATCATTGATCAACACAAAGTAACTGAAAGTGTCAATATTACATTTGATGATACTAAACTCCCTAGTATCCAAATTGAAGATCCTTCTGAGAAACTGAAGTTTGATGATATGTCAGATTCAGAATCAGAACATGGTCAAGAACCTGAGGTTGTTGCTGGTCAAAAACCTGTTAATCATGATGATACTCAAGGTAATGGTGATGGAAACTTTGGCAACAATGGAGATACCACTGCTACTGATGGAGAATCTTCAAGTCAACATGGCAACAACTCAGGGGGAGATGCTGAAGGATCAACTAGTAGGACACAACATGCCAATGAATTACAAGGCGAATCATCAAGATCAAATCTTCCAAGACAGACTGTCTAGAATAAAGCTCATCCTTTTGAGTTGATTATTGGTGATCCACATGATATACACTTTCATGTCCTTACATTCCATATTGATAGAAAACCATTTAAGTTTTTTATAATAAGTCTTATGTGGATAGTTAATCGTAGATTTTTTCATTCCAATTTAGTTTATTACTTGTTATTCGGATACAATTCTTACTTGGATATAGCTTATTAAATGTAAAAGAACGGTATATAAATAAAATGAATAAGAGTTGGAACTTTTATGTAGACTAATATATATGTGCATAATAACAGGGAATATATGATTAAATAATAAAAATTGAAATAGATAAAAATAGTCCTAACTATTGGACACGTCATTTTGGTGAGTCATTTTGTAAAAGTTCAAGTGATAACTATATGTGGAGAGACTTTCCAATTTAGTGGGTTTGAACTTTAAACTACAATATCATTCATTTATACTGTGGAAGTTAATTATGCCGCTCTAGTTTTATTTCATACTATTTATGAGTCATCATGTACTGAATAAACTGATGATGTGTTAATCATATATTTTTAATACCTTTTATATGAGTTTTTGGTCCCCAAAGTTAGTGCATCGCTTTGTGATAGTAATTATAATCATTACTATATGATATTTAAAGAAGGTTCATAATAGTGTTCCTTGTATCTTGTAAAGTTCAGTCTTCATTATTAATCATTAAAGAATTTGGAACTCAGAACTCTGGTATGTGTTTGTGTTGCTGTTTCTAAGCCCATAAGAACTGATTTGATCTAAATGACAAAAGTTGTAGATTAATGCTTAAATATCAGGTCTGTAAAATTTAGTGGATTTGAACATAAGCATAGATAATTATTAGCAATACAAGGATCATTATCGCAACAGAATTTAATTTTCCAGCAAATCCGGCCTATTTTAAATTGAGGTTTTAGTTGCCTTAAAGAAGTAATCTCTCTAATGTTAAAAAATGAAAATTGTTCCTAAACCTCTAATCTAAAGATCTGCAAAGTTTGGAAATTATCAGATTTAATGTGTATGAGTTAAAGGCTTAACAATCAACATGAACTCTAAAATTTTGCATCTTCTAGGATTCTTGTGTGCATTGAGCCTTTCTTTGCTTGGTCCTAAAAATTTGATGATGCAATATAACATCTTTCTGGTGATGATGCAAGGCACTCTCTTGTACGATGCACTATCTGCCTATCATACATTTATTCTTTAATCTATATCTTTCTGTAGATACTTACACTTTAACTTCAGTAGAATATTGCAGGATGTGATAAGTACCTACAAAAATATCAGTCAAACATTATAAAAGTACTCTCCCCTCTTGAAGATGTTATATTCAGAACAGATGAACTAGTTTAGAACCCGACAACCATTTATATCAATTAAAGTTTTTGCCTGATACAGGACTTACTTCTTTGCCAGATGACTAGATCAATCGTATGAAATGTTATGTCAATTAAAGTTTTGTTGAGTACTTTCTGGCCGTTCTTGCCTTTGTTTTTGTAAAATATTATGTCAATTTAATGTTTTTTATGTTAATATAGTTCTCAAGTAGGTGTACAAGGTATCTAATGCTAAATTTTCAGAATAGACGTGAATGCTTAAGCCAGAGTTTTACTAGCTCTTACGACATGCTTATACTTTTATTTGGTGATTTGAGTTTTCTAGTTAGACAACTAATTAATCTTTAAATAAATTAGAGACCCTAAATATGATTGTGTATGGTTCGAGTGTTTATTTTTTCATTCCTTTTTAGATTAATGATTGTAAAATCCGGAATATATCGTGTAATTATTTTTATCAATAAATAGATATTCTGAGATATTTTTGTGAATTTTTGGTGAATTATCTGTTAAGTGGTATATGTGTTTAGATGTTTAAATATGATAAAATTTGAGTATTTTAATTTTTATATGTCCAAAATAAAGTATAGATAATTTTAATATTTTTCTATTAATTTTTATGTCGTTATATGATTTTATAAATGGTTTATGGATTTAATAAATTATTTTTCCGAGTATTTATAAACTATTTTGTATAATCGGGAATCGACTGACTTCAACCGTTTATACGTTTTTACAACCCGAAAGTCTCGGGAAAACTCCTTTCAAACCTAATTGCAATATTCCGAGCATTTTCCATGTTTTGACTTTTTCGATCCGGAGTACGGTTTTCCTTGTGCTAGTCCCGACACAAAAGTTTCGATATAATATTTTTTTCGGTAAATCGATAAAACCCGTACTTTCGAGAAACGGGATATTTGATTAAACTATTATATTATCTTATCGTAATTTGTGTAACCAAAGCGCTGAGAACAAGTCTGCATTTACAAAATACGTAGTTTTGGATAATTATCCTAAAACCGGTACTGATTTGGATCTGTTTTATCAAATAAATATTATCTTTTATATCCGATATGATCCAACGGGGTACCAATATTCCGTAAGTATAAATAGCATTTACCGTATTTTATTTTGTACAGTTAATTATTTACAAACAGTAAAATATATAAATTTTAAGAGAAAAACCTTAAATTCATAGTGTTCTTCGTAATCAAACCCAAATTTCAAGGCGTAATCGATATCCGATTTTGGAGTTCAAGTAACCAAATTGAAGGTATTGAAGAGTACTTTCAGAATCTGTAAGCCATACAAGTGCAGAATCAACCAGTAATTTTATATATTTTTATTTATTTTTGAATTATTTTGGATTAAATTATGAATTTTGATTTTGATGTTGTTTGTGTGATTTGATGATTGCATGTTGTAGATAATTTTATTTCAATCATTTTGGTTTGTCATAATAGTCATTTGAAGTTCAATAACATGTCCAAATTTTTGTTTAATTCTCGAATTTAAGAATTAGGATTTATAGGCAGTTTGAATGTTTTCAATTGAAAATTGGAGTTTTTTATCTAAGGGTTATTAGATTGATTGGTTGGTATGGATGTGTAGATATTGAAAATATGAATCGATTGGTGGTGGTCTCGTCTACAGATGATACCGGAATCGAGCTGGCCGGAGCCACGAAGAACTCGTCGTTCGGCGAGTTTTCTTCGAGCTTTTCCGGCCAACTCAGGGGTTATTAAGATGTTTTGATTGCATGAATAGATTCCTGGTGTTTTAGAGATGTGATCTGGAGGAGATGGTGGTGTGATGATTCCGGGAACGTATTCTCGGGCGAAGCCCAACTTTTTCCGGCGAAGCCCTGAAAAAATTATACTTTGGTCCCTGAAGTTTTGGGGAAGAAACGGTTAAGTCCCTGTAGTTTCTGGAAGTTTCAAAAATAGGATTCCTGTTTTAAAAATTTATAAAAATTATATTATTTATTCATTTTAATTTCAAAAATTCGTTTTTAATTATTAAAAATTTCAAAAATCATTATTTTAATTCCTAAAATTATTTTTAAATTAAAAATAAATCTGAATTATCTATTTAATTAATTTTAGTTAATAATTAATTTATTTAATTAGTCAATCAATTCGAATATTATTTGATTAATTGATTTAATTAATTATTAATTAATTTAAATTGATTATTTAATTAGATTTAATTATTTCTTTTGATTTAAAAATTCTGAAAAATAGGTTCGAGCTTTAAAATATTATTGTAAATTATTTTCAAGGCTCGATAATTATTATAAAATGATTTTAAAGTCTGATTCGGGTATTCGAACCCTGTTAATTACTTACAAATGATTCAACGACCCGTTTTAATTCTGAAAAATATTTAAAAATTCATATTAAATATCTGAAAAATCATTTTAACCCCGAATCTTCTTTGAAAAAGTATTTTTATAGAATATCTTACGTGATATGTGCTATATGTGATCCTATTGGTGTACGATATGCCTATATGTGTATTGTTTAACTGTTTTTATCATAACTTTCAATCCGTAAGTTGGATTTGGGTGAAGCGAATGGTAGATAGAAGCTTATAACAAATAGAATAATGTAAGAAAGAGTACTGATAGATACTTGTAATGTCTAGAAGAGGAAGCGAGGCGTAGAAAGGGGAAGCAGATAGTCAGTGAATAAGAGTCAGTGAACGAGAGCAAGGGAAGCGTTAGCGAGTCGAGATAAGGCAAGTGTTCTGAACCTTCTCAAGATATATTCTGTTTTATATTACAAGTGCTTTGAAGTGTTAAACCCTAAAACCTGATTCCAGTTATTGATCTTTGAGCCGTAAGCCTAATTCTTTATAAACCATTGATTGTTGAATACCCAGATACGAACCACAGATATACGATGCTTCTCCACAAATATATACGAACTAAATATCGATCATTGAACCAGAATTGTTTAACAATCAAACCTTCATACCTTGTATATTAGAAGACTAATCCCTATAACCACGAGACCTGGATTCTTCTATTATTTGATTCTTTTACCGGTTGATAGCTAGTCTTTGTACTTACCTTATTGTATCCTCTTGGTGATTGCAAACCACCTTATGTTTGAAGACCAGTGTTGTTTATAATTATGCTTATTGATTTACTTTGTTTATTCTGTTATTTTTATAGAATTAGATTATTTTATAAATATGGACCAGATTGGTGGTCATATTAGGCCAATGTGTGCCTTGGATCCAGTATATAGAGCAGAGTTATGTGCCTTGCTCGGGATTAGTGTGTGACTAATCAGCAGCCTAACCTTGGTTTTTAAAATAAAAATTGAATATCCAATTCTAATCATTTCTAATAAAGAAACCTGTTAAACTAAATCATTTTATTTGATCGTTGTTTAATCTCAGTATTGTCACTGTGACTTGATGAGCTAGTTGGGTCATTTGTGCGATTATATTTATGTTCTTTTCCAATTAAGAAGGAACCTGTTGGTAGCGAGGATCCCCAATCAAGTGTGCGAGATAGGATTCCAGGTTGAGATGGAATAAGCTAGCTGGAGACTTTTGTAATAGTTTAAGTTCGAAAGTTTGTAAGAATATTTGTTATTCATATGTAAGTTTAATTAGTTGGGTTTTGGAACGTTTGTAATATAAGTAAGATATGGCTTGTGTGCATACTTTAACTTGTTGCGATCCGTGGATGAAGGTAAGTAGGGTCACTGCATATATTATTATTATTATTACTATTTATTATTATTATCATAAGCAGGTTTATATATTGTGTGTATGTGTTGTGAACCCCAAACAAACTAATTGTTCGCACCTGCAAAATTAATAGCCAATATTTAACTTGAATACTGAAAATATGACACATTGTGGCTCTGGTTGTGAAAGACAACATTAAGATAGTGAAGATATAGTACACAGTAGTATAGTAAGTTAATAAGACAGGCACCCAGAGGAGAGAATCATCAGATTCTACTTATTCAGTCAGTATAAACATAAACAAGTACATAATTTCTGATAAATAACTAAAAGTTCTATAACTCCAATTAGAAAAAGCTCTGGTTTCATTTGAGACTGATAAAAACTATTCTATCTAGATTCAGGAGAATTACACTGACCTGTAAATTTTCAATCTAGGCAAGAAAGGCAACAAAAAATTTAAGCATGTCTATCATATTCAATTCAGAATGATCTTAAACATACAAAATTACTTCACTTTTTTCAATAAACTAAGATAGAGGAGAAAAACTGAAAGGTACTTAAGGTATACAACTATTCAAGGTTATGTTGGTTCCACGGTTGTGATATCACAACTACGACTAACTTACTAGACTTTGCACTATATCATCTACAAATTTATTTTATATGATTTCTTCGACTATCTGTATTACATAAATGTCTATTGGTTTGTGCTTAATATTATTGAAATTCCAGAAGTAAAAACAGTTATACTAACATGGCCTTAAAAATAAATGTGGTTTGTAAGCTCAGTTAAAGGATTGCATACTGCATGAGATAGCCCATCGTAAAATATTAGATTATTAGTCACATCATAAGCATGTTTAATCGGAAAATAAAAAAGCCTGAGAGTTATGAAAGGAAAGGAATCATTTAGAAACTGGAGTGCATGCAGTTACTAAAAGAAACTTTAAAGAGAATCAACTACCTAATTATAGGTAATATTCCAACATAATCAAGCTGACTTAAGAAGTATGGTACAATAGTGCAAGTTGAAACCAGACAATTCGAGACGAATACTTCTTGAAACACTTTAAACCATAAAAAGATGACCTCGATAGGACCTTCCCACTTCACCTGCAAAAGAAAACAAAGACCACATATTCATGTCTGAGGAGACAAATACACAAGTTTTTCCAGTTGGAGTTTTTCAACGAATCAGGATGCTCCCTTTGACCGAAACCTGGATACACTCTATAATACATCATAATTAATTAATTAAAATATTATATTTGAGTATAATTTCTCGAAGTAAGTTATTGAAATCGCAGCATTAAAACATCAAATTAACAAATTTATCGCTTACGATAATCTACCAGGTACCCGAGATATCAAGTATCACGTACGGATACGAATAACACTAAACCTAATTATATCCCACCAACTGTATATCAATATGTTTAAAAGAGTAAAACAACAAGGAAAAGTTGAAAATCAACGACACATACACTCATACATAACATTACTTTCCAGCAATATAAACAAAGATACACATTATAACAACACAACTACAAACCCAAAATTAGATTAACATCAAATAGAAGTGTATATAATACACAACTAAAAAATTAATGAACATTACAAAAATAGAACAAAACTTAAAATAAAGCCAGATGATAATTAACTTAAAAGCCAATTAAAATTAAGAGAGAAGAAAGTGATTACTGTAATAAAACTGAGAGAAACAGAGCTGCCAGTGTGGCTTTGTAGTTTGGCGGCGAGACAAACTACATTTAGTTTCTAGAAGGCTGAAGCTAGAAATCTGAAAAGCACACCTGAATTACACAATCAAACAACAAACCCAATTAGAGAGAGAGATAGAGAGAGAGAGAGTAACTGAAACATAATCAAATACTAGAAATCCAAATAAAAAAATCCGTAATTAAGAGCGCAATAAAGCCTGGTAAGATTAAAACTCCCCTAATTCAACTCAATTTGTAAAACTCAATTGATTCGAAAACCCCAATCAAACCCTAATTAATAACACTTACAAATATTGAACCACTAAACCTTGAAGCTATATAATTTTCTCGAAAAAACTAGTTCTGAAAACCCCTAAATTTTAAAAAAACCATCGATTGTATGTTTCGGGGAGAGTGATGTGTCGTGTTTTTGGAAGGGAAAGAGTGAAGCCGCTATATGTATTTTTTTTTGAATTTTGTTAAAGTCCAGCTCCAAAAATAAAGCGACAATTTTCCCGCTTCACGAAATTTTCATTGTCCACCATTTTCATTTATTTTTTTACATATATAAATATTGAAACTAAAATTATCTAATATATAGTTTTCATAAACTCTATCCTTTCCAATTTAAATTATCAAAAATAAATTACTTTTGTTATCATTAATCACTCCGTCAATGAATCATTAATTTTTATAAATTATAATTTATTTTCCCATTATATATTAATTTGTTGTAAAATAATTTTTTATTTCTAAAATTTTTTTATAATTTATTATTATTGAATTTAATAACATATTATCAAGTTCAACAAAATTAAATAAATAATATTTTGATTATTAATTCATTTTAATGAAAATATTTATTTAGTTAAATTATAGAATATATAAATTTATCTTTTTAGTATGTTATGGTAACACATTGTGACTATACCGCAACATCAAAAACGGGTTATGATAGACATTTATTTAGAAGGCTATTATTACACTTTTCTTTGCAACCCCGGGATGAAGGGTTGGAGCATGCAATTTATGGCCTAGTGAAATAAAGAAAGTTGAGTATGGTTACGTCATTTCAAGACGCTCCTTTAGCCTGAGCTGATCATTTCTTTCTTCTTGAAACTATGGACCTCTTCCCCAACTTCTTGTCATTCTCCTCAATTTGATATTGGAGTTGTCTATGGAATTCAACTTTATTACCATCATTGGGATCCAACTTATCCTGCATTTCTTTGAGAGTTTCATTGCTAGATATTTGCAACTGATCTTCAAGTCTGAAAAATCTTCTGACTTCCCTTTCATCTCTAAACTCCATCATCCAGTAAGGTCTCAAATGCACTATATCACCAGTATGTGGGATAGTTAAAACTCTAGGCAGTGCATTTTGATCTCTCCAGCTTTGTCCAATTTGGTTGATCTTGTTGAGAACTTCAGTTTTGGCTATTTTTGTGAAACCAAAATCCTTCTTCATAGCAGAGAACACCTTTATTAGTACAATATGGCTTTCATTGAGGATTTTGTATTAGAGGCCAAATGATCTCGCTACCTCCCTTGTATCTCAACAATAATCTTTCTGGTAGCTTGGTTTTAGTAGCAATTCCCCTTACTTTATCGACCTCATCCAGGTAGAGGTTAAGGTATGAGAATTCCTTGATGTCACATATGAACAATTGATCATCTTTGTTGACTTGGGGCTTGGAGATCACTTTATGTTGAGGTAGATTTGACTTGACTCCCATAATCTTCCTCTTTCTTTTTTTTCTTCTTTGTGGTGGGTACTGGAATGTTCAAATCAGGTAAAGGTAGATTGTCCCAATCTATAGGTTCATCCTTGGGTATGATAGGCTCACCATAAAAGTTGATGCCTGGATAAACCGTGGCTTCAACAGGTTCCTTAGTGGACACAGTTGGTTGACTTGAAGTTGTAGATTGAACTTGATCAATTTCCCTTACAGTGGGACTAACTGGCCTTTTTACATTGGCCTTCCTTCTAATTCCTTTTCCCCACTCTTGTCGTGTTTCTTTCTTCTTTGGATCATCAGCTAAATTTTTCTCAGTTATATTTGAAGTAGCAGGCATCTCCAGTTTCCTTTTTCCTCAGTTAGTGGCCTGCTTTAATCTTATTTTCCGAGCTTCTAATCTTGGATTTTCTTCATCTTTAGCTTCACCAAACTGAGGGTGTCCAGAAATCACACAAATCATCTTGCCATGTCTATAGATTCTTGCTATTCTTTCTTTCAAGTTGGCATCTTTGGTGGTCTTGAAGCTTTTAATTGAAGCACCCATCAGTTTTTCTTCATCTACCCTAGGAGGAGAATAATCAACCAACATTGGATGCTTTGCTAATATAATGGCATTTACCTGTTTGGGTTTCAGCACCATAAAGTTGTTGAACTCATTCTTCATAGAGGGCTCACCCTTTTCTCCTTCTCCTAGCTGCATGTCTTTTATGGTGATTGGTCTCAACTGAGTAAAATATCTCACTAATTGAGTTTGAGTAGCAGTTAACCCAAAAACCTTCTCAATTTTGTTATCAATCTTCTTCATTTGCTCTTTTATCCTGAGCTCAGCTGCTGCTAGATTGATCAGATCAATACTGTCTACAACTGGTGGCTTGGAGATAGTGATAGCTGGTACTACCACTTTTCTGACTTGAATATTCACATTCTTCTCCCCCTTACTGAGTTGGACAATTTGATCCTTCTCCCCCTTTTTGTTATCATCAAGTGAAGTAAGGTTGGAAGTTTGAGAAGCCACCAACTGTTGAAGTAATTGAGTTTGAGCTGCTTGGTTTGCAAGTATCTAGGCCACTGAGTGCTCAACAACTGTCATTCTAGAACCCAAGGCCTCAACTTTCCTATTGAGACCATTGTCATTTATAAGTTTTTGGTGAATATCCTTTATAGTTAAATCGGGAAGCTTAACCTCTATTTTGTCATTGATGTCTTTCTTGACTGCATTAATGGCTTGTTTGAGCTCATCCATATCTTGATTCTGTTTATGAGTCTGAATTTTGTGCAGCTGTAGAGATTCAAGATGGGCTTCTAGAAGACTTTTGGTACTAGCATTGGTTGTGGCTTCTATTGCTGATTGAGTTTGAGAAATAAGCTTGAACATTGTGGAGTTGAAATGGTGATAGTTCCATTTCTTGGTTAGCATCCAGGCTGGAGTAATATTAAAGGACTATGACCTACAGCTCCCCTTAAGTCCATGCCAGCTTCATCAGTATCTTCTTCATGAGACTCACCACCAAAAGAGTCACCAGAATCATACTTAAAATCACCACCGGTTGTAGGTGGAAGAGACTTGATTGCATCCTTTGCTCTTAGCATTGAAGCTGTAGTATGTACCAGATTGAAAATCCTCTCTGCTTCATCATTGCTCTAAGCAGCTAAAGTCTGATAGGCTGTAACAGGATGAGTAAATGTCTCAACATCAAAGGAAATAAAATCTATTACAACTTTGTATTCTTATGGATATAGTCTTTTCCTTTCTGCCTCATTGACACTCATTGACTCACTTGCAATGGCTTTTACCCTTATTGATCCAGTACCTGCCTTTCTCTCAAGTTCTCTCTCTTTTTGCATCAAGGGCCCCCCTTGGCTCACCACCCTCACACCCTCACCTTCACCATCTAAGGCGGGACTCCTCTCACTTGCTTTTTCCATGCTGGAAGAAATAGCATGCTTATGTTCATTCTTTTCATCTCCTTTTTCCTAGGAGAAACCCAGCCTCTCACTCATAACACTCCTCTCCCTCAATCCTAAGAGTGATTGAACAACTACTAAATCATCTACACTTGAATCAATTTTAGATATTTCAGGAGGTGCACAGACTATCAATGGATGAGTAATATCCGTTGAAGTAGTAGCTGTGATTATCAACGGATGACTGCTGTTACACTTATCCGTCGAAGGACAATCACTGATCAACGGATGAGGAATATACGTCGAAGACGTAGAAATAATAGATATAGGAGTTGAAACTATTGTTGATTCTATAGAGATTGAATTTAAATTTAGGTGTACAAATTCTTCAACAGTTTGAGAAAGAATGGGCAACCGAGTCAACAAATCATCAATAAGATGATGCTTAGTTGCACTAGATTTTGGCTCCTCCATGAATGTAATAGACGGAGAATCAGGAACTGATGTGTTTATCATGTCTACATCCAGAGATATAGTTGGAGAGTTTTGTGTATGTGGTATTTCGATAATGAGAGATTTTGGCTGTGAATCCACATTTGTTGGAGACACATCAATCTGAATTTGAGATGGTGCAGTAACTGAGTCTTGGACTACAGTTGGCACTGTGTGTGCACCATGTGATTCCCCCACTGGTTTTGATTTCTTCTTTCTGATATAAGTTTGAGTTTAATCTGTATCCCTTCCCCTTTTGGCCTGTGCTCTTGGTTGAGAGCTTGTTTCAATAGTTAGATCCTCTTGAGAGGATGCAACTAGTAATAAGCTAATTTCCTTATTAAGCACTACAGTCTATTGGGAGACTATAGTGTGGCTGGTTTGGGTCATACATACCTCACCCTCCTTATCCTTGGGGTTTCTTTGATGTTCACCCCTTCCCTCACCCATCTGACTACCCTGAGCACACCCTTCTAGTGAAGTAGTAGTTATTACAACTACTGTCTTTTATGAGACAACAGAGGTTGGCTT
This sequence comes from Apium graveolens, assembly GCF_009905375.1. Taxonomy (NCBI): domain Eukaryota; kingdom Viridiplantae; phylum Streptophyta; class Magnoliopsida; order Apiales; family Apiaceae; genus Apium; species Apium graveolens. Next base: position 110,246,964 of record NC_133657.1, read on the forward strand.
CTTACCCTTAGATTTAGATTTAGATTTTATGGCTTGGGTAGGCATCTGTTTTATCACTGTAACAGATGCCATTTCCACAGTTGAAGTCAAAGAAGTAATGGGTTGAGAAGAGATTGGAGCAGAAATAGTTACCTCAGTTACCTGTTGTGCCTCAAAGATCGGAAGATAGTTAATAGGCACTCCATTGTTGAGGTTGTTCCTGCTCAGATCTTCAAGTACTCTCTTTTTTTGGATCCAACAATCAAGCTTGTTGTTTGGGTTCTCAATAACAAGGTTCTCAGAAACAAAGTTAGCTAACATCATAAAGAATCTAGCATAATATATGTTCTTAGACCTTTTTTTAATGTCTCGTAATTTATACCCTAATTCCATGATGACAGAGTTACTAATGTTAAATTATTTGTCATTTAGAAGCATGTATAGCATGTTAACCATGGACTAAGTAACTGTATCAAAATGGCTAATTTTTCCAGAAAATGCTTTGATAAACGAATCACAAAGAAATCTCCGTTCTTTTTTAAGGTCTATTCTCCTAACCTCACCTAACTTGGTGGGAATGAGAGAATAACCCATAGACCTAAGCATGGTGCTCACATCTGTGTCTGTGTGTGGAACATTAGTGTTGTTTTCAGGAAAATGAAAGTATGCTTGTATTTCATCACAATTAATACAATAATCATTACCTTTCTATAGAAAAAATAATGGTTTTGTCTTTCAAGTTGTACACCGCCGTGGTCCAGATTTGCTCCATAAGTTCACAACAGATTACTGGAGACTCAAGCATAGCATAGCTTAGTTTACAGTTACGAATGAAGTCCATCATATTGTGATAGTCCTCAGAAGTAGCAATCTTTTTGTCCACCAGTGCCATGAAGTTGTTCTTTTCATAGACAAAACCTGACTGAACATAATCTTGACTACGGGTGCCATTGTTGTGATTACACAGCAGTTACAGAAAAAGGGGATTTTTGGAGATGAAGAGAGTAAAAGTTGCTAGGTAATTTAGAGAGAGATAAAAGTGAAATACAGAAATGAATTGGGCTTTTACACTATCTCTGAAAAAGATGAATAAATAATTTGAAAAAATAAAGTATCCAATGAAATTTGCCAAAATAACTGTTTAAAAATAAAGCAGACTGTAGAAATTCCAAAATTAATCCATCGATAGATACTTACACGCTGTAAATATAGTCGACGGCTAGGGTTTGGAATTAACGGTCAAGATTGAATCAACTCAACAGATACATGTTATACCTTTATCCGTTGAATAATAAAGTACCCAGAAATATTTTGACTTCCATTGGATAATTCCTATCCGTTTAATGCTATCAATATTTACCTAGCTATCAGATCCTGACATAAAAATAAATATTTGATAACTTGCAAATCCTGATTTGTATCTTTAATAAAGTCAAACTTATTTCTGGTTGCGCTACGAATTGCTTAGTCATCAAAATAACTTTAGGAATAATTAAGCATACCTAACTGTAATAACCCCAATTTTTGGAAAATTTTGAAACCCGGATGAATAGTAACTTTTGCTGACAATGCTGATTAAGGAAAATTATCAGATCACGTTATATAGGAGTACTGTTATGGAAATTCTTAGATCGTATTAGTATTCCATAAAGTAGATGAGTGTATGTAAAGGTCATTAGAATTCGGATCCGGACACTTTGTTTTTTTCCCGAAAATCCACCAGATACGGAAAGAATTGAGTATAAGGTAACGTGATAAAAATGATTAAAATTCAAGGATATTAAGAGAGGATCATAAAAAGGAATATAAAATATTGAGAAAGGTTTAGGGGAACCCAAGTAATAAGATCCCGGGTATGATCCCTCAAACGATAAACGAGAACGAAAGTTAAGCGAACCGTATAACAGATAAGCGGTCATTAGCCAGGTAATTAGGGGTTAATCAAAGAGGTTAGTGGATGATGATGTCATGACACCATCAAGAAGAAGACAAGTGTAACAAGATGACCTAAGCTTGATGACCTAAGCATGACAAGTGGGAAGGATTGGTTGGTTGATTGTGAGCCACACATTTTTCACCATGGTAAAAATTTAATTTATTTCCAAGACAAAAGGAATCAACCAACCAACAAATATCATAACACAAATACAAATTGAAAGTTGACTTTCCCATTTCAAGAAGAAAGCTCCCAGCTAAAACAAACCCAGCAACTTCAAACTGCCATATCTCCTTCAATACTCACTCAAATGTTGTGTTCTATAGCTCGTTGGAAAGGTATTGAGATGACCTACAACTCTTGTTCACAAGTCTCTTCCAAATAAGCATGGTAAGACCCTCTTTTTTACAGTTCTTTAAATCAAACTTTTAGAAACTTCAAAGCCTAACTTTGTGTTCTTGATTTCTTTGGAAAGATCAAGCTTGTAGGAGGCTCCATAAGGCTTCCTAGTAACTTTTCACCCTTCAAGAAAGGTATAAATCTTCACACCCTTTAGTAATAAGTTTGAATGTTGAAGTTTGGAGATGGTTTGGATGGATGAGTAGTAATTTGAATGATAAGCATGATTCGAGCTTAATTGTTAAGTAGTTTAGTTGAAATTGGAGATGTTATAATATATGATTGGATTGAGATCCTTGAGCTTATTATGACTGAAATCAGTAGCATTGATGTGTATCTTGAGTTGTTGTTGATTGGTAGTTGGATTGATATGATTTGGAATGGTAAAAATTTGGGAAATCGCGTAAACATAGCCGTCGTAATGTCCGATATACTTTAGACTGTTTTTGCTCTTAACATCAGGACCCGAGAACTCCCTGTTAGGTTTTGACAATTGCTATGATTAGATAGTTCATGTTACGAGCTTCGTTTTGATATGTGGTTCGCTTAAATCCGATGTACGGTTTAGGAGAAACGACCGTTTTAAGTAACGGCATTTCGCGACCGAACCATTACCCCTCGCCTTACTTTGAAACCTTGGTTAAGGCCCTTAAATGACTAATTGGAATATGAAAAAAATTATGTAAAGTGGACTAGGCAGTTGGTAAGGTACTCGCGAAAGAATCTCCTTAAAACCCTTAATGGTTAATTTATTAAAAATAGTGGAGCCGAAGATACTCGAGCGACTTAAGTGAATCGTTAAGCGCGAAAGCGAACGTTAAGACTCTAAATGGTTAAAGTCTAGTTTCTTAAGCGACCGGGGTTTAATTCTGACTTATGTTGTTGTTCATAGGTTATCGGACCCACTCTAATCTTAAGTCTATCCGGAAGCACTCAGGCAAGTTTTCTACCCGTTATACTGTTGTTGTGATGTATATGTGTATATGCATTATCTTGTGATAAATGCATGATTGTTATTAGCAAATTCTTACGATATATTGGAGCATGTGATATGGTATATATGCATGTCCGTTTCGTAATCTTGATATATATCTGTTGGTTCAAATGCTTATTAGTTGCATAATACCTATGCTAGAGATAAGCGGTAATTTGCATATACCCTTAGAAAAGGGGACCCCAAGGTGAACATATTTCTAAATCGGGAGTCGATGTTCCCGAGTATATTATATATATATATATATATATATATATTTATATATATATGGATATACTTTTCAAAACTATTGATCGAATAAGGTTTATTCGATAACTTTATTTTATTTAATGAATATTATTTGAATATTCATTTGAGGACTTATGACTCTGTTTATTCTATTTAATGATTATTAATTGAATATTCCTTTGAGGATGTATGACTCCGTTTATTTTATTTAATGAATATTATTTATAATATTCATTCGAGGTATTATGACTCCGCTTATTATTTAATAATACTCTTTATTGTATTAAAGAATAATGTTTCGATAATCAAACTTATTTTCAATTATTCAAATAAAGATTATACTTTCGTATAAGTATATCTTTGGTTATTTAATATCCATTTCAAGTATGAGTTTTAAAACTTCTACTTCAATTATTTTTATAAAGATTATTCTTTATGGGAATATTATTTAAATAATAATATTCAGATATTTTCTAAATATATTGGGACTGATTTATTTTAATAAATCAGCAGTACTCCAAACATTCTTAAAAATGTTTTCGAGTCTTCAAAATGATTTTTAAAGTCAGAGTGGACCCCAGAACTCATTTTTATATTTAAGATCTTCCTTTCAAAGGGGATTTAAATACTCGCTCAAAACCTGGGGGATCCAGCTCTGTGGTGTATTTTACATTCGCAACGTGGTTGCTGTTTTGAGGAAACAATTTGATTACTTGCCCAACGTCCGGGAAGTAAGTCCATCTAATTGAGTCGGCATAAGTGACAGGCCGGGGTACGGTCTATCAAAGTGTAAGTGGCTGGGTGGCAGTCCATCAACGCGTAAGAGGCCGGGTGGCGGTCCAGCACAAGGTCCTTATGTGGCCAGGGTGATGACCGGTGGCGGATTCATCCATCTACTAGTAGAAAAGGTTACTTTTTGGTATTTTTGCCTGATCAGCAAGATATCAGGTTTATGCCAAAATTCTTTTCTTTCCAAAATTCATTGGATATTGCAACTCTATTTATAATTTTCATAACAGAGGTTTTCAAGGAGTGTATGAAATGTATATATATAGGTGTATATATATATCGGGACTTAATGAAGTATCTCGTAACTTCATTATTTATAATGATATTTCAAGGATTGAATCTATTCAAGTCTTATCTTGTAGTCTCATCTGGGTGATGAACTTTTGAAACTGATTATAACTTGAACGGTGTTAGTTCAAGTACTTTTCGGATATAAGTATATTGAAGTATCTTGTAACTTCCTCTTTTAAACTTATATCTAGCAAATGATTATCTTATGTATGTGAAAGATTTTCAAAAAAACGTTGAGACAAGGTTAGATATATGAGATCACCTTACAACGATAGTTTTATACAGTTATAAACTGGAACTCTGTGTATATTATGCATGGAAGAGGACTTCCAAGATTTTGAAAAGTATATATGTATATATACTGAATATTTTGCGACTTCATCGCATTAAGATATCAAACTTGGTCTATTTCTTTTGACCAAGACTTTCATGAGTACTATGAGAAGGCTCATATATTGTTAATCATTATACATATTATTTTGGTGGGCTTGCTGCTCACCCTTGCTTTCTTCTTTCATCACACAACAACAGATAGAAAAGATGAACAAGACCAAGCTCCCAATTCGCGAGCGGATAGGAAACGTTCCGCAGTTTCCTATAGGCGTTGATGTCGCTGTAGCTGAGGTAGGAACTACCAATAGGCTAGGATTTCAACTTTTGATGTACCAGACTTATGTATCTTTATCAATGTAATAATGGAAAAGAAATGTAAATCTATTCAGAAACCCTTTTAAGGTGTAATGGCATATAATTTTGGAATAAAATGACTCGTGTTACTTTTGGATATTCATCTCTGAGACTATAACTTGTGGTGTGTGTGTTTATTGTGGGGTCACAGTACAGAGTAGTTGATTGTTTATTAAGATTGGGTGTTATTAAGGGAAATGGAACTCGTGACAACCCGGATCCCCGACCCCGGATTTGGGGGTGTTACAGAAATGGTATCAGAGCTAAGCGTTATAAACCTCAGAGATGATGTGACGTTAAGATAATAAGTTCACAAAGATAATAAGAACTCTTGCCAAGTTCATAGTCAGGCTACCTAACGTAGTACTGACAGTTAAAGCCCTTATGGGAACCCTTATAAATATCGTGATAGAAGCGTAGTTCGTTATCATATATGGTAGCGGGACTCCGAACCCTGAGGTTGAGGAGCAACAACGCGATGATGTTTTATTAGTTATTGGAGATCATATTGTGGATCCAATGGAACACCCTAATGAGGGACCGGATGATGTTCATATTGAGGATGTAGCGGTTGAGGATGTTGCCCTGGAAGGGATTGTTGCTGAGAAGAATCCCGTGGAGGGTCCTGACAAGAATGAATAAAGGACCACTGATGAATTGATGACCATGGTTAGGGGAATTACCAGAGGTAGGATTGGCTGGTCACTACCGGAGGTTGGTTCAAGTTTGTAAAGATAGTAGCCCCTTTAACGCGGCTTACTCGTAAGACTAAGAAGTTTGAATGGACAGAGAAATGCGAGAACAGCTTTCAAGAACTGAAGCAAAGATTGGTGATGGCCCCTATGTTGGCATTACCGGATGGAAAAAGGAGATTTTGTGATTTGTATTGACGCTTCACATAAGGAATTAGGGTGCTTCTTATACAGCACAATAAGGTAATCGCGTACGCGTCAAGAGAATTAAGGGAATATAAAATTCGATATCCCCACCTATGAGCTTGGGCTCATGGCAATAGTTTTGCCCTAAAGATTGGAGGCACTACTTGTATGGAGAGAAGTGCGAGAATTACCTAAGCCATAAGTGCTCTAGTACATTTTCACGTAGAAAGAGCTCAACATACGCCAGAGGAGGCGGTTAGAGCTAATTAAGAATTATGATTGGGAGATTCTTTATCATTCGGGGAAAGCCAATATGGTGGCTGATGCCCTTAGTAAAAAGGAGAGACTCAAGATTATAATGTCTTTGGGAGAGTTATAAGAGATTTTGAGAAAATGGAAATAGAAGTGAAGGTAACCGAAGCCGGTACCGAAAAGCTGTTTGAGATTGCAATACAACCCGAATTATTGGAAAAGAACATATTGTGCCAGAAAAAGTGATGAATGAAGGCAGAAAGCCAACAAATAGATAAGAGATTAATACCGAGAAAGATGATAAGGGAATAATGAGGCATTCCTACAAAATTTGGGTTCCAAATGTTCAAGAACTTAAAGATGAGATCTTAGATGAAAGCTAGTTTGAGGAATAAGATTTAGAGCAAACCCTGAACGTGATAGTTAGGGAGGTCGACATCAAGATAGAAGGAACCCATAACATAATGAAGTGGAAAACAAGGATTTTTAACGTATAAGATAACCCCGATTATGGGAGAAGGTTGGAACATTTCATACTGAGAAAACAGAAGTTGAACAAGATAGGGAGAATCAGGATGGTACTCCTATTGGGCAATTCATGGACCTACCTAAACAGAACTTATACTATTATCCCCAACCACCACCCTGAGGAAACAATGCGGTGAGAAATTCTTTCAGGTTCTTTAAGTCGCTAAGCTCTCAGAGTTCCAAGGAACAAGCTGACCCAGTCGAGGCAAGAGCCTGGCTAAAGGAAATACAGGAATCATTTGAGATTCTAAATGATTGATGAATCACAAAAGAGTGTTTTTGTCACTTACCCTCCTAAGAGAGAGACCACCCGCTGGTGAAAGTCCAAGGAAGGCACGGAGCCAGAGGTTACAATAAACTGATTAAAGTTCAGTCAATTGTTTTCAGGAAAGTACTTCCCAAGGTTATGGAGATAGTGTAAAAGCTTTAGAGCCAGAACAAAGGCGGACGAGTATGATGAATTATGAATCTAAGTTGTAAAAGTTGTCAAGATTCGTTCTCAGGACACGAATCCAGAATGACGGGATATTTGAAATCAATGCTTATGTTGTGTTGGTTCATGAAATAATTATAAGAGAAAGGAAAATAAAAAGAAACTGAAGTGGAAAGGAATATTAAGGCAATAGAGTTGAGGAATGATAAGGGAGTTGGGTATTAGGAAACCCAAAAGAATCATAGTAATAGAAATATAGAAATAGAAAAGTATGTAATCGTCAGGATGAGGGTGATTCACCATGAGTTAAAATTGATGGTTGAAGGCATAAGAGATACATATATTTTATCCCCTGTAAGTTGGGAGGATTCGAGGAAACCTTGAGATAGTTTGAAGGATAAATAATGAGACGCGGATAGACTGAGGAGACAAGGAAGTAAGAAAATTAGGAGAATTGGAGGAAGGAAGTGACCTTCAAGAATCTGAAGTGTAAGACTGGTGGCTTGATACCCAGAAAGGGAGACGCCAGGTATGAAAGACATCCCAACGTTGAGACGACAGTTGAGAAAAAAAAAAGAAAATGAGGATTTATTAAGAAGATGTTCACGTTGAACACGACCAATATCTTCCAGGACATCCATGTTATCATTACCAAATTAGGAAAGAAAAGCGGATAACCGTTGTTATCTTTTGGAGGCCATTTTGATTGACCTCATTTTGAATACAGATGTTATTGTGAAATTAGGCATATACTATCGAGGTGGGAATGATTGAATAAGACACCCTTATCAGGGATATATGACTTGATTTATCCATGGAAGGATGCATGTACCTTTTTAAAGGTGGAATTAAGGATAGAACATTGGTAACTTAAAATGAATCCTAGGGGAATGCATAAAGGTTGGCATTTCACCCTTAATAGGGATAGTATGAGTTTTGACAGTATGAATTGGAAAGGATTAAGGTAATAACAACCTTTAAGAATCAGTGGAGAAATTTTTTTCAGAAGTATATAGACAATGATTCTGGTATTAATAAATGGTATCTTGATATACCCTGTATCTAGGCAATACAGGAGGAACGATTCAAGGATAACCTTAGAGGTTTTACAAGGAGAAAGGTAATATTCAAAATTCTCAAGAATAGAAATGTTGATAAAGGAAATATGACGTAATTATAATGATGCCAAGTGGGGCACGTGTTAAACCACGAGAAAGTATGGATCGAACCAGTAAAGGTCGAAATTGTTCAGGGCAATTAGGGCCTAAGATAAAAGATGTTCTAAGTATGATTGAGAGTCAGTCGTGACAGTGATTAACCTCTAAAGACTGAGGCAATAACTTATGGAAAAATGGTGATATTTTTTTTTACTCATCAGATTTTAAGGAAAACATCTTCACAAAGGCAGTGATTGAAATAAGGTAGAAAATTTATTTGGAGGTGGTTAAAATGACATTGACTGTAAGGAAATTTTACCATCAGGAAAGGCCAAAGAGGTGGCCGACACTTTAAATGTAAGAGGATGGTGGCCGACACTTTAAATGTAAGAGGATAATTATAGGCGCTCGTGCGAGAGGAATACAATGATGATGGTTGAAGCCGGGAAGGTTGTATTACGGTCCGGAAGATTGGCATTCCTTCTGATGACTGTGCAATACTCAACCGTAATAGTAGTTAGGTAAAGGTTTAATTCGTGTAATCGCCATTAGCGGGTTATCTATCTTAGAAGGTCCTATCTTGAGAATAAGCCAGGACCATATTTCAAAAAGGACCAAACAAACCTTTGAGTTAAGTCTTCTATTGAAGGCATATGATTTAGAATGGTATTAACCTGCTATCGGTGCTTTGATTGAAACTCTTATGCAATTTTATATGCTTCATGTCATGAAAGTACATCAGAATTTGGAGTGTTCTTCATGAATTATGAATGGTGATTATGTTAACTCCTTAGAAGAATTCGATACGATATGTATGGACTCCGTATGGTTAGCTATTAAGATTTCATGGAAAATGAATAACGATAGTAGGTCAGTGGGGGACCATAGTAATACAGCAATGATTCTGTGAGTAATGAGCGGATTACAACCTTGAGAGTTGTATTAGAATGGATGTTGAGATTGAGTACCACTAATCGGGTCGTGGTGGTGTATAAGTTACCATTGAATAGAATAATTAAGTAGATTATTTACCTATTGAATATTTATTCCTCCTTATCAATAGGGAGTCGTGTTACTATACGAGGAAGGTTGCAGTGCAAGCATAGAATTCTAGTAACGATGATGTCTAGAATGAGATTCCAGATTCGATTTTCGATGTCGAGGGAGTTTCAAAGGTGATTGAGTATAAGCTCGAGGAAGAGCATGGGTCCATAGAATGACGGACGGAATAGCAAAAATATTTAAGCATGCGAAATGCGATGTGATAATACTTGATGTTGATATATATACACATATGTTTTGTTCTCCTATGACAAACCTCTATAGTTCAGAGGTAGGTTCCAAGCCAGATATTTTGTGGCAGTATATTTTTTTTTTCATATATACAATTCTCTTCAATTCGTTCTTTTCTCTTCTTTTCATTTCATATAAGCTGAGAAGAACAACCCTTCCAGAAGGGGAGGTATTGCTGAATGACTATCTATCTGTGTGATAGAAGCCTAGTAGGATACCACATGTTGTTTAATTGCTTGTCAAGTACTAAAGGCTGGCCACCTTCTGTACTAACTATGCAATAGAACAAGTGTTCATGATTATAGTGATCTCTCAATAAATTCCTTTACTTCTATATGATGGATCAAGCTTTCAAAGATGGAAGCCGCTAGAAATGAAGTAGTATCAGTGCAGGGGTATTCCGATTCTAACGCATTCGTGATACTAAGGTTGACGCATTTATTTAAAGGTTATAGAACGCTAGCGAGCAAAAGTATAACCAGTATGATATTAGGTACGGAAGATAGTAACAATTACGAACTGGAAAAGAGTGGGTATTGAAAAGCAAAAGGTATGCTAGAAGCTATGATGATAGTCTGTGTGATAGACTTGAAAGAGTTTGGAATGATCACTTAGCACGAATTGAGTTTTCTTATGACGATGGATGATATGACAGTGTTGGAATGTCACCTTACGAGGCCCTATACAGAAGGAGATGCCGATCTCCCTTGTATCAGAATGAAGTTGTAGAGTGCTAGATGTTCGGACCAGCAGTGGTCCAAGGGACCAAGGATATAATAGATCTAATCAGAGGACGGCTGGTAGTAGCCCAAGATGGACATAAGAAGTATGTTGAATTGATAACGAAAGGACAAGGAGTATGAAGTAGGGGACCTAGTATTGTGAAAGGTATCCCCTTGAAAAGCCTTGGAAAGGATTGATGAGGTTCAGAAAGAAAGGAAAGCTAAGTCCACGATTTGTTGGACCCTTGGAGATATTAAGACGTATTGGGAAGTTAACATATGAGCTAGCCCTACCCCCGAACCTGTAGCAAGTTCATAACGTGTTTCACATATTAATGTTAAGGAAGTGTAATCCGGATGCCAGACAAATAGGGGCATATGAGCGCATAGACATGCTACCAGGCGTAACCTATATTGAGCAACCAAGAAGGGTTATAGATCCAAAAATGGACAAAGTGCTTAGGAGAGAAGTTATCAAACTAGTCAGAGTTTGATGGAAGAACCACAATATGGGAAAATTACGTAAGAGTTAGAAAGTCAAATGCTAAGAAAGTATCCCTACTCATTTTCTATCTGATTCCGGGACGGAATCCTTTTAAGGAAGGGAGACTGTAATAACCCCAATTTTTGGAAAATTTTGAAACCCGGATGAATAGTAACTTTTGCTGACAATGCTGATTAAGGAAAATTATCAGACCACGTTATATAGGAGTACTGTTATGGAAATTCTAAGATCATATTAGTATTTCATAAAGTAAATGAGTGTATGTAAAGGTCATTAGAATTCGGATCCGGACACTTTGTTTTTTTCCCGAAAATCCACCAGATACGGAAAGAATTGAGTATAAGGTAACGTGATAAAAATGATTTAAATTCCAGGATTTTAAGAGAGGATCAAAAAAAGGAATATAAAATATTGAGAAAGGTTTAGGGGAACCCAAGTAATAAGATCCCGGGTATGATCCCTCAAATGATAAACGAGAACGAAAGTTAAGCGAACCGTATAACAGATAAGCGGTCATTAGCCAGGTAATTAGGGGTTAATCAAAGAGGTTAGTGGATGATGATGTCATGACACCATCAAGAAGAAGACAAGTGTAACAAGATGACCTAAGCTTGATGACCTAAGCATGACAAGTGGGAAGGATTGGTTGGTTGATTGTGAGCCACACATTTTTCACCATGGTAAAAATTTAATTTATTTCCAAGACAAAAGGAAGCAACCAACCAACAAATATCATAACACAAATACAAATTGAAAGTTGACTTTCCCATTTCAAGAAGAAAGCTCTCGGCTAAAACAAACCCAACAACTTCAAACTGCCATATCTCGTTCAATACTCACTCAAAAGTTGTGTTCTATAGCTCGTTGGAAAGGTATTGAGATGGCCTACAACTCTTGTTCACAAGTCTCTTCCAAATAAGCATGGTAAGACCCTCTTTTTTACAGTTCTTTAAATCGGACTTTTAGAAACTTCAAAGCCTAACTTTGTGTTCTTGATTTCTTTGGAAAGATCAAGCTTGTAGGAGGCTCCATAAGGCTTCCTAGTAACTTTCCACCCTCCAAGAAAGGTATAAATCTTCACACCCTTTAGTAATAAGTTTGAATGTTGAAGTTTGGAGATGGTTTGGATGGATGAGTAGTAATTTGAATGATAAGCATGATTCGAGCTTAATTGTTAAGTAGTTTAGTTGAATTTGGAGATGTTATAATATATGATTGGATTGAGATCTTTGAGCTTATTATGACTGAAATCAGTAGCATTGATGTGTATCTTGAGTTGTTGCTGATTGGTAGTTGGATTGATATGATTTGGAATGGTAAAAATTTGGGAAATCGCGTAAACATAGTTGTCGTAATGTTCGATATACTTTAGACTGTTTTTGCTCTTAACATCAGGACCCGAGAACTCCCTGTTAGGTTTTGACTATTGCAATGATTAGATAGTTCATGTTACGAGCTTCGTTTTGATATATGGTTCGCTTAAATCCGATGTACGGTTTAGGAGAAACGACCGTTTTAAGTAACGGTGTTTCGCGACCGAACCATTACCCCTCGCCTTACTTTGAAACCTTGGTTAAGGCCCTTAAATGACTAATTGGAATATGAAACAATTATGTAAAGTGGATTACGCAGTTGGTAAGGTACTCGCGAAAGAATCGCCTTAAAACTCTTAATGGTTAATTTATTAAAAATGGTGGAGCCGAGGATACTCGAGCGACTTAAGTGAATCGTTAAGCACGAAAGCGAACGTTAGGACTCTAAATGGTTAAAGTCTAGTTTCTTAAGCGATCGGGGTTTAATTCCGACTTATGTTGTTGTTCATAGGTTATCGGACCCACTCTAAGCTTAAGTCTATCCGGCAGCACTCAGGCAAGTTTTCTACCCGTTATACTGTTGTTGTGATGTATATGTGTATATGCATTATCTTGTGATAAATGCATGATTGTTATTAACAAATTCTTGCGATATATTGGAGCATGTGATATGGTATATATGCATGTCCGTTTCGTAATCTTGATATATATCTGTTGGTTCAAATGCTTATTAGTTGCATAATACCTATGCAAGAGATAAGCGGTAATTTGCATATACCCTTAGAAAAGGGGACCCCAAGGTGAACATATTTCTAAACCGGGAGTCGATGTTTCCGAGTACATTATATATATATATATATATTTATATATATATGGATATAGTTTTCAAAACTATTGATCGAATAAGGTTTATTCGATAACTTTATTTTATTTAATGAATATTATTTGAATATTCATTCGAGGACTTATGACTCTGTTTATTCTATTTAATGATTATTAATTGGATATTTCTTTGAGGATGTATGACTCCGTTTATTTTATTTAATGAATATTATTTATAATATTCATTCGAGGTATTATGACTCCACTTATTATTTAATAATACTCTTTATTTTATTAAAGAATAATGTTTCGAGAATCAAACTTATTTTCGATTATTCAAATAAAGATTATACTTTCGTATAAGTATATCTTTGGTTATTTAATATCCATTTCAAGTATGAGTTTTAAAACTTCTACTTCAATTATTTTTATAAAGATTATTCTTTATAGGAATATTATTTAAATAATAATATTCAGATATTTTCTAAATATATTGGGACTGATTTATTTTAATAAATCAGCAGTACTCCAAACATTCTTAAAAATGTTTTCGAGTCTTCAAAATAATTTTTAAAGTCAGAGTGGACCCCAGAACTCATTTTTATATTTAAGATCTTCCTTTCAAAGGGGATTTAAATACTCGCTCAAAACCTGGGGGATCCGGCTCTGTGGTGTATTTTACATTCGCAACGTGGTTGCTGTTTTGAGGAAACAATTTGATTACTTGCCCAACGTCCGGGAAGTAAGTCCATCTAATTGAGTCGGCATAAGCGACAGGCCGGGGTACGGTCTATCAAAGGGTAAGTGGCTGGGTGGCAGTCCATCAACGCGTAAGAGGCCGGGTGGCGGTCCAGCACAAGGTCCTTATGTGGCCAGGGTGATGACCGGTGGGGGATTCATCCATCTACTAGTAGAAAAGGTTACTTATTGGTATTTTTGCCTGATCAGCAAGATATCAGGTTTATGCCAAAATTCTTTTCTTTCCAAAATTCATTGGATATTGCAACTCTGTTTATAATTTTCATAACAGAGGTTTTCAAGGAGTGTATGAAATATATATATATATAGGTGTATATATATATCGGGACTTAATGAAGTATCTCGTAACTTCATTATTTATAATGATATTTCAAGGATTGAATCTATTCAAGTCTTATCTTGTAGTCTCATCTGGGTGATGAACTTTTGAAACTGATTATAACTTGAACGGTGGTAGTTCAAGTACTATTCGGATATAAGTATATTGAAGTATCTTGTAACTTCCTCTTTTAAACTTATATCTAGCAAATGATTATCTTATGCATGTCAAAGATTTTCAGAAAAACGTTGAGACAAGGTTAGATATATGAGATCACCTTGCAACGATAGTTTTATACAGTTATAAACTGGAACTCTGTGTATATTATGCATGGAAGAGGACTTCCAAGATTTTGAAAAGTATATATGTATATATACTGAATATTTTGCGACTTCATCGCATTAAGATATCAAACTTGGTCCATTTCTTTTGACCAAGACTTTCATGAGTACTATGAGAAGGCTCATATATTGTTAATCATTATACATATTATTTTGGTGGGCTTGCTGCTCACCCTTGCTTTCTTCTTTCATCACACAACAACAGATAGAAAAGATGAACAGGTCTAAGCTCCCAATTCGCGAGCGGATAGGAAACGTTCCGCAGTTTCCTATATGCGTTGATGTCGCTGTAGCTGAGGTAGGAACTACCAATAGGCTAGGCTTTCAACTTTTGATGTACCAGACTTATGTATCTTTATCAATTATAATAATGGCAAAGAAATGTAAATCTATTCAGAAAGCCTTTTAAGGTGTAATGGCATATAATTTTGGAATAAAATGACTCGTGTTTCTTTTGGATATTCATCTCTGAGACTATAACTTGTGGGGTGTGTGTTTATTGTGGGGTCACAGTACAGAGTAGTTGATTGTTTATTAAGATAGGGTGTTATTAAGGGAAATGGAACTCGTGACAACCCGGATCCCTGACCCCGGATTTGGGGGTGTTACACTAACTCACTTACCAACCTAGTAAATGTGGACTCATCAAGTGGCTTGGTAAAGATGTCTACAAGTTACTGCTCACTTGGAACAAAATGAAGTTCAACTGTACCATTCATAACATATTCTCTGATGAAGTGGTACTTGGTGTCTATGTGCTTTGTCCTTGAGTGCTGCACATGATTTTCAGTGATGGCAATGGCACTTATGTTGTCATGAAAAATTGGGATCTTTTCCACATGCAGACCATAATCCAACAGTTGATTCTTCATCCACAAGATCTATGCACAATAGCTACTAGTAGCAATATATTCAGCTTTAGCTGTAGAAGTAGAAACTGAGTTCTATTTCTTATTGAACCAGGACAGAAGCTTGTTTCCTAGAAACTGACAGGTTCCTGTAGTACTTTTTCTATCTATTTTACAATCTGCATAATCTGCATCTGAATAACCAATTAGATCAAAACCAGAATCTATAGCATACCAAATCCCAAGTTTTGGTGTTCCTTTGAGATATCTGAAAATTCTCTTAATAGCCATTAAATGAGATTCTCTAGGATCTGTCTAAAATCTAGCACAAAGACAAGTAGCAAACATTTTATCTGGCCTACTGCCTGTTAAATATAAAAGCGATCCAACCATGCCTCTATAACTTGAAATGTCCACAGACTCTTCAGTAGTGTTCAATTCAAGCTTTGTAGCTGTTGTCATAGGAGTTTTTGCAGATGTGTAATCCATTAAGTCAAACTTCTTTAAAAGATCATGAATATATTTGGTTTGAATAATGAATATTTCATCACTAACTTGTTTAACTTGTAAACCAAGAAAGTAAGTTAGTTCTCCCATCACGCTCATTTCATACTTACTTCGCATCAGTTTGGAAAACTTCTTACAAAGTTTCTCATCTGTAGAGCCAAATATAATATCATCTACATAAATCTGAATAAGTATACTAGGACCATTAACATTTCTAAAGAAAAGTATTTTGTCAACAGTACCTCTTGTGAAATGATTTTTTAAAAAGAACTTTGACAAAGTATCATACCAGGTTCTAGGTGCTTGCTTAAATCCATAGAGTGCTTTCAAAAGATAGTAGACATAATCTGGAAAGTTGGGGTCTTCAAAACCATGAGGCTGACTTACATAGACTTCCTCTTCCAAATCTCCATTCAGAAATGCACTTTTGACATCCATTTGTTAAACTTTAAAATTGGCATGAGCTGCATAGGCTAGAAAGATTCTGATGGATTCAAGTATTATAATAGGAGCAAAAGTCTCATCAAAATCTATTCCTTCTTATTGATAGTAACCTTTGGCAACCAATCTAGCTTAGTTCCTGACGACTATGCTATTTTCATCCATCTTGTTTCTGAATACCCATTTGGTGTCAATAGAATTCTTGCCTTTAGGTTTGGGTACCAGCTTCCATACTTTATTCCTTACAAATTGGTTTAGCTCCTCTTGCATGGTTAAAACCCAACCAGGATCCAACAAAGCTTCTTCTACCTTGTTTGGTTCTTCCTGAGACAAAAAGCTGTTGTATAGACATTCTTCTTAAGTTGCTTTCCTTATTTACACTCTTGAAGATACATCCCCAATAATTAGTTCAAATGGGTGATCTCTAGTCCACTTCCTTTGTTGTGGTAGATTAGCTCTAGATGAAGAGGCCTCATTTTTTTTCTTGAAGAGTGAATGAGCTTTGATTAGAAGAAACTCCCCTTGAGATCTTTGATTTGAAGTTGGGGTTATTTCTCTGTGTGATCCTAAATGACTTTCTACTTCTATTGATGGCTCAACGAATGTTGAATTTTGCCTTTGGACGGATGATGCAGTCTGTCTGTCAACGGATGATTCACCTTGTCTTTCGACGGATGCAGATTTATGTGCTTCTTTTGTTGCTGACCTTTCTGCATTTTCCTTAGAGATTATTTCTTGATCACTTTCATCATTACTATCATCACAATTCATCTCAACATTGTCAAATTTGAGGCTTTCATGGAAACCTTCATCTTGCAGTCCTTCAATCTTCTTATCATCAAACACAATATGTACAAATTCCATAACAATGTTGGTTCTGAGATTGTAGAATCTGTATACTTTTCCAACTGCATACCCAATGAAAATACCTTCATCTACTTTGGCATCAAACTTCCCATGTTGCTCAATTTGATTCCTTAGAATATAGTATTTGCAGCCAAAGACATGAAGAAATTTCAGTATTGGTTTCCTGTGCTTGAACAATTGATAAGGAGTCATGCATTTTGCTTGATTGACCAAATATTCTAAGTATAGCATGTAGTATTTACAGCTTCTGCCCAAAAATAAGTTGGTAACTTTGATTCTTCTAGCATTGTCCTTGCAGCTTCAATAAGAGATCTATTCTTTCTTTTCACCACTCCATTTTGTTGTGGAGTCCGTGTTGCTGAAAACTCATGCATGATCCCATTTTCTTCAAAAAAACTTTATTACAGAATTCTTGAACTCAGTTCCATTGTCACTCCTGATTATTCTTACTTTGAGATCAGGATGATTGTTGACTTGCCTTATATGATTGATAATAATTTCACTAGCTTTATCTTTAGATTTTAGGAAATATGTCCAAGTGAACTTTGAGAAATCGTCCACAATCACTAGGAAATATCTTTTCTTCGAGATTGACAACACATTGACTAGTCCAAATAAGTCCATGTGCAATAGTTGTTGTGGTTCTTCAATTGTAGATTCAAGTTTCTTTTTGAATGATGCCTTGATCTGTTTTCCTTACTGACAAGCATCACACAGTGCATCATTTGAGAACTCAACTCGAGGAATGCCTCTGACTAGGTCTTTCCTAACTAACTCATTTATAGTCTTGAAGTTCAGATGAGGCAGCTTCTTGTTCCATAGCCAACTTTCATCTTGTCTTTCTTTGCTAAAATGAGAAGTGACAGATTCTGAATTTGATGAGTTGAAGTCAGCTAGATACACATTTCCTTTTCTCACTCCAGTGAGAACCACATTGTTGTTCTTCTTGTTTGTAACAACACAGGATTCTGAATTGAATGTTACCGAGTTGCCTTTATCACATAGTTGACTAAAACTCGGTTTGAGTCCATCAACTAAGGAAACTTCTTTAATGATGACATTATCTTTAAAAATCAAGCCATGTCCAACAATATATCCTTTGTTATCATCTCCAAAAGTAATACTTGGGCCCTTGAACTCAGTGAGCAGGGTAGAATCTCCAGTCATGTGCCTTGAGCAGCCACTATCTAGATACCAAAGATTCTTTCTATTTCCCCGCACACATCAAAATCAAATCAAGTTGATTTTGGTACCTAAGTTTCCTTGGGTCCTGCCTTGTTAGCCTTTTTCTTAGGTTTCTTAGGTTTTCCACCATCAGACTTAGGTGACTGAGAATCAACCTTAGTCCTAGGGGATTGACTAGGAATCATATGATTAATCATATAATTATTATTGTTAGGTCTCAATATGTTTGTAGAAGGGGGGTTGAATACAAACAATACCGTTTAATCGAATAAAATGCGGAATAAAAAAGTGAAACAAGATTCAAGTTAAATAAATTATTATTAAACTTGAAAGGTGTTACAACAACGGTATCGTTTACAAGGGATTAATCTCAAATCAATTATCACAAATCTAGAATAAATTCGACATGAACTTTTTCTATTTTTGCAATAAAAAGATCAAATGCTAAAAGCGATTTGACATTAAGTTCTAAGGATTTCGATCCGCTAGATAGTTACACAAGAACAAGAAATATATTTCTAGTGGATTGGATTTAACAATAAATACTAGAAATAAATGATCTGTGAATTTGCAATAAATTCTCTACAGGTTTCTTTTGTTCTATGTTCTGCTGAATGATATTCAATACTCTGCTATCTCTTGAATGATTTGCTTCTGTTGGTTTTGTAAACAAAACACTTCTATTGAATCAGTAAGACTTTCGGCAAGAAAATTCTTTTCGCTCAGCATGACAATCCTTTTAACTGGTAAGACTTTCGGTAGGACTATCAAATGAACTAGCAAGACTATCCTCCTCCCAGTGTAACTTTCGGCAAGACGATTATTTGTACTAGCATGACTTTCGGTATGACTATCAATTGTCATACCGATTGTCTTATTAGTACAATCAGATTGACTTGTTGAATTTAAATAGATTTTAATCCAATTTAAATTCTGAAAAACCTTAATATTAATTATGAATTAATTAATCAATTAATTCAATTAATCAATAAATTAATCTTTGCAGATATAATTTATTTTCCTAATTAAATTATATGACTTAATTAATTAATAGAGAATTAATACTAATCTTGAGCAGCAACCATTCTTCTGAAAATCTCTGTCAATTACGAATCAATTCCATCACTTCAATGTTGACACTCGATGTACTGTCTGGTTCATGAGTGACTAACTTCCGTGACGTTTCTTCATGCCTTGACTTTGATACTCTTGATTTTCTTCAGACTAAATCCTTGTAATTAATTGATACCCTGACGAGATCTCTGTCACTTGATTAAATCCACAATCTTGATTTATATCACTAAGGCTTGATCAATTTCTTGAGCTTCTTCCAGTGAATTAAGTCATCAAGTCTGTAGACAAACAATGTTACTTAATCCTTTGACATATGTTACTATGAGAGATCTCTCTGACGATAGAACCACTATTTACTTGTTACATTCTTATTTGAGTTGAGTTAAATCCTCGAATAAACAAATAGGCTATGACATATGCCTTTTAATCTCCCCCTATTTGTTTGTTAGACAATAACAACAAATACCTAGAGGATAACTCAACTAACAAATAAGAAAAAGATATAAACAGTAATGCAAAGTAAATAGCAGAAAAGTTCTGGATTATATTTAACATTTTCCAGATTCCAAAAGAAATTTACAAGTGAATACAAGATAGATGTTCCTCTAGCCTGAACATATAACTACATTAGTCTATCTTGATTCATAAAGCTCTAATCATATTACATTGAGTTTTGAGCCAATTGAATTCAATTGTCTTCCCTTCCAACTTCACCTTCTTCCAACTCTTCACCTTCTTCCAAATCTTGAAGCAACTCCTTGTCAAAGACACGATCCTTTTCTGAAGTGAATCTGTCTGGCCTGACTGGTTGAACTCCAACTGTCTTTAGCTTATTCTTTAACTGATTGTACCTTTTAATATTCTTTTCACAATAAGCTTGAATCAGATCAGCTGCTTGAGTTTTCAACATGGATAAATATCCAGCAGTTCTTAAGTGATGTTCCATCCAGACCAGATGCTTAGCTGAGTAGTCTTTAAGAGATTGTGAATCGAGCTGACAGATTTGAAGACAGTCAGACTTAAAGAATCTTACCTGATGAGGATTGTTGACCACTTGAGGACTAGCCCTGCTGGCAAACTCTTTGAGCCTTTCTCGAAGAACTTCATTCAATTCTGAGCTTCTTTTGACTCTGTTGAGAAGAACCCAAATCTCTGACAAAAAACGATTCTCAAACAGATGAAGTGACACCTTGAAAGATCCTTCGCTCTGACAATATACAAATATGCTCATCTCATTTAGGGATCTGTCAAAGGCAGTTGTGATCCTTGAGACTTCAGTCTTTATAGCATTCATGTACATGTCATTATTTGGATTAGAGATCTCCAGCTTGTCCAGAAGATGTAGAAACTGCCTATCATTGTTTGTGCTCAGCTGAGGCATATCAAGTACTCTCCTAGCTTCATCCCATTTTTCACCAATCTTCAGTCTGACATCTCTTCTCCTTTCTTGAGCTTTAATGTCATGAAGACGTTGCTTTTGAAGAGTTTCTGTTCTTTGTATGTCTTTCCTCATGTCAATGATCTGGGATACCTTTTTGAGTTCAGCTTCTTTTCTTTTCATCTCTGACTGCTGCTGCTGAAACTCTTTCTCAAACAGAGGATCCACTGGAGCTTCCTCTTCCCATTCTCCAAAATCACTTTCCTCCTCAGCTTCAAAGACACCATCTTTATCTCCCAAGATTGATTCAGTGGGAACGTCACAAATATCAAAGTCATCCTGTTCTCCACTATAGTAGATATCATCAGGCTTCCCTGTGCCTCCAGCAGTCGAATCTTTTTCTTTTCCCTTTTCACTTCTTCCTTTCTTCTCCCCCTTAGTTGAGGAATCCTCTACAGACTTTCCCTTAGATCCTCCATGACCTCCATCACCTCCCGAGCCTGAGCCTCCACCAGACGGCCCTTCAAAGAAAGTCCTTTGTTCTTCATTGGGACAGTGAGAATTTTTTATCATGAAGTACAAGTGCTTCATCCCTTCATTCAGATGTTCCATACCCGTCTCTATCTTCAGAAATCTGGAGGAATCCAGTGAATGATTCATTTCAACCATGTCTTCAAGAGAAGTCATTCTTGTATGTAGAGAGCAGAAGTTTGAAATGTCGTCAGCTGATAACGTTGGAGATGCCTGGATTGAGTTAAGCATTGGTACAACAGATGTCTTCAAATCTGATATTTCAGTCCTGATGAGAGCCAGCTGATTATTGACAGAGGTGGAAGAAGAAGACCGTTCAACCACTTGTGCTTTGAATGATTGAGCTTCAGCCTGACTTTTTGCAAGTTATTCCTTGAGATCAGCAATTTGAGCTAACAGATTTTCAGTGTTTGTGTCTGTGTGTGCGCTCACCTGAATATCTCTCCTGTTTGATTCACTCAACTCACGTGCTTGTGTATCTCTCAATATAATTGCTCGTGAGGAGTCTTCCTGATGCTGATCTTCTGTACCTGCAGTTAAAATCACTCTAGCCTCTTCAAGAGAGGTCAGTGGTGGTGCAATGGGAATTCGCGAGTCTCGATCCTCAGTCAAACCTATCATTTCATGTGAAATAGATGTCTGAATTGCTTCAGGGATAGATTGACCGAGTTGCCCTCCACTTTCTCCAGATAAATATGCGAGTGGAGAATCCCGTGAGGGAGCCAGAGGTGTTGGATTTGGGAGGGGAGGAAATGACTCTATTAAAGGTGGCTGAGAGTCAGATTTTCCCTCAGAAGCATGTGACTGCTCTTCTGCCGTAACTATGGTAGGCACTGTAACCGACTCTATGTGTACTCCTCGCTCCGTGTCCTGAGTATCATCTACTGGTCTGTATGCTTCCATTGTGAGTAATGGAATTGTGCTTGACTCAGTACAGGATGCCATGGCCCTATGGCGAATTTCAATAGATTCATCCTGTTGAGAGAATGTTTCTAATAACTGTTCAGTGGCCATTTCAAAGTCCATGTCCTGTTGGGAGGACAAGGATGGGCTTCCAGATGCCTCAGTAAATGTTCTCCTTTTCTTGGGTGGAGGCAGAGCTGAGGGTTCATTCACACCCACTAACAAAATACTTCCTACTAACCTTCTAGGCAATATTTTAGACCGTGGGGGAGAGGTTGAGATAGGTTGTGACTCTGTGTTTGGCTCTATGACCTGGGATTGAAGTTGTGGTTCTACAACTTCATGGTCAGTCCTATCAACCATTGGGGGTCTTTCAACAGAAGTAGGAATAGGTTGAGTTTGAGGAACTATTACCTGTAGAGGAAGATCATCTGATGTTTAAGCCTGGGTGGTTTGAACCACTGGAGGTTGAGCTTGCTGTTCATGACCGGGAAGATTGAAGATATGTAAGGGAATATAAGTGGCCATGAAAGCAGATACAAGTACTGGAACTTGCATGAATTTGAAAGTTGTGTCTTGGCGGGTGTAAATCTTTTTGCTTACTGGAGGGGGTTCGGTTACTGAGGAGTTATCAAAAAGGGCTTTATGCTCAGGTGAGAGAATATGTTCTGCTATGAGCATGAGAAAACGAGCATAGTAACACGAGACCCTACGATTTGTAGAATGATCATGTAAAGCAGTAGTGAGACGTCTCAAAAGAATGGGTAAAAGTAGTTTGCCAAAATTGATCCTTTGATTGAAAACAACCGCAAGACCAATATACTGCAGAGTGGAAGGGATGTTGTGAAAGTTGGATTTAGTGCAGTTGGCAAACACTTTAGAAAGAGTATCGAAGAAAATTTCCCATTCAGAAACCAAATTGGATTTTGATAACTTGGTTAAATTAATTACCCCCTGATAGTGAATAGCATGGAAAAAGTTTGAAATATCATTTTCAGAGGGCAAATTACAGAAATTGTCCATAGGAAAATTTAACGCTCGATTGACGACTGTTTCATCAACCACATACTGTGTGTTTGCCACGATGAATGAAAAAGATTTAAAATCATCGGCCACAGAAGAGGTTGTGCAAATCGGAATGAGCAGATCAACATTTAAAATCACATTTGATTTAATAGCAGAGCTAACAATCGAATGGTCATTTAAAAATCTAATCCACGGCTTAAATTTTTCTACATCACATTTATCTGGATTAAAATAACCAACAAGATTATGCGAAATAATTTGGAAATTGAGAGCCATTTTAAAAATAATAATAAGACACACACTTTCAGAATTTTAAGAGTAATATTAAGAAAATTCAAATTAATTAAATTAATGTAACAATTCGAATTAAATCAATTATATTCAAAAAATTTAGAAAGAAATGTATCTCGTTAAAGTTCTTAACTCACAAAAGCAGATTTGAAAAACGCACAAGACACCAAACAAAATTAAAATAAAAATACCCAAAATCAAACAAACACAAACTGATTTTTTTAAAAAAAAAAAATCGACAGCACTTCTGTATGTATATACGTGTATGTATATATCACAGGAGTGATGTTTTAGTTTGCTGAGTAAAAACTCGAGCAAGGAAGACAATGGAGATGATTTTGAGTTTGATCGAATAGAGAGAGAGAAAAAAAACGAGAGAGAAAAAATGAAGACTGTTGAAATTTTGAAGAAAAACTGAACTGAATGATTTACAAAACAAAAAAAACGTTTAAGAAGACAATTGGTATGACAATCGAGGAAAGTCATACCGATTGTCTTCCCGATTGTCATACCAGGCAATTTGATAAGACAAAAACAAAACACAAAACAAACAAAAAAAAACAAAAAAACAAAAATAGTAATAATATATAACTGGTATGACAATCTGATAGTCATACCGATTGTCTTGCCAATTATAAAATTAAACTGAATTAAAAACAAACACATATTTGTACTGGAATGACTTTCAGCAAGACAATTTCAATTGTCTTGCCCATTGTCATTCTAGTATAAAATAAATTAAGTATTTATATAAATATACTGAAAAATTAAAAATAAAAACTGTTAAACTGGAATGACTTTCAGCAAGACAATTGTAATAGTCTTGCCGATTGTCATTTCAGTTAAAAACACATAAAAACACAGAATATAGAAAATATTACAATTACAGAAAACTGAAATGAATATGGCAGAAAATATTTACATAATTAAAATATTTCAGAGATAATTATATTTTCAGTCCAAAAATATATTTCTTTTGAATTTTAGCAAATAAAATTCATAGAAAAATATTTTTAGAGAAAATAAAATATTCTTAGACATTAAAATTAACAAATTGAGTAAATAAATAAGATAAGATAATAAAAATTATATAGAAATAAGCAAGAAATTTTGGAAAATGATAAAATAAATTTGCAAATGAATTTTTCATTTATGAAAAATTCATTTGTAAATTCACTCAAGAACAGATTTCAGATATTCACACGTTTAATCACTAAAGCTATTCAACATACCCAATTTACCAACTAATTTGGTAAATGTGGATTCATCAAGAGGTTTAGTGAAAATATCTGCTATTTGTTCTTCTGTTGGAACAAAAAATAGTTCAACAGTACCATTCATGACGTGCTCTCTAATAAAATGATACCTGATGTCAATGTGCTTGGTCTTTGTATGTTGCACAGGGTTGTTGGTGATGGCTATTGCACTTGTATTGTCACATAGAATAGGTATTTTGTTCAATACAGAGCCATAGTCCCGTAGCTGATTCCTAATCCACAAGATCTGAGCACAGCAGCTTCCACCAGCAATATATTCAGCCTCGGTCGTTGAATTTGAAACTGTTTGTTGTTTCTTGCTGTACCATGAGACTAGTCTGCTACCTAGGAATTGATAACTCCCTGAGGTGCTTTTCCTATCAACAACACTTCCTGCGTAATCTGAATCTGTATATCCAACAAGGTTAAAACTAGATTCTTTTGGGTACCAAATACCTAGATTTGGTGTTCCCTTAAGATATCTTAAGATTCGTTTAACAGCAACGAGATGAATATCTCTAGGATCCACTTGGAACCTTGCACATAAGCATGTAGCATACATAATATCTGGTATACTTGCAGTAAGATAGAGTAACGAGCCAATCATACCTCTGTAGCTTGTGACATCTACCTTAATGGAGTTTTCACATGATCCAAGCTTGTCAGCTGTAGTTGACAGAGTCCTTGCTGATGCAGAATCCTCTAGATTGTATGCAGAATCCTCTAGATTATATTTTTTGAGGAGTTCCTTGAGATACTTGGATTGACAAATAAAAGTTCCATCTAACCTTTGATTTACTTGTAATCCAAGAAAGAACTTCAGCTCTCCCATCATGCTCATTTCAAATTTGTTGTGCGTTAACTTAGCAAATCTCTTATAGAGATTATCATTAGTAGACCCAAATATTATATCATCCACATAGACTTGGACTAATATTGTATCATTCTTATGTTTCTAGAAAAGAGAGTTTTGTCTATGACACCTCTAATAAAGCTATTTTCAATAAGAAATTCAGAGAGAGTGTCATACCATTTTCTCGGAGACTGTTTGAGTCCATAGATAGCCTTGAAAAGAAAGTAGACAAAATCCAAATGATCTGGATCTTCAAAACCAAGAGGTTGCTCTACGTATACCTCTTCATCCAACTTTCCATTCAGAAAGGCACTCTTGACATCCATTTGATAAACTTTAAAGTTAGAGAATGCTGCAAATGCCAGAAATATCCTGATGGCATCTAGTCTAGCCACTGGAGCATAGGTTTCATCATAATCAATGCCTTCAGCTTGAGAATACCCTTTAGCTACCAGTCTTGCTTTGTTTCTTGTAACCACACCATCTTCATCTAGTTTATTCCTGAATACCCACCGAGTACCAACAGCTTTCTTGTGTGTAGGTCTAGGTACCAGTTTCCAGACTTGTTGATGTTCAAACTGATTGAGTTCATCTTGCATAGCAATCACCCAATCTGGATCAGTCAGTGCTTCCTCAGTCTTCTTAGGTTTCATCTCAGAAAGAAATCCTGAGAACAAACACTCATTTTGAGTAGCACGTCTAGTTCTGACTCCAACATCTGGATCACCAATAATTAACTCAAAAGGATGAGCTTTATTCCAGACAGTCTGTCTTGGAAGATTTGATCTTGATGATTCGCCTTGAAATTCATTGGGATGTTGTGTCCTACTAGTTGATCCTTCAGCATCTCCCCCTGAGTTGTTGCCATGTTGACTTGAAGATTCTCCGTCAGTAGCAGTGGTATCTCCATTGTTGCCAAAGTTTCCATCACCATTACCTTGAGTATCATCATGATTAACAGGTTCTTTACCAGCAACAATCTCAGGTTCTTGACCATGTTCTGATTCTGAATCTGACATATCATCAAACTTCAGTTTCTCAGAAGGATCTTCAGTTTGGATACTAGGGAGTTTAGTGTCATCAAATGTAACATTGACACTTTCAGTTACTTTGTGTTGATCAATGATATACACTCTGTATGATCTTCTTCCATATCCAACAAAAATACCCTCATATGCCTTTGCCTCGAATTTACCACGACGATCATCTCCATCCTTGAGCACGAAGCATCTGGCACCAAATACATGAAAGTATATGATAGAAGGTTTCTGTTAATTCAAAATCTCATAAGGAGTTTTTTATTATGTCTTTGTTGATTAGAGTTCGATTCTGAGTATAACATGTAGTATTGACAGCTTCAGCCCAAAAGTACATTGGAAGACCTGATTCACTTAACATCGTTCTTGCAGCTTCAATCAATGTACGATTCTTCCTTTCTACCACTCCATTTTGCTGAGGGGTTCTAGGAGCTGAAAATTGTCTGGTAATACCTTTGTCTGTACAGAATCCATTGAGAAGTGAATTCTTGAATTCTGTTCCATTATCTGACCTTATTGCTCTAACAGGGACATTAAAATCTAACTCGATCAACTAGATATGATCAATCACAACTTGTGGTGTTTCATCCTTAGAGTGAAGGAATAAAACCCACGTATACTTGGAATAGTCATCAACTATCACAAGACAGTAACACTTCTTTGACATTGAAAGGACATTAACTGGTCCAAATAAATCCATGTGCAATAATTGCAGAACACCAGTTATGGAGGATGTGTCAGTGCCTCTGTGACTTGCTTTCTTTGACTTTCCTTTCTGGCAAGCCTCATATAGTCCTTCTGGAGAGAATTCCAGCTGAGGCAGACCTCTGACCAATTCTCTTTTGAGAAGAGAATTCATTGTTTTGAAATTGAGATGAGCAAGTCTCTTGTGCCATAGCCAACTCTCATCTGACGATGCCTTTGCATAGAAAAAATTGACTTCAGGATTGCTTCCAGAGTTCATGTCAGCTACGAACAGATTTCCTTTCCGGATTCCCATCAAGGAGGGTTTTTCATTTTTCTTGTGCAGAATCTGACACTTCAGCTTGTCGAATAAAACATTGTAGCCGTTGTCACAGAACTGACTAATGCTAAGCAGATTGTGTTCAAGTCCTTACCTGCTATCACCTTTGAATTCTGAACCGCATCCTTCATTTTCAAGTCAAAAGTACTTGCTGATGCTTGTGGAACTGGTTCTGATGGTGGAGGTAAGGCTAATACCTCAGCTGGTACAGTCGAACTGGTCGTTGCTATGCTCATCATACTTCTGATTGGTCCTGCCGATTTGCACTCCCTAGCTATATGTCCTGGCTTCCCACACTTAAAACACGTAACTCCTGTCTTCCGAGCTTTACATCCATTTGCCAAGTGCCCCTTATGATTGCATCGATAACATGTCATGTTAATCTTGTTACAAATTCCCACATGCTTCTTTCCAAAATGGTTGCATTCAACTCTTGGCTTCATGTTCTCACTTTCCTCTCCTTGATTTTGCTAATAGCTCCCTCTATTATCTTGCCTATATTCCCTTCTCCTTTCTTATGTGCATTCCATACTTTCTGGAACCCAACTCTCTTCACATTCCTATCTGACTGACTTCCTGATTCTGACCTTTCCCTTTGATGAAACATTTTCCCCTTCTTGTTATCTCTCTCCTTCCTGGATTGTGCTCCGTTACTTTCAATCAAGGCCGCTTTCTGAACTATGCCTGCATATGTATCCATCTCATTGATACCCTATCTCGGATTCAATATTCAAACCCTTGTTAGAAACTTTGATACTTCTCTTCTTCGGTACCCACATACTTAGTCACAAACTTGACAATTCTGTAAACTTCTTCTCATATTCCAAGACTGACATATTCCTTTGCTTCAACTCTAGGAACTCTACTTCCATTTGCTTCTGTACATACTTAGGATAATACTTCTCTAAATATAGTTTCTTAAATCTTTCACAAGTAACTGGTTGAACCTCTAATAAAGCTTTAACTAAATCCCATCAATAAATTACTTCCCCTTTCGGAAAATATGTGGCATATATAGTCTTCTGATCCACCCCTAATCGAACCAACCTGAAAGATCTCTCCATTTATCTAATCCAAGTGTTGGCTACAACTGGATCAGTGGTATCATGAAAAGCTGGAGGGTTAACATTTTGAAAAGCTTTAAAAGTCACAACTGGTTGAGGTGGTACTGGCGGGTCTGGTTGATGTTGGTGTTGATTAGGATTCTCTGGGTTTCAAAATTGTTTTTGTTGGAATTGTTGTTGAAGAGTTTGTTGTTTTTGAGCAATTGCATTGGTTTGTTGTTGCAGGTTTTCTATTATTCGAAGGATATTGGGGTCGGTTAGAGAAGAAGTACTGTTTTGCTTCATCTTTTTAGGTGGAATGATTCTGAAATAAAAGGTTTAACAAAATAGTTATGAATATAACAATTATTTCAAAGTCAAGGTGTTACAAAGTTAAGGTGATCACATGCATTCGGATTTTGATTATTAGCAATAGAGGTGATATACAATTCTAGATATAGAAATGAAAGTGAACTGAAATCAAATGATAATGCATTAATCATTAAATTAAAGTTTAAATTACAACGCAGCCAAATAAGGTTCGAATTTAAAGGTCAACAACATCATAGTTCTGAAAGGAAATAAGGAAATTACATAGTTCAAGAGATACAATCAACATAAAGGATAGCCAACTGGAAAGGAAATAGGAAATCTGGCTCCTAATTCGGCATAACGGTCATCTTTCTAAGTCTCTTCATTATTATCTCGAGCTATCAAAATCTCTTCCCACTGCTCCCCCTGAAGTACCTTCACAATGCCATGAAGTTCATCTGCTACCATTTGGATGGTTTACTGGCTGTTGCGGTCACGGTGTGCTGGCATCTCCCCGACCATAGTGTTAACAAACTGCGTCAAGGACTCTATTCTCCCAATAAACTATGCCTTAGGTTCCTCCTTATGCCGAGTATCATCCTAAAAAGCTACATCTAGTCGCTCCATAAGTCGTTCATACTTCCCTTGGAGCCTATCAAACTGAAGCCTCAAGTTAGTGTACACTAAAAAAGCAATAGTGTTGGACGGCGCTGAGAACGAGGACGACTGCATCCTTTGCTGAGAAACAATATATACGAAGGAAAACATTAGCGACTTACTCGAATAATATCTACTTACACTCTCGTATTTCCTATATATATCCTAGAACCTATATGGACTGTTCAGGGACTCTAAACCTTAGCTCTGATACCAAGACCTGTCACAGCCCGAAAATAAAACTAACATATAACAACTGATTAAATATGAAGTAATTAAAAATGACTGTTTACAACAAAATCCAAGATCACAAAGGTTCAGTGTTTGAACAGTCCAACACTATAATTATTACAACTTCTATATAACTACCGGTCCTCACATAGACGCCAACTATACTACCTGAGCTCTAACATAAGCCTCAGCATCTCCACCAGTAGACTAACGAGCTTGAATCTAATCATAATTGCTAGCTGAAATATCATGAATAAATAGCAAGAAGTGAGCCAAATGCTCAGCAAGGTATATCATAAGACATAAAATAACATCATAGCAATTCATAAATCGAAAATAGGGTGGATGGCATTATTATTCAAGTCAAAACATTTTTAACCAAATCTTTGCACAAAATCATTTTATGAAGCTACGGATTATAGCCGGTGATCAGCCGTGAAGTAATCTCGAACCTCGTCGGGTTCTAACAAATTTTAGTTGGGATCCCTATCCAACTTTTAAGCCTAATATAATAAGTGTGAAAGGGACTTGCGTCTTAGTCCAATCCACCAATCTCAAGAAAACATTCTTTTTTTTTGCAAAGTAATTATCTTTTATAAAACTGATGCTAGGGAGAAATTACAATGATTCTAGACGATAGAGTATAAATTATCAGTCAAGGATTGGAGCTATGGAACTCTTATAAGAAATGAATTAACTTCTCACTAGTAGGGTCATCATTGGTGAACATCAATGGTTTATTAACCAAGGAAGAAAGTATTGAAAAGGATCATAACAATAATAAAAAAGATAGGGATCTCAAATTTTGAGGCTAGTACATGGCATGTATCTAGTTATAAAGTTTGGGTATGATAATAAAGAGTAATGAAGAATTATGAAGTTGGATTATTGATATCTCAAGGTATCAGGGGTATAGGGATATAGTATCAAATCAATAGGGGTTGTATGATCATGGAAATTGACATATTGGAACTTATAAAGGTATTTTAATATGGTACGAGCAATCGAAGTATGGCAATTATAGGTAATAAGTGAAGTTGTGGCAAGACGTAGATAAGTAAATGATATTTATTAGTGCATAAATGAAATTGGAACAATTGTGATAATCACATGCATGGCATAACATTTGTACCAACTCAATTTAAGATTAAGGTACTTGCACAAAAATAGAATTGACAAGGGAGAAACACTTGTATAAAATTAGCTATGTAGGGGAGGTGCACTTGCCTTAAAGAAGTCTTTATCTAGAACTCGACTTGGCTTAGGAGCAACCGGGAGCACTACTCGACCTTGACGGAAAGCCTTTTATCTTCACTTGATCCTACATAATAATAATAACTCTAATCATAAAAGACTCTTATAAGAAAAATTGACCCTAATGTTAATGCACAATTCGACTCCAAGTAACATTTAGCGTCTTACTTCGCATAAGACTTCAAGTCAACACACATTACTATATATATAGAACTATAACACCTTGGAGCACATAAGCACAGATAAGTACATGCAATATATTATTTAGACTCGGTGCATCATTGGGTATTGAATGATCTCACTCAACTAATCTCCACAAATTGACTATCGTAGTGCAACTTTACTAGTCTCAAAACCCGAAGTGCCTAAGCCTGGAAATCTCATTTCTCTTGAAAATACCTATGGCCTTACAGTCTACTAACTTTTTTCTAATTGTAAACACTAAGACTTACCTAAGCCTAACTCATATGGTTCACAAAACTAAGTGTTATGTCGTAGTGTTCTCACATGCACTCTCTTGGCAACACCTTGGGTGACTTAGGGTCATTGACACTCTTTTGCTCTAGGCCTTCCTCCCAAAACTATCTCACTGGACTCTTAAGACCTAAATATAAATTATCCACTTGGAATGACACCAAGGTCTAACCTAGGCCTCCCTGGGCCTACCCTCAAAGTTGGCATAAATCTGTTTGGTGCTTTAAAAGTTGTCCTATTTTTTACTCACTTTTAACCAATGATTCTAACTCTAAACCAACATATTTCGAATTAAAAACCTTCCCTAAACTTCCTAGTATCATTACTAATCAAGGAATAATGAGGAACTACACATAACCCCACTTTATGACCTCCAAACTACACTAAACCTAAAATGTCCCCTGTTCTGGTAGATTTAGTGTTTTAGTGTGTGCACCTCACTAAATGGTAAATTTTCTTAAATCTATTGTTTCTGGACTCAAATATATATCAAGTCCCAACTCTCTGTAGCTCGGGCATACCAAGTCCTACCCATTCAAAACTCACCTACAACTAGTGCGCAAATCTGGAAAATCAAAATGTCCTACTCTAACCCTTCCACCTTAACTTTCACTCTAAAACCATGCACTCAACCTTTAACCAAATAAGCCTACTGCACTAATACCATCAACTAATGCCTCAACAAATGTGGAGATCATTCATACCCTAGTGCACATTCATGCAAATAATTTACCAAAAATAATTCAAGTGAACCATCAAAAAGATTTCGACTAAGCAAGAGAGATCATTTCTTACCAAATTCGACTTTTAGCACTTAACCAACAATAATAATCATGAATACTATCTTACCTTAACTAATTTTATCAAAATAATGTGGTAACAACTCCTATTATGCACAAACAAATTCGAAATTTAAGAGTTTAACCATACATGCATGCTTTCGAATATAATAGCAAAAATATCATGATTTTTCATCAAAATCTCATCTTAAAACTAACATGCAAGACTAGAAATAGCTATATCAAGAATGATCACTAACATGCAATTAGTTTTATCAAGTTTCCTATACAAAAATACATATTACTAGCACATAAGTAATGTATCTCATGGAGAAACCTTGGATTCACAAGAATCAAAGGTTTTCTCCTTGAGTTTGAATAAAAACACCACATGCAACCATAAATTATCAACTGTTAAACATAAGAATCTTTGGGAAGTGTGTAAAGTAAGCATAGGAAGTGGAATTACACTAAAAGAAGGTGGGAGATTGAATGAAAAATGGAAGGGAATGGGGGAGGGGGCTTCGGCCGAGAGGGTGAGGGAGAAGGTGGGAGAAGAGAGAAAGAGAAGAGTGGAGTGAAGTGTGATGTGTTTGAGTGTTGGTTTGGTTTTGATCATTTTATTCTATCTTTACCCACATGCAAAAGTGAGTGGGTTATGCAATTACCATACTATCCATCTCCCTTTAAAAATAAAGTTTGCATACAGGGGTATCTAGGTAATTTAGCTAGTGTAGAAGTAGTTAGTGGGGTTAGAAATTCCCATTATGTCCTTGTCTTTGAATTGAGGGTTGAATGCATGCATGGTTAATGGGGTAATTTGCTAATTAATAATCAAATTAATAACAAGAATAAATTTTATAAATAAAAATATAAATCCATAAATTACAAGAGTGGTATCATAAAATAGCTTAGAATTTTTAGAAATTTTATAAAATCACTTTTGAAATTTATTGATAAAGATATTTTTAAAACGATTTTTCTCAAAATAAGAAATGCACTCTATAAATCACATAAAAGAGCAAATAATAAATTTCTTGCTTTCAAAATTCTTAAACAATTTAACACAATTATTATGCACCAATACAATCACACAAGCACATATCCATATAATTTTATAAATGACTTCATTACAGTTATAAAATACTCAATTAAAGATTAAATGTAATACCGGTCGTAACAAAGTCAACTTCCTTCTGCAAGAAAATGGACTAAGTCACACATACTTGACTCAATCACTGGAAATCCTTATAGTGCTGTAAAGACCAGAAAAGCTACTCAAAATGATGTCTCTACCATTCTTTTCTATCTTAAACTGAACCTAAGAAAGTGGAAGAAGCTCTTCAAGATGCTGATTGGATCACAACAATGCAAGAGGATCTCAATGAATTTGAAAGGACCAAAGTTTGGATATGGTACCAAGACAAGAAAATAGATAAGTAGTTGGTACAAAGTGGGTGTTCAGAAATAGGACTGATAGTGAGGGCATTATTATAAGAAACAAAGCAAGGCTGGTTGCAACCAGCAAGAAGGAATTAATTATGATGAGACTTTTGCTCCAGTTGCAAGGCTCGAGGCAATCATAATTTTTCTAGCCTATGCTGCTCACATGAAGTTTAGGGTATTCTAAATTGATCTGTAGAGTGCATTTCCAAATGATGAACTTCGAAAGAAAGTTTTTGTTGAACAGCCTCCAGGGTTCATTGATCCAAAATATCCAAATCATGTCTACAGGTTAGATAAGGCACTCTTTGGACTAAAGTAAGATCCAAGAGCCTGGTATGAAACACTTGCTCAATTATTATTGGAAAGTGGTTTCAAAAGAGGTACAATTGATAAAACTCTTTTTATAAGTACCATGGTAAGGACTTGTTGTTAGTTCAGATGTATGTTGATGATATCATATTTTGCTTTACTAATGATAAACTTTGTGAGAGGTTTGCCAAATTAATGTAGTCTAGATATCAAATGAGTATGATAAGAGAATTAAGTTATTTTCTAGGATTACAAGTCAAGCACAATGAAGAAGGGATCTTCATCAATTGAACAAAATATACCAGGAATTTACTTAAAAGATTTGGAATATAAGACATTTCAACTACAATAACACCCATGGCCTCTGCAACCAAGTTAGATTTAAATAATGGTTCATCAGTAGATATAACTAACTACAGTGGTATGATCGACTCACTCCTATATTTGACTGCTAGTAGACTTGATATCATGTATGCTACCTGTCTGTGTGCAAGGTTCCAAGCTGATCCAAGAGAACCACATCTGTTAGCTGCGAAAAGAATTTTGAAATATCTCAAAGGCACCATGAATCTTGGATTATGGTATCCTAGAGATTCAGATTTTAAGCTAATTGGATACTCAGATGCTGATTTTGCAGGATGCAAAATAGATAGGAAAAGCACTTCAAGAAGCTGCCAAATTCTAGGTGGCAGATTGGTTTCTTGGTTTAGCAAGAAATAAAAGTCAATTTCCACTTCAACTGTAGAAGCTGAGTATATTGATGCAGAAAGCTATTGTGCTCAAATTTTATGAATGAAGAATCAGCTGCTGGATTATGGGTTAAAATATTCTAAAATTCCTATATATTGTGATAATCAAAGTGCTATTGCAATGATAGGAAATCTAGTACATCATTCTATGACAAAACAAATCAGCATCAGGTATCATTTCATAATGGAACATGTAATGGAAGGTACAGTGGAGTTGCACTTTGTGCCTACAGATCAACAACTAGCAAATATCTTCATCAAACCACTTTGTGAAGCCACATTTACAAGATTGGTGAATGAATTATGAATGATCTTAGGATAGTTCTTAAAAACTGATGATTAAGTTTTGTTCTGTAACAGAAAAATGAGTTCAGAGTTTGGTATCTTTATCTATCTATCAGCATTTCCTAAAGTCTAATAACTGTGTTAAAAACTGATGCCATGTATTCACGCTACTTATTACTTAAAATTTCAAGTAGAGTGTTAAATCCTGATATTTAATTCTGATATTATTTGCATGATAAACTCTGATTGTATATGTAAATACTGATATTGGTCAAACTTATATGCTGAATGATAAACTATGATAGTGCTTAATTAAATACTGATAATGGTCAAACTCTGATTGACTATTATACTCTGATATTTTTGAATTTATTCAGAATTTATTTAAAACAGTATTTTAATTAATTAACTGAGATGTATTGTAGTGGGTTATTTTATGCAAATGATTCACAACGCACAATTGATGGCGTGTCTATAGGAAAAAAGATTGACTATCTACACAATATTACCTTGTATAAACGTGCACGTATTTAATGCACTTTATTATCTATTTCATGATTGTTTTTCTGTGCACTAATTACTTGCCATGTGTCCCACTAAGCTGAACCGTCTGTGTGTAATAGGGTACAGAGTTATACAAAATTAATTTTTTATTTTTAATTACCACTTTATCAAACTCAAATCACTCTTTTATTCTCTTACTTCTTCTACTCTCTCGTTTAAAAT
Source organism: Apium graveolens (assembly GCF_009905375.1). Taxonomy (NCBI): domain Eukaryota; kingdom Viridiplantae; phylum Streptophyta; class Magnoliopsida; order Apiales; family Apiaceae; genus Apium; species Apium graveolens. Next base: position 110,283,075 of record NC_133657.1, read on the forward strand.
CTGAAATCCTAATCAGTTTTTAATTTTTACACAGATAATCATGTCTTCACCATCTACTGTTAGGAATATGTAGTGTACTTGATGATAAGTTAAATAAAACATCTTAGTAGATTTAATCTTAGTGAATTTGTAGCTTTCAATGGATGATCACTTTAACATCCGTTGAAAGAGTAACTTATATATCAATAAGTCTTGTAAGACATTTTTGCATTCTACAATACCTTAAAGATCTAGAAGTTGTAGGATATTTAAAGTTATGTTGACTACTAGTTTGATATGTAAAATAGGTTGGCTAATTGTAAATATTAGATGCCTTGTAAATTTTCATAAGTGAAATAGAGTTAACTGCTAGGGAAGACTTTCAACGGATGATTCTACAGAGTTCTTGATTTTATTTATATCCCTGGTTGAAAAGTTCAATCCATCAGAAAGTTTTTAAATACTTGTGTTTAGTTACTTTGTGTTGGATTTTTTCAATATTTGCATTCCGCACTTTATCTAAATCAAACATAGTTATATATTCAAGGTAGAACAGTTCTTAAATTCGAAAAGAAACCAGAATTACATTCAACCCCCCCTTCTGTAATTCTTTGTTAGATTGTTTGGGAATAACAATTGGTATCAGAGCAAGCTCTTGAAGAACAAAGAGTATAAAGATCACAACAACTAACAAGATGAGCAGAAAAGATGTTGGAGTAAAAATTCCATCTCTGGACAAAGATAGCTATCACCACTAGAAGGTGAAAATGCACCTGCATCTCCTCTCTCAAGAGGAAGAATATGTGGACTGTATTGAGAAAGGTCCTCATGTCCCTATGAGAGCTACTACAGGAAATGAGCCATTTATCACAAAGCCTGGAGCAGAATGGTCTGATCCAGATATTGAGCAAGTTCATAAGGATTAGAAGGCCATTAACATTTTTTTAATGGTGTTGATGGTGACATGTTTGACAACATCATCAGTTGCAAAACTGCTAAGGATGTCTGGGATACAATTCAAGTTATATGTGATGGAACTGAGCAAGTAAGGGAAAATAAAATGCAACTCGTGATTCAGCAATATGAGCATTTTCATAGTGAAGAAAGTTAGTTACTCACTGACATTTTTAGTAGGTTTCAAAAAATGCTAAATGCTCTAAAGCTGCATGGAAGAGTCTATCAAAAAAGACTCAAACCTCAAGTTCCTTAGATCTCTACCAAAGGAATGGAAGCCTATGACAGTCTCACTAAGAAACTCTCAAGATTACAAGGAATTTACCTTGGACAAACTGTATGGGATTCTAAAGACCTATGAGCTTGAAATAGATCAAGATGAGAAGTTGGAGAAAGGAAGGAAGAAGGGAGTATCCATTGCACTGGTTGCTGAGAAAGAGAGAGAGAGAAAGAGATAAAGGTAGAAGCTATGGAATCTGCACCAAATCCTAGAGTTTGTGGAGGCAAAGGGAAAGGGCTAGTAGCTGAACATGAAGACCAACTTAATCAAGATGACATGGATGACATAGATGAGCATCTGGCTTTTCTATCCAAAAGATTTGCCAAGCTCAAATTCAAGAAGAATTTTGAAGCATCCAAGTCAAATAGAAACATGGTTGACAAGTCAAAATTTAAATGTTTCAAGTGTGGCTTGAGTGGTCATTTTGAAAGTGAATACAGAAAGCCTGATTCTGATAGAAAGATGTTTGAGCATGTTGATTACAAAAAGAAATACTTTGAATTGCTCAAACAGAAGGAAAGGGCCTTTTAACTCAAGAAAATGGTTGGGCTACTGATGGATTAGAGGAGGATGAGGATACAAGCTATGTCAATCTAGCACTTATGGCCAAATCAGATGAAACAGAGGTCAGTTCATCCAGTATTCAGGTAATCACCACTAATCTAGCACATTTATCTAAAGCTGAGTGTAATGATGCTTTAAATGACATGTCAATAGAATTATTTTACGTGTTACACTTAAATCTCTCACTAAAGAAAACACTAAAATTAAAGAGAACAATCTATTTTTGAGTGAAAGAAACAATATGTTAGAAACTCAATTTGTTGAATTTTAGAAACTGAAGATGGAGTGTAAGATTGCGAAAGATGAACTGAGTGAATCTTTAAAGAAAGAGGAGATTTTAAGAAAGTAACTTGAACGAGAACATGAAGTAATTAGGGCATGGAAATCATCTATAGATGTCCATGCTCAAATTACTAAAGTTCAAGGTATAGAATCCTTCTGTGTTGAATCCTGGAAAAAGAGCAAGGAGAAACTGAATCCTAACTTGGAAGAATGACTTTCAACGGATGTGGGTTCGACGGATAATGAAGGTTATTTGTTGAATGATCAGAAGAATTATCCGTCGAAAGACAAGGAACCACATCCTTTGAGTGAAAGAAAGCTAGTTAGCAAATCCCATCTAGCTAAGTTAAATGAGAAATATGGATCAGTTTCCAAGAACTTTGTTCCAAAAGAATCAAGTCAAGTGAAAAAGAACAAGAGAGTCAATATAGGGCATCTTTCAATCAAGCAACTGAATGATAGATTGGAGAAAATTGAGGTTAAAGCAGAATTTAAAAGGAAAAATAATAGGAATGGGAAAGTAGGAATTAACAAACATAACAACTACACACATGATAAATATGCACCTAGAAAAATTTGTGTAAAGTGTGGTAGTGTTAATCATTTATCTGTTAATTGCAAACTTGCTATGCCTGCACCCATGTTTGCACCTCCTTCATTTCCCAGTATGCCTACAATGCCTGTGAATGTTATTCCTGCACATAATTTGAATGCATAATATTCTATATGCCATTTGCACAAAATCCTTACTATGCTGTATTTAGCATGCCAAAAATGCCATTTAGCATGCCTTACTGGAATAACATGTTTGCACAGAATATGCCTTTCCATGTTAACCAGCCTGTGCATGATAATTATGTAATGATGAATATTTTTAAAGGTTCTACTCAAATGACTAATGATGAATCTAAGATACCTAAGTCAAATGAGGACAAGCCTAAGAAAACTAAGAAAAGGACCAACAAAGAAGGACCCATGGAAATTTGGGTACCAAAATCAACTTGATTTGATTTTATTATGTGCAGGAAAACGGAAAGAATCTTTCGTATATGGATAATGGGTGCTCAAGGAACATGACTGGAGATTCTACCCTGCTCACTGAATTCCAGGAGAGAGCTGGCCCAAGTATCACTTTTGGAGATGACAACAAGGGTTATACTGTGGGATATGGCTTGATTTCTAAAGAAAATGTCATCATTGAGGAAGTTGCCCTAGTGCATGGACTCAAGCATAATATGTTGAGTATCATCCAGCTTTGTGACAAGGGCAACTCAGTAACTGTAATAACCCCAATTTTTGGAAATTTTTTAAACCCTTATGAATAGTGTTTTTGCTGAATGAGAAAACTTTTCATGTCACACTATGTAGGGGTTCTGTTATGGATATTCTAAGATTTTATTAGTACTTTATATGGTATATAAGTGTATGTAAAGATCGTCAGAATCCAATTCCGAACACTTTGATTTTTCCCGAAAATCTACCAAATACAGAAAGAATTGAGTATAAGGTAACATAATAAAAAGGATTTAAATTCAAGGATTATAAGAGAGGATCATGAAAGGAATATAATGTATTGAGAAAGGTTAAAAAAACCTAAGTAATAAGATCCCGGGTATGATCCCTCAAACGATAAACGAAAACGAAAGTTAAGCGAACCGCATAACAGATCAGCGGTCATTAGGCAAGCAATTAGGAGTTAATCAAGGAGGTTAGGGATGATGATGTCATCAAACCAATAAGGTGTGGACAAGTGGAAGCATTATGACATGTGCAAGATGACATAAGCATGACAAAGGGGTTTTGTTTTGTTGGTTGATTTTGGGCCATGTAAAATTTACCATGGTAAAAAGCTAAAACATTTTCCAAGGCCAAAAAGGAGAAGCAACCAAGCAAATATCATAAAACACAAAAATTAGAAGTTGACTTTCCCATTTCAAGAAGAAAGCTCTCGGCTAAAACAAACCCAGCAACTTCAAACTGCCATATCTCCTTCAATACTCACTCAAAAGTTGTGTTCTATAGCTCGTTGGAAAGGTATTAAGATGTCCTACAACTCTTGTTCACAAGTCTCTTCCAAATAAGCATGGTAAGACCCTCTTTTTTACAGTTCTTTAAATCGGACTTTTAGAAACTTCAAAGCCTAACTTTGTGTTCTTGATTTCTTTGGAAAGATCAAGCTTGTAGGAGGCTCCATAAGGCTTCCTAGTAACTTTCCACCCTCCAAGAAAGGTATAAATCTTCACACCCTTTAGTAATAAGTTTGAATGTTGAAGTTTGGAGATGGTTTGGATGGATGAGTAGTAATTTGAATGATAAGCATGATTCGAGCTTAATTATTAAGTAGTTTAGTTGAATTTGGAGATGTTATAATATATGATTGGATTGAGATCTTTGAGCTTATTATGACTGAAATCATTAGAATTGATGTGTATATTGAGTTGTTGTTTATTGGTAGTTGGATTGATATGATTTGGAATGGTAAAAATTTGGGAAATCGCGTAAACATAGCCGTCGTAATGTCCGATTTACTTTAGACTGCTTTTGTTCATAACATTAGGACCCGAGAACTCCCTGCTAGGTTTTGACCATTGCCATTTTTAGATAGTTCATGTTACGAGCTTCGTTTTGATATGTAGTTCGTTTGATTCTGATGTACGGTTTAGGAGGAACGACCATTTTAAGTAACGGCGTTTCGCGACCGAACCATTACCCCTCGCCTTACTTTGAAACCTTGGTTAAGGACCTTAAAAGGTTAATTAGTGTATGAAACAATTATGTTAAGTGTGTTAGGAAGTTGGTAAGACACTCGCGAAGGAATCGCCTTAAAACTCGTAATGGTTAAATTATTAAAAATGGTGGAGCCAAGGGTACTCGAGTGACTTAAGAGAATCAGTAAGCGCAAAGCAAGCGTTAAAGTCTAAGTTGGTTAAAGTATAGATTTACAAGTGACTTTGGTTTAATTCCAACTTACTTGTTGTTTATAGGTTACCAGACTCGTCCCGAGCCATTTGTAACCCCCAGTCGCTCAGGCAAGTTTTCTACCCGTTATACTGTTGTTGTGATGTATATGTGTATATGCATGATCTTGTGATAAATCCATATTTGTTATTAGCAAATTCTTCCGATATATTGTAGCATGTGATATGGTATATATGCATGCCTGTTTCGTATTCTTGATTTATATATCTGTTGGTTCAAATGCTTATTCGTTGCATAATACCTATGCTAGAGATAAGCGGTATTTGCGTATACCCTTAGTATAGGGGATCAAAAGGTGAACTTTTTCTAAAACCGGGAGGCGAGGCTCCCAAGTATAATATATATTTATATATATATTGATATAGTTTTTAAAACTATTAATCGAATAAGGTTTATTCGATAACTTTATTTTATTTAATGAATATTATTACGAATATTCATTCGAGGGCTTATGACTTCTTTATTTTATTAAATGAATATTATTTTGAATATTCATTCGAGGGCTTATGACTTCTTTATTTTATTAAATGAATATTATTTTGAATATTCATTCGAGGGCTTATGACTTCTTTATTTTATTAAATGAATATTATTTTGAATATTCATTCGAGGACTTATGACTCCTTTTATTTTATTATTTGAATATTATTTGAATATTCATTCGAGGGCTTATGACTCTTTTATATTATTTATTGAATATTATTTGAATATTCATTCGAGGGCTTATGACTCAGTTTATATTATTTAATGAATATTATTTGAATATTCATTTGAGGATCTAATGACTCCGATTATTTGCTGAGATATGTTCTTTATTTTATTAAAGAATAAGGTGTCGATAATCAAACTTATCTTTGATTATTCAAATAAAGATAGTACTTTCGTATAAGTATATCTTTGGTTATTTAATACTCATTTCAAGTATAAGTTTTAAAACTTCTACTTCAATTATTTTTATAAAGATTATTCTTTATGGGAATATTATTTAAATAACAATATTCAGATATTTTCTAATATATTGGGACTGATTTATTTCATTAAATCAGCATTACTCCAAACACTCTTTAAAGTGTTTTCGAGTCTTCAAAATGATTTTTAAAATTAGAGCGGATCCCAAAACTCATTTTTTATATTTAAGATCTTCCTTTTAAAGGGGATTTAAATACTCGTTCAAAACTTGAGGGATCCGGCTCAGTGGTGTATTTTACATTCGCAACGAGGTTGCTGTTTTGAGAAAACATCTTGATTACTTGCCCATCGTTCGGGAAGTAAGTTCATCTATTTGAGTCGGCATAAGCAACATGGGCTCAGTGGGCGTCCATGAAAGTGTAAGTGGCTCAGTGAGAGTCCATCAAATGCGTAAGTGGCTGAGTGGCAATCCAGCATAAGGTCCTATTGCGACCAGGGTGATGACCAATGGGGAATTCGTCCATCTACTAGTAGAAAAGGTTACTTATTGGTATCTTTGCCTGATCAGCAAGATATCAGGTTTATGCCAAGGTTTTCTCCTTTCCAAATTCATTGGATATTGCAACTCTGTTTATAATTTTCATAACAGAGGTTTTCAAGGAGTGTATGAAATGTATATATATAGGTGTATATATATATCGGGATTTAATGAAGTATCTCGTAACTTCATTATTTATAATGATATTCAAAGATTGAATCTATTCAAATCTTGTCTTGTAGTCTCATCTATGTGATGAACTTTTGAACTGATTATAACTTGAACGGTGGTAGTTCAAGTAATATTTGGAAAAGATATAAGTATATTGGGGTATCTTGTAACTTCATCTTTTAAACTTATATCTAGTAAATGATTATCTTATGCATGACAAAGATTTTCAGAAAAACATTGAGACAAGGTTAGATATATGAGATCACCTTGCAACGATATTTTTATACAGTTATACACTGGAACTCTGTGTATATTATGCATGGAAGAGGACTTCCAAGATTTTGAAAAGTATATATGTATATATACTGAATATTTTGCGACTTCATCGCATTAACATATCAAACTTGGTTCATTTCTTTTGACCAAGACTTTCATGAGTACTATGAGAAGGCTCATATATTGTTAATCATTATACATATTATTTTGGTGGGCTTGCTGCTCACCCTTGCTTTCTTCTTTCATCACACAACAACAGATAGAAAAGATGAACATGACCAAGCTCCCGATTCGCAAGCGGTTAGAAAACGTTCCGCAGTCTTCTTAAAAGCGTTGATGCCGCCGTAGCTGAGGTAGGAGCTACCAATAGGCTAGGTTTTCAACTATTGATGAACCAGACTTATGTATAATATGAATTGTAATAATGGCAAGGAATATGTAAATTTATTCAGAACATTTTTAAGGTGTAACGGTTTATAATTGTGGAATATAAGGACTTGTGTTATTTTTGAGTGTTCATCTCTGAGACTATAACTTGTGGTGTGTGTGTTTATTGTGGGGTCACAGTACAGAGTAGTTGATTATTTATTAAGATTGGGTGTTATTAAGGGAAATGGAACTCGTGACAACCCGGATCCCCGACCACGGATTTGGGGGTGTTACAGAAGTGGTATCAGAGCTAAGCGTTATAAACCTCAGAGATGATGTGACGTTAAGATAATAACTAAGATAATAAGAACTCTTGCCAAGTTCATAGTCGGGCTATCTAACGTAGTATTGACAGTTAAAACCCTTATGGGAACCCTTATAAATATCGTGATAGAAGCGTAGTTCGTTATCGTATATGGTAGCGGGACTCCGAACCCTGAGGTTGAGGAGTAACAGCGCGATGATGTTTTATTACTAATTGGAGATCGGATTGTGGATCCGATAGAGCGTCCTAACGCAGGACCGGATGATGTTGATATTGAGGATGTAGCGGTTGAGGATGTTATCCTAGAAGGGATTGTTGCTGAGGAGGATCCCGTGAAGGATCCTGACAAGAATGAATAAAGGACCACTGAGGAATTGATGACCATGGTTAGGGCAACTCCCAGAGGTAGGATTGGCCGGTCACTAACAGAGGTTCGTTCAAGTTTGTAAAGATAGTAGCCCCTTTAACGCGGCTTACTCGTAAGACTGAGAAGTTCGAATGGACAGAGAAATGCGAGAACAACTTTTAAGAACCGAAGCAAAGGTTGGTGACGTTCCCTATGTTGGCGTTGCCGGATGGAAAATGAGATTTTGTGAAGTGTAGTGACGCTTCGCATAAGGAATTAGGGTGCTTCTTATACAGCACAGCAAGGTAATCGCGTACGCGTCAAGATAATTAAGGGAATATAAAATTCGATATCCCCACCTATGAGCTTGGGCTCATGGCAATAGTTTTGCCCTAAAGATTGGAGGCACTACTTGTATGGAGAGAAGTGCGAGCATTACCTAAGCCATAAGTGCTCTAGTACATTTTCACGCAGAAAAGAGCTCAACATGTGCCAAATGAGGTGGTTAGAGCTAATCAAGGATTACGATTATGAGATTCTTTATCATTCAGGGAAAGCCAATGTGGTGGCTGATGCCCTTAGTAAAAAGGAGAGACTCAAGATGATAATGTCTTTGAGAGAGTTTATAAGAGATTTTGAGAAGATGGAAATAAAAGTGAAGGTAACCGGAGCCGGTATCGAAAAGCTGTTTGAGATTGCAATAGAGACCGAATTATTGGAAAAGAGCATATTGTGCCAGAAAAAGGTGATGAATGAAGGCAGAGAGCCAACAAATAAATATGAGATTAATACCGAGAAAGATGATAAGGGAATAATGAGGTATTCCTATAGAATTTGGGTTCCAAAAGTTCAAGAGCTTAAGGATGAGAACTTAGATGAGAGCCATAGTTTGAGGAATAAAATTTAGGGCAAACCCTGAATGTGATAGTCAGGGAGGTTGCCATCAAGAAACAAAGAACCCATAACATAATAGAGTGGAAAACAAGGTTTTTAATGTATAAGATAACCCCGATTATGGGAGAAGGTTGAAACATTTCATACTAAGGAAACAGAAAGTCGAGTAAGGAAAGGAGACCTGAGACGGTACTCCTATACGGCAATTTATGGACCTGTCTAGACAGAACTTAGACTATTATCCCCAACCACCACCTTGAGGAAACAATGCGATAGGAAATTATTTCAGGACCTTTAAGTCTCTAAGCTCTCAGAGTTCCAAGGAACAGGTTGACCTAGTCGAGGCAAGAGCCTGGCTAAAGGAAATAGAGGAATCATTTGAGATTCTGAATGATTGACGAACCACAAAAGACTGGTTTTGTCACTTACCCTCCTAAGAGAGAGGCCACCCGCTGGTGAAAGACCAAGGAAGGCACAGAGCAAGAGATTATAATAAACTGATTAAAGTTCAGACAATTGTTTTCGGGAAAGTACTTCCCAAGGTTATGGAGGTAGTGTAAAAGCTTTAGAGCCAGAACAAAAGCGGACGAGTATGATGAATTATGAATCTAAGTTATAAAAGTTGTCAAGATTCGTTCTGAGGACACGAATCCAGAATGACGGGATGTTTGAAATCAATGCTTATGTTGTGTTGGTTCATGTAATGGTTGTAATGCAAATGAAAATAAAAGACTGAAAAGGGAAGGAGTATAAAGGGATATAAAGGAAATTGAGTTGAGAAGTGATAAGGGAGTTAGGTATGGGAAACCCTAAGAAATCCTTGCAATAAATATAGAGAAGTGTGTCATCATTAGCGCGATGGTGACTGATCATGAGATAAATTCAAGGTTTAAAGGCGTAAGCGATATGTAAAGTTAATTCCCTTGAAGTTGACAGTATTCGATGAAAATTTGAGATAGATCGATTGATTAATAAGGAAACACGGATGGACTGAGGAGACAAGAAAGTAAGAAATTAGGAAAATTGGATGAAGGAAGTGACCTTCAAGAATGTGAAGTGTAAGACCGGGGGCATGATACCCAGAAAGGGAGACGCCAGGTATGAAAGATATCCCAACATTGAGATGATTGTTGAGATAAATAAAAGAGGTAAATGAGTAGTTAGAACTAAAAGGTTCACGTTGAACACGACAAATATCTTCTAGAACATCCCTATTATCATTACTAAATCAGGCAAGAAAAGCGGATAACCGTTCTTATCTTTTGGAGGCCATATTGATTGACCTCATTTTGAATACAGATGTTATTATGAAATTAGGCATATACTATCGAGGTGGGAATGATTGAATAAGATACCCTTATCAGGGATATATGACTTGATTTATCCATGGAAGGATGCATATACCTTTTTAAAGGTGGAATTAAGGATAGAACATCGGTAACTTAAAACGAATCCTAGGGGAATGCATAAAGGTTGGCATTTCACCCTTAATAGGGATAGTATGAGTTTTGATAGTATGAATTGGAAAGGATTAAGGTAATAACAACCTTTAAGAATCAGTGGAGAAATTTTTTCAGAAGTATATAGACAATGATTCTGGTATTAATAAATGGTATCTTGATATGCCCTGTATCTAGAGAATACAGGAGGAACGATTCAAGGATAACCTTAGAGGTTTTACAAGGAGAAAGGTAATATTCAAAATTCTCAAGAATAGAAATGTTGATAAAGGAAATGTGACGTAATTATAATGATGCCAAGTGGGGCACGTGTTACACCACGAGAAAGTATGGATCGAACCAGTAATGGTCGAAATTGTTCAGGGCAATTAGGACTTAAGATAAAAGATGTTCTAAGTATGATTGAGAGTCAGTCGTGACAGTGATTAACCTCTAAAGACTGAGGCAATAACTTATGGAAAAATGGTGATATTTTTTTTACTTATCAGATTTTAAGGAAAACATCTTCACATAAGCTGTGATTGAAATGAGGTAGAAAATTATTTGGAGGTGGTTAAAATGACATTGACTGTAAGGAAATTTTACTATCAGGAAAGGCCAAAAAGGTGGCCGACACTTTAAAGGTAAGAGGATAATTATAGGCGCTTGTACCAAAAGAATACAGTGATGATGGTTAAAGCTGTGAAGGTTGTATTATGGTTTGGAAGATTGACATTCCTTCTGATGACTGTGCAATACCCAACCGTAATAGTAGTTGGTAAAGGTTTAATTCGTTAATCGCCATGAACGGGCTATCTATCTTAGAAGGTCCTATCTTGAGATAAGCCAGGACCATGTTTCAAAAAGGACTAGACAAACCTTTGAGTAAGTCTTCTATTTAAGGCATATGATTTAGAATAGTATTAACCTGCTATCGTTGCTTTGATTGAAACTCTTCTGCAATTTTATCTGCTTCATGTCATGTATGTATGTCAGGATCAGGAGTGTTCTTCATGAATCAGGAATGGTGATTATGTTACCTCCTTAGAAGGAATTGATACGACATGTATGGACTCCGTATGGTTAGATATTAAGATTTCATGGAACGTGAATGACGACAGTAGGTCAGTAGTGGACCATAGTAATGCAACAATGATTCTGCGAGTAATGAGCTGGTTACAACCGTGAGAGTTGTATTGGAATGGATGTTGAGATTGAGTACCGCTAAACGGGTCGTGGTAGAGTATAAGTTATCATTGATAGACTAATTAAGTCGATTATCTACCTATTGAATACTTATTCCTTCTTATCAATATAGAGTCGTATTACTATACGAGGAAGGTTGCAGTGCAAGCATAGAATTTTAGTAACGGTGATGGCTAGAATGAAAACCCAGATTCGATTTTCGATGTCGAGGGAGTTTCAAAGGTGATTGTGTATAAGTCGAGCAAGAGCATGGGTCCATAGAATGATGGATGGAATAGTAAATATTTAAGCATGTAAAATGCGATGCTATAATACTTGATGTTGATATAAATACACATATGTTTTGTTCTCCTATATCAAACCTCTATAGTTCAGAGGTAGGTTCCAAGCCAGATATTTGGTGGCAGTATATTTTTTTTTCACATATACAATTCTCTTCAATTCGTTCTTTTCTCTTCTTTTCATTTCATATAAGCTGAGAAGAACAACCCTTCCAGAAGGGGAGGTATTGCCGAATGACTATCTATTTGTGTGATAGAAGCCGAGTAGGATACCATATATTGTTTAATTGCTTGTCAAGTACTAAAGGCTGGCCACCTTCTGTACTAACTATGCAATGTAACAAGTGTTCATGATCATAGTGATCTCTCAATAAATTCTTTTACTTCTATATGAAGGACTAAGCTTTCGAAGATAGAAGCAGTTGAAAAAGGAGTAGTAAAGTTGTGGTGGTATCCGGAATGGAAACACATTCGTGATACTAAGGTTGACGAGGTTATTAAAAGGTTATAGAATGCTAACGAGCAAAAGTATAACCAGTATAATATTAGGAACGGAAGGTAGTAGCGATTACGAACTGGAAAAGAATGGGTATTGATAAGCAAAAGCTCTAATGCTAAAAGCTATAATGAGAGTCTGTGCAATAGACTTGAAAGAAATTGGAATGATCACTTAACACGGATTGAGTTTTCTTACGACAATAGATCTTATGTCATTATCGAGTTGTCGCCTTATGAGATCCTTGAGGGAAGACAATGTCGATCTCCCTTATGTTACGATGAAGTTGTAGAGCGCAAGATGCTCGGATCCGCAGTTGTCCAAAGGACCAAGGATATAATAGATATAATCAGAGGACGGCTGGTAGTAACCCAAGATGGACATAAGAAGTGTGTTGATTTGACACGAAAGGACAAAGAATAGGAAGTAGAGGACCTAGTGTTGTTAAAGGTATCCCCTTGGAAACCCTTGGAAAGGATTGATGAGATTCGGAAAGAAAGGAAAGCTAAGTCCACAATTTGTCGGACCCTTGGATATATTAAGAAGTATTGGGAAGTTAGCATATGAGCTAGCCTTACCCCAGAACATGTAGCAAGTCATAACGTGTTTCATGTATCAATGTTAAGGAAGTGTAATTCGGATGCCAGATAAATAGGGGCATATGAGCGCATAGACATGCAACCAGACGTAACCTATATGGAGCAACCAGGAAGGGTTATAAAGTGAAAAGGAACAATTGCTTAGGAAAAGGGTTATCAAACTAGTCAGAGTTTGATGGTAGAACCACAATGTGGGAAAATTTACTCGAGAGTTAGAAAGTGCAATGCTAAGAGAGTATCCCTATTCATTTTCTATTTGATTCCGGGACGGAATCCTTTTAAGGAGGGGAGACTGTAATAACCCCAATTTTTGGAAATTTTTGAAACCCTTATGAATAGTGTTTTTGCTGAATGAGAAAACTTTTCATGCCACACTATGTAGGGGTTCTGTTATGGATATTCTGAGATTTTATTAGTACTTTATATGGTATATAAGTGTATGTAAAGATCGTCAGAATCCAATTCCGAACACTTTGATTTTTCCCAAAAATCTACCAAATACAGAAAGAATTGAGTATAAGGTAACAGAATAAAAAGGATTTAAATTCAAGGATTATAAGAGAGGATCATGAAAGGAATATAATGTATTGAGAAAGGTTAAAGAAACCTAAGTAATAAGATCCCGGGTATGATCCCTCAAACGATAAACGAAAACGAAAGTTAAGCGAACCGTATAACAGATCAGCGGTCATTAAGCAAGCAATTAGGAGTTAATCAAGGAGGTTAGGGATGATGATGTCATCAAACCAACAAGGTGTGGACAAGTGGAAGCATTATGACATGTGCAAGATGACATAAGCATGACAAGGGGTTTTGTTTTGTTGGTTGATTTTGGGCCATGTAAAATTTACCATTGTAAAAAGCTAAAACATTTTCCAAGGCCAAAAAGGAGAAGCAACCAAGCAAATATCATAAAACACAAAAATTAGAAGGTGACTTTCCCATTTCAAGAAGAAAGCTCTCGGCTAAAACAAACCCAGCAACTTCAAACTGCCATATCTCCTTCAATACTCACTCAAAAGTTGTGTCTATAGCTCGTTGGAAAGGTATTGAGATGTCCTACAACTCTTGTTCACAAGTCTCTTCCAAATAAGCATGGTAAGACCCTCATTTTTACAGTTCTTTAAATCGGACTTTTAGAAACTTCAAAGCCTAACTTTGTGTTCTTGATTTCTTTGGAAAGATCAAGCTTGTAGGAGGCTCCCTAAGGCTTCCTAGCAACTTAACACCTCCCAAAGAAGGTATAAATCTTCACACCCTTTAGTAATAAGTTTGAATGTTGAAGTTTGGAGATGGTTTGGATGGATGAGTAGTAATTTGAATGATAAGCATGATTCGAGCTTAATTGTTAAGTAGTTTAGTTGAATTTGGAGATGTTATAATATATGATTGGATTGAGATCCTTGAGCTTATTATGACTGAAATCAGTAGAATTGATGTGTATATTGAGTTGTTGTTGATTGGTAGTTGGATTGATATGATTTGGAATGGTAAAAATTTGCGAAATCGCGTAAACATAGCCGTCGTAATGTCCGATTTACTTTAGACTGCTTTTGTTCATAACATTAGGACCCGAGAACTCCCTGCTAGGTTTTGACCATTGCATGTTTAGATAGTTCATGTTACGAGCTTCGTTTTGATATGTAGTTCGTTTGATTCCGATGTACGGTTTAGGAGGAACGACCGTTTTAAGTAACGGCGTTTCGCGACCGAACCATTACCCCTCGCCTTACTTTGAAACCTTGGTTAAGGACCTTAAAGGGTTAATTAGTGTATGAAACAATTTTGTTAAGTGTGTTAGGAAGTTGGTAAGACACTCGCGAAGGAATCGCCTTAAAACTCGTAATGGTTAAATTATTAAAAATGGTGGAGCCGAAGGTACTCGAGTGACTTAAGAGAATCAGTAAGCGCAAAGCAAGCGTTAAAGTCTAAGTTGGTTAAAGTATAGATTTACAAGTGACTTTGGTTTAATTCCAATTTACTTGTTGTTTATAGGTTACCAGACTCGTCCCGAGCCATTTGTAACCCCCAGTCGCTCAGGCAAGTTTTCTACCCGTTATACTGTTGTTGTGATGTATATGTGTATATGCATGATCTTGTGATAAATGCATATTTGATATTAACAAATTCTTGCGATATATTGTAGCATGTGATATGGTATATATGCATGCCTGTTTCGTATTCTTGATTTATATATCTGTTGGTTCAAATGCTTATTCGTTGCATAATACCTATGCTAGAGATAAGCGGTATTTGCGTATACCCTTAGTATAAGGGATCAAAAGGTGAACTTTTTCTAAAACCGGGAGGCGAGACTCCCAAGTATAATATATATTTATATATATATATATTGATATAGTTTTTAAAACTATTAATCGAATAAGGTTTATTCGATAACTTTATTTTATTTAATGAATATTATTACGAATATTCATTCGAGGGCTTATGACTTCTTTATTTTATTAAATGAATATTATTTTGAATATTCATTCGAGGGCTTATGACTTCTTTATTTTATTAAATGAATATTATTTTGAATATTCATTCGAGGGCTTATGACTTCTTTATTTATTAATGAATATTATTTTGAATATTCATTCGAGGACTTATGACTCCTTTTATTTTATTATTTGAATATTATTTGAATATTCATTCGAGGGCTTATGACTCTTTTATATTATTTATTGAATATTATTTGAATATTCATTCGAGGGCTTATGACTCAGTTTATATTATTTAATAAATATTATTTGAATATTCATTTGAGGATCTAATGACTCCGATTATATGCTGAGATATGTTCTTTATTTTATTAAAGAATAAGGTGTCGATAATCAAACTTATCTTTGATTATTCAAATAAAGATAGTACTTTCGTATAAGTATATCTTTGGTTATTTAATACTCATTTCAAGTATAAGTTTTAAAACTTCTACTTCAATTATTTTTATAAAGATTATTCTTTATGGGAATATTATTTAAATAATAATATTCAGATATTTTCTAATATATTGGGACTGATTTATTTCATTAAATCAGTATTACTCCAAACACTCTTTAAAGTGTTTTCGAGTCTTCAAAATGATTTTTAAAAGTTAGAGCGGATCCCAAAACTTATTTTTTATATTTAAGATCTTCCTTTTAAAGGGGATTTAAATACTCGTTCAAAACTTGAGGGATCCGGCTCAGTGGTGTATTTTACATTCAGAACGAGGTTGCTGTTTTGAGAAAACATCTTGATTACTTGCCCATCGTTCGGGATGTAAGTTCATCTATTTGAGTCGGCATAAGCAACATGGGCTCAGTGGGCGTCCATGAAAGTGTAAGTGGCTCAGTGGGAGTCCATCAAATGCGTAAGTGGCTGAGTGGCAGTCCAGCATAATGTCCTATTGCGACCAGGGTGATGACCAGTGGGGAATTCGTCCATCTACTAGTAGAAAAGGTTACTTATTGGTATCTTTGCCTGATCAGCAAGATATCAGGTTTATGCCAAGGTTTTCTCCTTTTCAAATTCATTGGATATTGCAACTCTGTTTATAATTTTCATAACAGAGGTTTTCAAGGAGTGTATGAAATGTATATATATAGGTGTATATATATATCGGGATTTAATGAAGTATCTCGTAACTTCATTATTTATAATGATATTCAAAGATTGAATCTATTCAAATCTTGTCTTGTAGTCTCATCTATGTGATGAACTTTTGAACTGATTATAACTTGAACGGTGGTAGTTCAAGTAATATTTGGAAAAGATATAAGTATATTGGGGTATCTTGTAACTTCATCTTTTAAACTTATATCTAGTAAATGATTATCTTATGCATGACAAAGATTTTCAGAAAAACATTGAGACAAGGTTAGATATATGAGATCACCTTGCAACGATATTTTTATACAGTTATACACTGGAACTCTGTGTATATTATGCATGGAAGAGGACTTCCAAGATTTTGAAAAGTATATATATATATATATACTGAATATTTTGCGACTTCATCGCATTAACATATCAAACTTGGTTCATTTCTGTTGACCAAGACTTTCATGAGTACTATGAGAAGGCTCATATATTATTAATCATTATACATATTATTTTGGTGGGCTTGCTGCTCACCCTTGCTTTCTTCTTTCATCACACAACAACAGATAGAAAAGATGAACATGACCAAGCTCCCGATTCGCAAGCGGTTAGAAAATATTCCGCAGTCTTCTGAAAGCGTTGATGCCGCCGTAGCTGAGGTAGGAGCTACCAATAGGCTAGGTTTTCAACTATTGATGAACCAGACTTATGTATAATATGAATTATAATAATGGCAAGGAATATGTAAATTTATTCAGAACCTTTTTAAGGTGTAACGGTTTATAATTGTGGAATATAAGGACTTGTGTTATTTTTGAGTGTTCATCTCTGAGACTATAACTTGTGGTGTGTGTGTTTATTGTGGGGTCACAGTACAGAGTAGTTGATTATTTATTAAGATTGGGTGTTATTAAGGGAAATGGAACTATTGACAACCCGGATCCCCGACCCCGGATTTGGGGGTGTTACAGTAACATTTAATTCTGAAGCCTGTGTTGTGACCAACAAGAAAAGCAACAAAAAAGTGGTCCTCATTGGAGTGAGAAAAGGAAATGTGTATCTAGCTGAGTTTAACTCATCAAATGCAGAATTTGTCACTTGTCTCTTCAGCAAGGCAAGTCAAGATGAAAGTTGGCTATGGCACAAGAAGTCGTCCCATCTTAACTTCAAGACTTTGAATGAACTAGTCAGGAAAGATTTGGTAAGAGGCATTCCTCAAGTGGAATTCTGAAGGGATGGATTATCTGATTCCTGTAAAAAAGGTAAGCAGATCAAGACATCATTCAAAAAGAAGCTTGATTCAACAATTGAAGAACCTTAACAATTACCACACATGGATTTATTTGGACTAGTCAATGTATTGTCCATCTCAAAGAAAAGATATTGCCTAGTAATTGTGGATGAATTCTAAAAGTTCTCTTGGATATATTTTTTCAAATCCAAATATGAAGCTAGTGAAATCATCATCAATCACATAAGACAAGTCAACAATCATCATGATCTCAAAGTTAGAAGAATCAGGAGTGACAATGGAACTGAGTTCAAGAATTCTGTTATGAGATTATTTTATGAAGATAATGGGATCATGCATAAGTTTTCAGCAGCAAGGACCCCATAACAAAATGGAGTGGTGGAATATTTCTTTGGTTAATCAAGAAAAATGCATGACACCCTACCAATTGTTCAAGAATAGGAAGCCAACATTAAACTTTCTTCATGTCTTTGGCTGTAAATGTTATATCTTAAGGAATCAAATTTAGCAGCATGGAAAGTTTGATGCCAAAGCAGATGAAGGCATTTTTGTTGGGTATGCAGTTGGAAAAGCATACAGAGTCTACAATCTCAGAACCAACACTGTTATGGAATCTATACATGTTGTGTTTAATGATAAGAAGATTGAAGGACTGTAAGATGGAGATTTCCATGAAAGCCTCAAATTTGACAATATTGAGATGATTTGTGATGATAGTGATGATGAAAGTGATCAAGAAACAATATCTAAGGATAATGCAGAAAAATCTACAACAAATGAAGCACATATTTCAACATCCGTCGAAAGACCAAGTGCATCATCCATTGAGAGACAATCTGCATCATCCGTCGAGAGGAAAAAATCAATATCCGTTGAGCCATCAATAGGAGTTGAAAGCTAATAAAGATTACAATCTGCATCATCCGTTGAGAGACAGTCTGCATCATCTGTCGAGAGGAAAAGATCAATATCCGTTGAGCTATCAATAGGAGTTGAAAGCCAATACAGATTACAATCAGAAAGAACCTCAACTTCAAGTCAAAGATCCACAAACTCAGAGGGAGTTTTTTCTAATCAAAACTCATTCACACATCAAGACAACTACGAGGCCTCTTCATCTAGAGCTAATCTACCACAACGGAGAAAATGGACTAGAGATCACCCATTTGAATTAATTATTGGTGATGCATCTTCAAGAGTGTAAACAAGGAAAGCAACTCAAGAAGAATGTCTATATAGGAGCTTTCTATCTCAGGAAGAACCTAAAAAGGTAGAAGAAGCTCTGTTGGATCCTGATTGGGTTTTATCTATGCAGGAGGAGCTAAACCAATTTGAAAGGAATAAAGTATGGAAGCTGCTACCCAAGCCTAAATAAAAGTATCCTATTGAAACCAAGTGGGTATTCAAAAACAAGATGGATGAAAATTGCATAGTAGTAAGGAATAAAGCTAGATTATTTTCTAAGAGCTATTGTCAACAAGAAGGAATAGATTTTGATGAGACATTTGCTCCTGTTGCAAGACTTGAAGCCATCGGAATTTTTCTAGCCTATGAAGCCCATGCCAATTTCAAGGTCTAACGAATGGATGTTAAAAGTGCATTTATGAATGGAGATTTGGAGGAGGAAGTCTATGTCAGTCAGCCTCCTAGTTTTGAAGACCCCAACTTTCCAGAATATGTCTACTTTCTTTTGCAAGCAATTTATGGATTGAAGCAAGCACCTAGAGCTTGGTAGACACTTTGTCAAAGTTTCTCCATTTCACAAGAGGTACTATTGATAAAAATTTATTCTTTAGAAATGTTAATGGCTCAAGTATACTTGTCCAAATTTATTTAGTTGATATTATATTTGGCTCTACAGATGAGGAACTTTTTAAAAAGTTTTCCAAATTGATGCAAAGTAAATATGAAATGAGCATGATGGGAGAACTAACTTA
Source organism: Apium graveolens (assembly GCF_009905375.1). NCBI lineage: Eukaryota > Viridiplantae > Streptophyta > Magnoliopsida > Apiales > Apiaceae > Apium > Apium graveolens. The sequence goes on from NC_133657.1 coordinate 110,302,733, forward strand.
CTTTCTTGGTTTACAAGTTAAGCAAGTCAGTGATGGAATATTCATTAGTCAAACCAAATACATTTATGATCTTTTAAAGAAATTTGACTTAATGGATTGCACATCCGCAAAAACTCCCATGGCTACTGCCACGAAACTTGAATTAAACACTACTAAAAAGCCTATGGATATTTCAAGATATAGAGGCTTGGTTGGCTCACTTCTATATTTAACAGCCAGTAGACCAGATATAATGTTTGCTACTTATCTTTGTGCTAGATTTCAGGCTGATCCTAGATAATCTCATTTAGTAGATATTATGAGAATTTTCAGATATCTCAAAGGAACACAAAAACTTGGCATTTGGTATCGTAGAGATTCTGGTTTTGATCTAACTGGTCATTCAGATGCAGATTATGAAGGTTGTAAAATTGATAGAAAGAGTACTACAGGAACCTGTCAATTTCTAGGAAATAAGTTAGTATCCTGGTTCAGTAAAAAGCAAAATTCAGTCTCTACTTCTACAATTGAGGCTGAATATATTGTTGCTGGCAGTTGTTGTGCACAAATTTTATGGATGAAAAATCAACTGTTGGACTATGGTCTACAGGTGAATAAGATTCCTATTTTTTGTGATAACACAAGTGCCATTGTAATTACTGAAAATCTAGTACAACATTCAAGGACCAAGCACACTGACATCAAGTACCACTTCATTATAGAACATCTCATGAATGGTACTGTGGAACTTCATTTTCTTCCAAGTGAGAAGCAACTTGCAGACATCTTCACCAAGCCACTTGATGAATCCACCTTTACTAGGTTGGTAAGTGAGTTAGGTATGCTTAATTACTCTTAATTTGTTTTGATGCCTAAGCAATTTGAAATGCAGCCAAAATAAAATTTGATGTTTCTTGTCAAAGATGGAATTTTGGCCAAGTCAAAATTTACATCTCGACGGATGTTCATTATCCGTTGAAAATGAATATCCGTTAAATTTTATGATCCGTTGAAATATCAAATATTTTCTGGGTATTTTTGTTTCGATGGATAATTATTTAATCCTTATCCGTCGAATTGCTCTCAATCTTAGCCGTTAATTCTAGGCATTATCTGTCGAATTTACTTACAGCATGTAAGTATGTTTCGATGGATAATCATTAGAATTTCGATAATTTATTTTATTTTAAACGGCTATTTTGGGCTAATTCATTGGTTACTTTAATTTTACTTTTCACTTTTTAACCGTTTATTTCTGAGATAGTATAAAAGCCTATTTAATTTTTCATTTTTACTTTTATCTTTCTCAAGCAATTTTTCTAACTCTTTCGTCACCAAAGCAAAAACCTTTTTCTATGCAATTACTTTTACTCTCAGCAATGGCACCAGTGGTCAAGATCATGTCCCAAACAGGGGTTGTTTATGAAAAGAATAACGTCGTCGCACTGGTGAACAAGGAAATTACTGCTTCTGAAGATTACCATAAAATGATGGATTTCAGCTAAAGTTGCAAACTGAAATATGCTATGTTGGAGTCTCCTGTCATCTACTGTAAAGTGATTAAGGAGATATGAACTACTGTTGTTTACAACTCAAAGGACAAAACTATTACCTTCACTCTTAAAGGTAAAATTTATTGCATAAACAGTGATATAATTCGTGCATGTTTCTGAGAATCTTATCATTGAGAACCCAACCAGTAAGCTTGATGGTTAGGTTCAAGAAAGAAGAGTTATTGCTGACTTGAACAGGGAAAACAACCTCAGTGAGGTTCCTCTAGTCTACTTTCCAATCATGGAGGGGCCTCAGGTAAGTGAGGTAAACACTTCTATCTCTGCTACTTCTCTACCACAAGTTTCTTTGCAGACAACTGTGGCTATGAAATCTGTGAGTTTACCCCAACAGATTCCTACCCAAGCCACTAAAACAAAAGTTTCTAAATACAAGTCTCAAAGACCCCACTCTAGTTCCTCTCAAAAGGGACTAATTTCAAAAACTACTAAAACTAAAGAGGGGAGTATGAAGGGAAGTAAGCTTGGTGAGGGACAGGATGAACATCAATGAAACTCTAAGGATTAGGAGGGAGAGGTGTGTGTAACCCAGCCTTGCCACACTACAGTTTCCCAACAAACTGTAGTGACTAATAAGGAATCTAGCTCATTACTGGTTGCATCCTCCCAATAGGATGTGACTATTGAACAAAGCTCTCAGCCAAGAGCACAGGCCAAAAGGGTTAGGGACACAAATTCACCTCAAACTTACACAAGAAATAAGAAATCTAAAACACATGGGGATATACAGGGTGGATACACTGTGCAAACTGCAGTCAAAGACTCAGTTATAGCACCTTCTCAAAGTCAGATTGATGTGGCTCCAATAAATGTGGAGTCACAGCCAAAATCTTTTATAATAGAAGCACCTCACACACAAAACTCACCCAAAAACTCTCTGGATGTGGAAAAAATTCACACATCAATTCTCCTTCTTTAACTCTTCTGGAAAAGCCAAAATCTCAAGTATGTGAGCATCATCTTTTGGATGATTTGTTGGCTCACTTGCCATTTCTTTCTGATTCTACTAAGAAATCTGTGCAAAATCTCAAATCAATCACCACAGATTCTACAGTAGTTTCAACTCTAAACCTTGTCATTTCTACTCTCTCGACGAATATTCTTCATCCGTCGACTAGTGATTCTATCTCGACATGTGTGTTTGACAACAGTCATCCGTTGAAACTCTCAACTACTATCTCGACGAATGTCTCTCATCCGTTGAGTAACACTACACCACTTGAAATTTCAAATATTATTACAAGTTCAGATGAGTTGCTCTAGTAGTTGTACAAATCACTCCTAGGATTGAGTTGCTCTCAGGAAAAAGGAGAGGAAATGAGTGAACAAATGCAAGCTATTTCTTCCCGCTAGGAAAAAGTAAGGAGTCCCACCTTAGATGGTGAAGGTGAGGTGTGAGGGTGGGAAGCCAAGGGGAGCCCTTGATGCAATCAAAGAGAGAAATTGGGAGAAATGCAGGTATAAATAAAACTTGGGAAGAGCCCATTGTTAGTGAGTTAAGGGATGTCAATGAGGCTGAAAAGGAACAACTATTTCAGCAAGAAAAACAAGATATTTTAGCCTCTATTTCTTATGAAGCTAAGGCATTTGCTCACCCTGTTCCAACTTATCAAACTTTGGTTGAATAAGACAATGAGGCTGCTGAGATAATATTCAACTTGATGCACACAACATAGTCTATGCTAAGGGCCAATGATGAACTCAATGCCATGCCCTCCACAGCTAGTGATAATTTAGAGTTTTCTGAAAACTTCTTTGAAGATGATGGTTAGGATGATGAAGGAGAAGGCATGAGCATATGAGGAGATGCAGATATTCCATCATGGATGATGCACAAGGACTGCACTTACTCACATCTCCAATCCACACTTTTTAAGCTAATTCATGACATCCAAAGTGCAATTCAAGCATCCACAAGTGCCAGCACCAAAAGTCTACTCAAAGCCCATCTAGAATCTCTCTAATTGTACAAAATACAAGCTCTCAAACAAATTCAGGATTTGGATGAACCAAAGCAAGAACTTGCTGAGGTTAAACAAGACTTTGTTGCAAGGTTGGATGCTAGGATTTCAAACACAATAATGATACAGATAGTGCAGAAGCTCAGGAAGGAACCTTATTTGAACAGGAAAGTTGAGGTCATGGATTCAAAACTAACAAATATGGAGGAAACAATGGACAAGATACTTGCCAATCAGGAAACTCAAACAAGTCTGCTACAGCAGTTGGTGGCTGCACAGACCTTAACTTCTACTCAACTTGATGCTAACAAAAAGGGGGAGAAAGATTCCAGTATTCCATTTAGTAAGGGGGAGTCAGTTAGTAAGAGGGAGACAATGCACAACATTCGAGTCAGTAATGTAATAGTTCTAGCAATTACCTTCACAAAGCCACTAATGCTAGACAACATTGACTTGATCAAGATAACAGCAGCTGAACTAGAGCTGAAAGAAAAATGGAAGAAGCTTGATGAGAACATTGAGAAAAGTTTTGGCCCAATTGAGAAACAAGACAAAGCTGTGAAACATTTCTCACATTTCACTCAATTGGGACCAATTTAAATAAATGAAATGAGCTTAGGAAACATGGAAATGGGTTAACCCTCAGCAAGAAAATCTCAACAGGAAAATGTGATTTTTCAACCAAAGGGAAACTATCCAAAAAATTCAAGCAAAAATCCATTGGACCTAGTCTATGAAACTCTGAAGCTTGATGAAAAGAAGCTTTTTGGAACATCTATTGCTTATTTAAAAGATCCAAGAGACTCAGTCTTGAAGAAAAAGAATTGTTAAAATCTACAGGAATGGCAAATTGATATGTGTGATGGCTGGACATCCACAGTTTGCAGAAGCTAAGAAAGAAGAAAAGGTGAGGGTCAAACAACAGCAAAAGTAAGTTACTTTAGATGCCAAGAACCAAACTAAGAAGCCTGCAATCATATAATCTAAAATGCCTACTGTGATAGCTAAGCCTCTGAATCAAGAAAAGCAAGAAGAACCAAAGTAAACAAAGAAACCAAGACTGAAATTCAGACCAAAGAGGAAGCTGGATTTTGATGAAGACAAGGAAGAATACATGCCAACCCAATCCAACACTTCAAGTCAACCAACTATACCCACAGTGGAGCAGGCTGAATTCAAGGTTTATTTTGACACAAACTTCCATGGTGAACCCATAATTCCCAAGGATGAACCTATAGATTGAGAAAGTCTGCCACTCCCTGATCTAAAAATCCCAATCCAAACCAAACCAAGGAAAACAAAGTCAAGATCAATCAAAAAGACCAAGCCTGTCAAACTTAAATGCAAAGACTTAGCTAGACCCAAACCAACTATCAACAAGTGAGATTAACTTTTCATCTGTGACATCAAGGAATTTTCAGACCTAAATCTCTATCTGGATGAGCTAGAAGAAGTAAGAGCTATTGATGCTTACAAGCATCTTCCAGAGATATTGGTCTTTAGGTATAAGGGTGGAAAAGAGCTAACTTGGCCTCTTCACAGAATTCTCAATTAAGGCTATTCTGTTCTAGTAATGATTTTCTCCTCAATAAAGAAGAACTTTGGGTTCAACATTATGGCAAAAAGATGGTACCGAATAAAGTTGAGGAGATAATGAATAGAAGGATAGATCCAAATGCACTCCAAAGAGTCTTATCTATTCCCTACAATGGAGATAAAATGTATTTGAGACCATACTGGATAATGGAGTTCAAGGATGAGAAGAGCATCAAAAGATTCTTCAGATTAGAAGATCAGCTGAAGATTTCAAGCAATAAAACTCTCATGGAAATGCAAAAGATGCTGGATAAGACTAATGAAGATGAATCTGAATTCTACAGACAACTCCAAAACCAGATTAAAGAGAACAATGAGAAACCGGGAAAGAAGTTCAGATAGTCAAGGAAATAAGTTAAATTTGCTCAGTCTAGAAGAGCACCTTGAAACTGGCTTGTGAGATTCTCTATAAACCTTCCTCTATATAATTTTCAATAATTTGCAGCACTTGTTAATTTTATCTACTATAAATCAGTTGTATTCATAAGGTGTTTTGTTATCATCAAGTTTCTTTTAATATATGCCTACAATTCCAGTAGACATAAATTGGGGGAAATTGTTAGGAATATGTTGTGTACTTGATGATAAGTTAAATAAACACCTTAGTAGATTTAATCTTAGTGAATTTGTAGCTTTCAATGGATGATCACTTTAACATCCGTTGAGAGAGTAGCTTATGTATCAATAAGTCTTGCAACACATTTATGCATTCTACAATACCTTAAAGATCTAGAAGTTGTAGGATATTCAAAGTCATGTTCACTACTAGTTTGATATGCAAAATAGGTTGGCTAATTGTAAATATTAGATGGTAGGACGAAAACACGCGCTAAAATTTCACGCAAGTATACGTGTCCACAAGTAATATAGAATACTTTCTAGTTCGTTCCCATAGAGACTTGTTTAGGTTAAATTTAGAATGTGCACCTATGAATCAATGTATGATTATCATTCAATGTTAAGACAAGTAACAAATTGAGATGTTTTATAACTACGATTAAACTAACATGCAAGTAACTAAGAGATTAAAAGTGATTTAACTATATGAGATAAACATGGGATTCTAACTTCATTAAATACTTCATTCAAAGTCATTGTTCTTAACCTTAACATGCAATGGTGATGACAACTAATCATATAACATGAAACTAGTAAACGCCAACTTTCGTTGCACGAATACCCTACTACCGGACATCCAAAAAAGAGATAGAAGCTAAATAGACACCAATTATGTTGAGACCCTATATGTCTATAGAATTTAACAACATAAAGGTTTAATGCGCAAGTTATCTATCGTGATTACATAGGGCAAGTAAGATGGTTAAAATTACCTACAAATCATGCATAACAAATACATGAACCTATGCTAGCATAGCAAGTTCTAAACCTCTATATTCACTGTCGCTTCAATAGAGATGAACACGCTATCTTATATGTTCGCGACACATATAAGAGGAATAAGCACAATCAATACTAGGATATCATACAATCACCACACACTTAGGTATCGAAACAAATTAACTATTGAAATCCATAAGTAAATCCATTAGAACACCACAATAACGATTAGTTCATATCCGAACTCATCGTCACCATGGGTTCCAATGAAAGCATGGTAAATAAACTAAGATAACTAGGTCTTTATAAACTGAATAATAATCAAAGTACGTTAACAAGAGTATTAGGTTCAAATAACAAAGAAAACAAGCATCCAAAATTATAACTTAAGCAAAGAATCAGAAGTAAACACTAGATCTTCTTCTCCTTCGTTGTATTGTGCTATTTGGTCTTCTCGCCGCTATCTCCTTGCTCTCGTATCTGAGAAACGTCTTTTTGGAGTCTTTAAATACCAGCCCATCCAATGAGGAGTCCAATAGATCAGTCTTTTATTCAAATCACGATTCAAAAAATTCGACCTAGCGCGGTCGCTCTGTGATCCCGCGCGACCGCCCTGTACTTTTTCCAAACCAGCGTGGCCGCTCCCAAGTGTAGTGCGGCCGCCTAGCTTCCTAGAGAATCTATATTTTTCTAATTTTCTTGCATTCTCATGCTGGTTTCTTTCGCACAATCGACCGAGCCTCCATCCTAAAACTCTTCTAGCTTAAAAATAATGTAAATTCTAATCTTCTTCGAAATATGCCGTGATATGCAAAACACTACAAAACACATGAAAAACACAAATAACTTGAGTACAAAACACCAATTTGAGTATTTATAAAGCGTTCTAAGTATATATAAATGCCACTTATCACACCCCCACACTTGAATCGATGCTTGTCCTCAAGAATAACAGACTAAAAAACAAGAAATAAAAATACATGAATGTAACTAACATGAATGCAATGATCCCCTTAGCATAACAAAACCAGCTAATAAGCAACATCTTAAAGATTGCAATTATTCGAACAAAGTTCAATCAAATCCCACAAATCAACTCACAAGCCAAAAACGTGCATGTGTGCAATTGCTTAATAGATATACTCTCCAAACTAGATCAATAACCATAACTCACCACTCATCAAAACAATCACATGGTTATAAACAAAATAAATGATAAACTCAAAATGACTGACAACACTTCAATTTTTTCAGAGTTGTACAAGGATTCATGCTTTTATTGACAACACATAACAACACACATATATGCTTATTTGATCGTGCAATGAGTGAGGTCCACAAAAGACTTATGCAATAATACCCATGTAGCGAGAGTTAGGTTAGCGGATCCCAGACTATAAAAGCCTTAGGTCACTAGGCACAAAGTCCCCTAGAACTTATTAACTCGAGTATTAAAGATGTAATAACCCCAATTTTTGAGAAATTTTGAAACCCTTATGAATAGTGTTTTTGCTGAACGAGAAAACTTTTCATGCCACGCTATGTAGGGGTTCTGTTATTGATCTTATGGGATATTATTAGTACTCTATGTGGTATATAAGTGTATGTAAAGATCGTCAGAATCCAATTCCGAACACTTTGATTTTTCCCGGAAATCCACAAGATACGGAGAGAATTGAGTATAAGGTAACAGGATAAAAAGGATTTAAATTAAAGGATTATAAGAGAGGATCATAGAAGGAATACAATATATTGAGAAAGGTTAAGGGAACCTAAGTAATAAGATCCCGGGTATGATCCCTCGAACGATAAACGAAAACGAAAGTTAAGCGAACCGTATAACAGATCAGCGGTCATTAGGCAAACAATTAAAAGCTAATCAAAGGGATTAGTGGGGGTGATGTCATCCAACCAATAGAAAGAGGACAAAGGAGGGGTGATGACATCACAAAGTGATGTAGGCATGACATAGAAGGGAAGGAAGTGTGGTTGAATTATAACCCACAAAATCAAGGTTAATTAAGTCATTAACCAAAAACAACACAAAAAATCAACCAACCAAGCAAATCATTTCATTTTCATCAAACAAAACATAAAAACCTCTTTCTTCCCAAGCTAACTCTCGGCTTCTTTCTTAAAATTTGAAGATCCAAGCTCCACCACTTACTATTTAGCAAGGTAATTATCTAAGCTTCCCCATGGATAGTTACATACTTCCTATAAGTTTAAGCTTCTAATTCCAAGCCAATCTTTTTCTATAAATCAAGGAAGAAGATGGTGAATAGTAACCTTCAAGAAATAACTTTAGTTTTCTTGAATTTTTATGAAAGATTAAGGTGATACAAGCAAGGATCAAGGTTCTTTAGGCATTCAAAGCTCTTGTGTTGTGTTAAAAAGCTTCAAGGAAGGTATAATCTCTTAACCAAGCTTTGTTATTGAATGTTAAGAGCATAATATGAGTATTTTAGTTCATGAGAGGCTTGATGGTTGTGTATGTAGAGATTAGTGAGTTTTGGGATGTTGTTGGATTGGTAAATGTTGTTGTTTTGATTAAAAGAACTTAAGTATAATTAAAGTTAAGCTTAGGCATAAGTATGAATGATTAAATTGAATTGGTTGGGGTTGTTATGATGTGATGAGGATGGATGTTGGTTGTATGTTGTATTTGAGATTGATTTGGAATGGGTTTGAATGGTTTAAAATATTGGAAATCGCGTAAACATAGCCGTCGTAATGTCCGATTTTCTTTGGACTGTTTTTGTGCATAGCATTAGGACCCGAGAACCCCCTGCTAGATTATGACCACTGCCATGTTTAGATAGCTCATGTTACGAGCTTCGTTTTGATATGTAGTTCGTTCGATTCCGATGCACGGTTTAGGAGAAACGACCGTTTCAAGTAACGGCGTTTCGCGATCGAAACTTTTCCCCTCGCCTTACTTTGAAACATAGGTTAAAGACCAATAAAGGTTAATTAATGTATGAAACATTTATGGTAAGTGTGTTAGGCAGTTGGTAAGACACTTGCGAAGGAATCGCTTTAAAACTCGTAAAGGTTAAATTATTAAAAATGGTGGAGCCGAGGGTACCCGAGTGACTTAAGCGAATCAGTGAGCGCAAAACAAGCGTTAGAGTCTAAGTTAGTTAAAGTATAGATTTACAAGTGATTTTGGTTTAATTCCAACTTACTTGTTGTTTATAGGTTACCAGACTCGTCCCGAGCCTTTTATCACCGCAAGTCGCTCAGGCAAGTTTTCTACCCGTTATACTGTTGTTGTGATGAATATATGGATATGCATTATCTTGTGATAGATGCATGTTTATATTAGCAAATGTTGCAATATATTGAAGCATGCTGATATGGTATATATATGCATGCCTGTTTCGTATTCTTTCCATATATATCTGTTGATTCAGTTGATAATACCTATGATAGAGGATAGCGGTAACTTGCATATACCCTTAGTATAGGGACCCAAAGGTGAAAATATTTTCTAAAACCGGGAGTCGAGGATCCGAGTAGATTTTGTATATATGGATATGGATATATATATATATATATTTATATATATATGTATGGTTATAGTTTTCCAAACTATTAATCGAATAAGGTTTATTCGATAACTTTAGCTTTATTTTATTATTGAATATTATTTCGAATATAATTCGAAGGCGTATGACTCCTTTTATTTATTTAATTGAATATTATTTGAATATTCATTCGAGGACTTATGACTCCTTTTATTTTATTAATGAATATTATTTTGAATATTCATTCGAGGGCTTATGACCCTTTTATTTATTTATCTGAATATTATTTGAATATTCATTCGAGGGCTTATGACTCAGTTTATATTATTTATTGAATATTTTTGAATATTCATTTGAGGATCTATGACTCCGATTATTTGCTGAGATATATTCTTTATTTTATTAAAGAATAAGGTGTAAATAATCAAACTTATTTTCGATTATTCAAATAAAGATAGTACTTTTATATAAGTATATCTTTGGTTATTTAATATCCATTTCAAGTATAAGTTTTAATACTTCTACTTTGATTATTTTTATAAGGATTATCTTTATGAGAATATTATTTAAATAATAATATTCAGTCATTTTCTTAATATTCTGGGGACTGATTTACTTCATTAAATCAGCTTTACTCCAAACACTCTATAAAGTGCTTTCGAGTCTTCAAACTGATTTTTAAAAGTTAGAGCGGATCCCAAAACTCATTTTTATATTTAAGATCTTCCTTTTTAAGGGGATTTAAATACTCGTTCAAAACCTGAGGGATCCGGCTCTGTGGTGTGTTTTATATTCGCAACAAGGTTGCTGTTTTATTAAATGAATTGATTACTTACCCAACACTCGGGAAGTAAAATTCTTGGAACAAGTTAATCCATTAACAGGCATCGCCTGGGAAATATCGGTGAGTTTTCCTTTCCAACTAGATACGACTTCTTGGTGGAGCCGTATCAACAAGTTTCTACTTGGGGAAAGTGGGGACGAGCTTTACGTTTCAGAGTCATGGATTTCATCTGAACTAGGAGTGGCGTAAGTGGTCGAGTAGCGCCGGCCCAGCCTTATTATATTGGCCCAAATGGCCTGGAAGTTCCGCTAAGGCGGTCCATTCCTTAGGAGTTCAGTGTTCGGTTGACAAGTAAATCCGACAGGTTCTCCTCTACATGTAGAAAATGGTGGGGTTGTACTACTACGACTGATCATCGTAAGTGGTCTTCCTGGCGCGGCAAACTCCCGTAATGAGTTCATCATCCAATTGGATAATTTCTGCAACACTACCCAGAGCACTTTGATAGAAAGGCTACGGTTGGGCGATTGTTGAGTGTTGGCAGGGTCAAGTTTTCAGAATGATGTTTACATCAAATGAAGTATCTCGTAACTTCATTTTATTTTGATAATATTTTAAAGATTTCATCTATTCAAATCTTGTCTTATAGTCTCATCTATGTGATGAACTTTTAAAACTAATTATAACTTGAACGGTGGTAGTTCAAGTAGTATTTGGAAAAGATATAAGTATATTGGAGTATCTTGTAACTTCATCTTTTAAACTTATATCTAGTAAATGATTATCTTATGCATGACAAAGATTTTCAGAAAAACATTGAGACAAGGTTAGATATATGAGATCACCTTGCAACGATATTTTTATACAGTTATACACTGGAACTCTGTGTGTATTATGCATGGAAGAGGACTTCCAATATTTTGAAAAGTATATATGTATATATATACTGAATATTTTGCGACTTCATCGCATTAAGATATCAACTTGGTTCATTTCTTTTGACCAAGACTTTCATGAGTACTATGAGAAGGCTCATATATTGTTAATCATTATACATATTATTTTGGTGGGCTTGCTGCTCACCCTTGCTTTTTTCTTTCATCACACAACATCAGATAGACAAGATGAACAGGACCAAGCTCCCGATTCGTAAGTGATTAGGAGACGTTCCGCAGTTTTCTAGAAGCACTGGTGTTTCCATAGCTGAGGTAGGAACTACCAATAGGCTAGGCTTTCAACTTCTGATGTACCAGATTTTTGTATATTTATGAATTGTAATAATGGCAAAGAAATGTAAATTTATTCAGAAAACCTTTTAAGGTATATTGGCAGATAATTGTGGAATAAAATGACTTGTGGTTATTTTTGGATGTTCATCTCTGAGACTATAACGTGTGGTGTGTGTGTTTATTGTGGGGTCACAGTACAGAGTAGTTGAGTAATTGTTAAGATTGGGTGTTATTAAGGGAAATGGAACTCGTGACAACCCGGATCCCGGACCCCAGATTTGGGGGTGTTACAGAAATGGTATCAGAGCTAAGCGTTATAAACCTCAGAGATGATGGGACGTTAAGATAATAAGTTCACTAAGATAATAAGAACTCTTGCCAAGTTCATAGTCGGACTACCTAACGTAGTACTGACAGTTAAAACCCTTATGGGAACCCTTATAAATGTAGCGATAGAAGCGTAGTTCGTTATCGTATAGAGTAGCGGGACTCCGAACCCTGAGGTTGAGGAGCAACAGCGCGATGATGTTTTATTACTAATTGGAGATCGGATTGTGGATCCGATAGAGTGTCCTAATGCAGGACCGGATGATGTTGATATTGAGGATGTAGCGGTTGAGGATGTTGTCCTAGAAGGGATAGCTGCTGAGAAGGATCCCATGGAGGATCCTGACAAGAATGAATAAAGGACCACTGATGAATTGATGACCATGGTTAGGTCGACTACCAGAGGTAGGATTGGTCGGTCACTACCAGAGGTTCATTCAAGTTTGTAAAGACAGTAGCCCCTTTAACGCGGCTTACTCATAAGACTGAGAAGTTCGAATAGGCAGAGAAATGCGAGAACAGCTTTTAAGAACTGAAGCAAAGGTTGGTGACGGCCCCTATGTTGGCGTTGCCGGAGGGAAAAAGGAGATTTTGTGATTTATAAGTGACGCTTCGCATAAGGAATTAGGGTGCTTCTTATATAGCACAGCAAGATAATCGCGTCTGCATCAAGACAATTAAGGGAATTTAAAATTCGATATCCCCACCCATGAGCTTGGGCTCGTGGCAATAGTTTTGCCCTAAAGATTTGAGGCACTACTTGTATGGAGAGAAGTGTGAGATTCACAAACCATAGGAGCTCTAGTACATTCTTACGTAGAAAGAGCTCAACATACGCCAGAGGAGGCGGTTAGAGCTAATCAAGAATTATGATTGGGAGATTCTTTATCCTTCGGGGAAAGCCAATATGGTGGCTGATGCCCTTAGTAAAAAGGAGAGACTCAAGATGATAATGTCTTTTGGAGAGTTTATAAGAGATTTTGAGAAAATGGAAATAGTAGTGAAGGTAACCGGAGCCGGTACCGAAAAGCTGTTTGAGATAGCAATACAACCCGAATTATTGGAAAAGAACATATTGTGCCAGTAAAAGTGATGAATGAAGGCAGAGAGCCAACAAATAGATATGAGATTAATACCGAGAGAGATGATAAGGGAATAATGAGGTATTCCTATAGAATTTGGGTTCCAAATGTTTAAGAGCTTAAAGATGAAATCTTAGATGAAAGCTAGTTTGAGGAATAAGAGTTAGAGCAAACCCTGAATGTGATAGTCAGGGAGGTTGCCACCAAGACAAAAGGAACCCATAACATGATGAAGTGGAAAATGAGGATTTAAATTATGTAAGATGACCCCAATTATGGGGAGTAGGAAGAAATATTTAGACTGAGGAATCAAAAGTCGAGTAAGGAAAGGAGACCCGAGATGGTACCCCTATACGGAAATTCATGAACCTGTCTAAACAGAACTTATACTTTATTCCCAACCACCACCTTGAGGAGACAATGTGGTGTGAAATTCTTTCATGACCTTTAAATCGCTAAGCTCTCAGAGTTCCAAGGAACAGGCTGACCCAGCCGAGGCAAGAGCCTGGCTAAAGGAAATATAGGAATCAATTGAGATTCAAAATGATTGATGAACCACAAAAGACCATTTTTGTCACTTACCCTCCCAAGAGAGAGACCACCCGCTGGTGAAAGGCCAAGGAAGGCACGGAGCAAGAGATTATAATAAACTGATTAAAGTTCAGCCAATTGTTTTCGGGAAAGTAATTCCCAAGGTTATGGAATAGTGTAAAAGCTTTAGAGCCAGAACAAAGGCAGGCGAGTATGATGAATTATGAATCTAAGTTGTAAAAGTTATCAAGATTCGTTCTGAAGACACGAATCCAGAATGACGGGATGTTTGAAATCAATGCTTATGTTGTGTTGGTTCATGAAATAACGATAAGAGAAAGGAATATAAAGGCAAGAGAGTTTGAGGAATGATAAGGGAGTTGGGTATGAGGAAACCCTAAAGACTCGTAGAAATAGAAATAGAAGAGTATGTAATCGTCAGGATGAGGGTGATTCACCATGAGTTAAAATTGATGGTTGAAGGCATAAGAGTTATGTATATTTTATCCCCTTTAAGTTGGGAGGATTCGAGGAAACCTTGAGGTAATTCGAAGGATAAATAATGAGACGCGGATAGACTGAGGAGACAAGAAAGTAAGAAATTAAGAAAATTGGATGAAGGAAATGACCTTCAAGAACGGGAAATGTAAGACCGGTGGCTTGATACCCAGAAAGGGAGACGCCAGGTATGAAAGATATCCCAACATTGAGGTGACTGTTGAGATAAAAAAAAACAAAAGTAAATAAGGAATTATTAAGAAGAAGTTCACGTTGAACACGACCAATATCTTCTAGAACATCCTTGTTATCGTTACCAAATTAGGCAAGACAAGCGGATAACCGTTGTTATCTTTTGGAGGCCATATGAATTGACCTCAATTTGAATAAGGATGCTATTATGAAGTTAGGTATAGACTATCGAGGTGGGAATGATGAATATGATAATCTATCAAGGAAATATGACTTGATTTATTCGTGGAAGGATGCAGGTACCTTTTAAAGGTGGAATTAAGGATAGAACATTGGTAACTTAAAATGAATCCTAGGGGACTGCATAAAGGTTGGCATGTCACCCTTAATAGGGACAGTATGAGTTTTGACAGTATGATTGGGAAAGGGTTAAGGTAACAACAACCTTTAAGAATCAGTGGAGAAATTTTGCAGAAGTATATAGATAATGGTTCTACTATTAGTAAATGGTATTGTGATATGCCCTGTATCTAGGGAATACAGGAGGAACGATTGAAGGATAACCTTAGAGGTTTTATAAGGAAAAATGTAATATTCAAAATTCTCAAGAATAGAAATGTGGATGAAGGAAATATGACGTAATTATAATGATGCCAAGTGGGGCACGTGTTAAACCACGAGAAAGTATGGATCGAACCAGTAATGGTCGAAATTGTTCAGGGCAATTAGGACTTAAGAAAAAAAAAATGTTCTAAGTATGATTGAGAGTCAGTCTTGACAGTGATTAGCCTGTAAAGACTGAGGCAATAACTTATGGAAAAATGGTGATATTTTTTTTCCCATCTGATTTTAAGGAAAACATCTTCACTCAAGCAGTGATCGGAAATAAGGTAGAAAATTTATTTGGAGGTGGTTAAAATGACATTGACTGTAAGGAAATTTTACTATCAGGAAAGGCCAAAGAGGTGGCCGACACTTTAAAGGTAAGAGGATAATTATAGGCGCTTGTGCCAAAGGAATGCAGTGATGATGGTTACAGCTATGAAGGTTGTATTATGGTTTGGAAGATTGACATTCCTTCTGATGACTGTGCAATACCCAACCGTAATAGTAGTTGGTAAAGGTTTAATTCGTGTAATCACCATGAGCGGGCTATCTATCTTAGAAGGTCCTATCTTGAGAATAATCCAGGACCATGTTTCAAAAAGGACTAGATGAACCCTTGAGTTAATTCTTCTATTTAGGGCGTATGATTAAGAATGGTATTAACCTGCTATCGTTGCTTTGATTGAAACTCTTCTGCACTTTTATCTGCTTCATGTCATGAAGGTACGTCAGAGTTTGGAGTGTTCTTCATGAATTGTGATTGATGGTTATTATTTTACCTCCTTAGAAGAATTCGATACGATATGTATGGACTCCGTATAGTTAGCTATTAAGACTTCAAGGAAAATAAATGACTACAGTAGGTCAGTGGTGGACCATCATAAGGCAGCAATGATTCTGCGAGTAATGAGCTGATTACAACCGTGAGAGTTGTATTGGAATGGTTGTTGAGATTGAGTATCACTAATCGGGTCGTGGTAGTGTATAAGTTATCATTGATAGACTAATTAAGTAGAGTGTCTACCTATTGAATATTTATTCTTTCTTATCAATAGAGAGTCGTATTATATACGAGGAAGGTTGCGGTGCAAGCATAGAATTCAAGTAACGATGATGTCTAGAATGAGATCCCAGATTCGATTTTCGATGTCGAGGGAGTTTCAAAGGTAATTGTGTATAAGCTCGAGGAAGGGCATGGGTCCATAGAATGATGGACGGGATAGCGAAAATATTTAGGCACGTGAAATGCGATGCTATAATACTTGATGTTGAGATAAATACATATATGTTTTGTTCTTCTATGACAAACCTCTATAGTTCAGAGGTAGATCCCAAGCCAGATATTTTATGGCAATAAATTTTTTTTTTATGAATATACAATTCTCTTCAATTCGTTCTTTTCTCTTCTTTTCATTTCATGTAAGCTGAGAAGAACAACCCTTCCAGAAGGGGAGGTATTGCCGAATGACTATCTATTTGTGTGATAGAAGCCGAGTAGGATACCAGCTATTGTTTAATTGCTTGTCAAGTACTAAAGGCTGGCCACCTTCTGTACTAACTATACGATATAACAAGTGTTCATGATCATAGTGATCTCTCAACAAATTCCTTTACTTCTATTTGATTGATCAAATTTTGGAAAATAGAAACAACTGAAAAATGAGTAATAAAATTGTGATAGTATTCGGGATGGGAACACATTCGTGATACTAAGGTTGACGTGGTTATTAAAAGGTTAAAGAACGCTAACGAGCAAAAGTATAACCAGTATAATATTAGAAACGGAAGGTGATAGCGATTACGAACTGGAAAAGAATGGGTATTGAGAAGCAAAAGCTATAATGATTAGAAGCTATGATGAGAGTCTGTGCAATAGACTTGAAAGAATTTGGAATGATCACTTAACGCGGATTTAGTTATATCACGACAATAGATCATATGTCATTATCGAGGTGTCACCTTATGAGATCCTTGAGGGAAGATAATGTCGATCTCCCTTATGTTAGGATGAAGTTGTAGAGCGCAAGATGCTCGGACCCGCAGTAGTCCAAAGGACCAGGGATATAATAGATCTAATCAGAGGACGGCTGGTAGTAACCCAAGATGGACATAAGAGGTATGCTGATTTGACTCAAAAAAAGGACAAAGAGTATGAAATAGGGGGCCTAGTAATGTTATAGGTATCCCCTTGGAAACCCTTGAAAAGGATTGATGAGGTTCGGAAAGAAAGGAAAGCTAAGTCTACAATTTGTTGGACCCTTGGATATATTAAGACGTTTGGGAAGTTAGCATATGAGCTAGCCCTACCCCCGAACCTGTAGCAAGTTCATAACGTGTTCCACGTATCAATGTTAAGGAAGTGTAATTCAGATTCCAGATAAATAGAGGCGTATGAGGGCATAGACATGCAACCAGACGTAACCTATATGGAGCAACCAGGAAGGGCTATAGAGTGAAAAGGAACAAGTGCTTAGGGGAAGGATTATCAAACTAGGCAGAGTTTGGTGGCAGGACCACAATATGGGAAAATTTACTCGAGAGTTAGAAAGTGTAATGCTAAGAAAGTATCCCCATTTATTTTCTATTTGATTCCGGGACGGAATCCTTTTAAGGAGGGGAGACTGTAATAACCCCAATTTTTGAGAAATTTTGAAACCCTTATGAATAGTGTTTTTGCTGAACGAGAAAAATTTTCATGCCACGCTATGTAGGGGTTCTGTTATTGATCTTATGGGATATTATTAGTACTCTATGTGGTATATAAGTGTATGTAAAGATCGTCAGAATCCAATTCCGAACACTTTGATTTTTCCCGGAAATCCACAAGATACGGAGAGAATTGAGTATAAGGTAACAGGATAAAAAGGATTTAAATTAAAGGATTATAAGAGAGGATCATAGAAGGAATACAATATATTGAGAAAGGTTAAGGGAACCTAAGTAATAAGATCCCGGGTATGATCCCTCGAACGATAAACGAAAACGAAAGTTAAGCGAACCGTATAACAGATCAGCGGTCATTAGGCAAACAATTAAAAGCTAATCAAAGGGATTAGTGGGGGTGATGTCATCCAACCAATAGAAAGAGGACAAAGGAGGGGTGATGACATCACAAAGTGATGTAGGCATGACATAGAAGGGAAGGAAGTGTGGTTGAATTATAACCCACAAAATCAAGGTTAATTAAGTCATTAACCAAAAACAACACAAAAAATCAACCAACCAAGCAAATCATTTCATTTTCATCAAACAAAACATAAAAACCTCTTTCTTCCCAAGCTAACTCTCGGCTTCTTTCTTAAAATTTGAAGATCCAAGCTCCACCACTTACTATTTAGCAAGGTAATTATCTAAGCTTCCCCATGGATAGTTACATACTTCCTATAAGTTTAAGCTTCTAATTCCAAGCCAATCTTTTTCTATAAATCAAGGAAGAAGATGGTGAATAGTAACCTTCAAGAAATAACTTTAGTTTTCTTGAATTTTTATGAAAGATTAAGGTGATACAAGCAAGGATCAAGGTTCTTTAGGCATTCAAAGCTCTTGTGTTGTGTTAAAAATCTTCAAGGAAGGTATAATCTCTTAACCAAGCTTTGTTATTGAATGTTAAGAGAATAATATGAGTATTTTAGTTCATGAGAGGCTTGATGGTTGTGTATGTAGAGATTAGTGAGTTTTGGGATGTTGTTGGATTGGTAAATGTTGTTGTTTTGATTAAAAGAACTTAAGTATGATTAAAGTTAAGCTTAGGCATAAGTATGAATGATTAAATTGAATTGGTTGGGGTTGTTATGATGTGATGAGGATGGATGTTGGTTGTATGTTGGATTTGAGGTTGATTTGGAATGGGTTTGAATGGTTTAAAATATTGGAAATCGCGTAAACATAGCCGTCGTAATGTCCGATTTTCTTTGGACTGTTTTTGTGCATAGCATTAGGACCCGAGAACCCCCTGCTAGATTATGACCACTGCCATGTTTAGATAGCTCATGTTAAGAGCTTCGTTTTGATATGTAGTTCGTTCGATTCCGATGCACGGTTTAGGAGAAACGACCGTTTCAAGTAACGGCGTTTCGCGAACGAAACTTTTCCCCTCGCCTTACTTTGAAACATAGGTTAAAGACCAATAAGGGTTAATTAATGTATGAAACATTTATGGTAAGTGTGTTAGGCAGTTGGTAAGACACTTGCGAAGGAATCGCTTTAAAACTCGTAAAGGTTAAATTATTAAAAATGGTGGAGCCGAGGGTACCCGAGTGACTTAAGCGAATCAGTGAGCGCAAAACAAGCGTTAGAGTCTAAGTTAGTTAAAGTATAGATTTACAAGTGATTTTGGTTTAATTCCAACTTACTTGTTGTTTATAGGTTACCAGACTCGTCCCGAGCCTTTTATCACCCCAAGTCGCTCAGGCAAGTTTTCTACCCGTTATACTGTTGTTGTGATGAATATATGGATATGCATTATCTTGTGATAGATGCATGTTTATATTAGCAAATGTTGCAATATATTGAACCATGCTGATATGGTATATATATGCATGCCTGTTTCGTATTCTTTCCATATATATCTGTTGATTCAGTTGATAATACCTATGCTAGAGGATAGCGGTAACTTGCATATACCCTTAGTATAGGGACCCAAAGGTGAAAATATTTTCTAAAACCGGGAGTCGAGGATCCGAGTAGATTTTGTATATATGGATATGGATATATATATATATATTTATATATATATGTATGGTTATAGTTTTCCAAACTATTAATCGAATAAGGTTTATTCGATAACTTTAGCTTTATTTTATTATTGAATATTATTTCGAATATAATTCGAAGGCGTATGACTCCTTTTATTTATTTAATTGAATATTATTTGAATATTCATTCGAGGACTTATGACTCCTTTTATTTTATTAATGAATATTATTTTGAATATTCATTCGAGGGCTTATGACCCTTTTATTTATTTATCTGAATATTATTTGAATATTCATTCGAGGGCTTATGACTCAGTTTATATTATTTATTGAATATTTTTGAATATTCATTTGAGGATCTATGACTCCGATTATTTGCTGAGATATATTCTTTATTTTATTAAAGAATACGGTGTAAATAATCAAACTTATTTTCGATTATTCAAATAAAGATAGTACTTTTATATAAGTATATCTTTGGTTATTTAATATCCATTTCAAGTATAAGTTTTAATACTTCTACTTTGATTATTTTTATAAGGATTATCTTTATGAGAAAATGGTGGGGTTGTACTACTACGACTGATCATCGTAAGTGGTCTTCCTGGCGCGGCAAACTCCCGTAATGAGTTCATCATCCAATTGGATAATTTCTGCAACACTACCCAGAGCACTTCGATAGAAAGGCTACGGTTGGGCGATTGTTGAGTGTTGGCAGGGTCAAGTTTTCAGAATGATGTTTACATCAAATGAAGTATCTCGTAACTTCATTTTATTTTGATAATATTTTAAAGATTTAATCTATTCAAATCTTGTCTTATAGTCTCATCTATGTGATGAACTTTTAAAACTAATTATAACTTGAACGGTGGTAGTTCAAGTAGTATTTGGAAAAGATATTAGTATATTGGAGTATCTTGTAACTTCATCTTTTAAACTTATATCTAGTAAATGATTATCTTATGCATGACAAAGATTTTCAGAAAAACGTTGAGACAAGGTTAGATATATGAGATCACCTTGCAACGATATTTTTATACAGTTATACACTGGAACTCTGTGTGTATTATGCATGGAAGAGGACTTCCAATATTTTGAAAAGTATATATGTATATATATATACTGAATATTTTGCGACTTCATCGCATTAAGATATCAACTTGGTTCATTTCTTTTGACCAAGACTTTCATGAGTACTATGAGAAGGCTCATATATTGTTAATCATTATACATATTATTTTGGTGGGCTTGCTGCTCACCCTTGCTTTCTTCTTTCATCACACAACATCAGATAGACAAGATGAACAGGACCAAGCTCCCGATTCGTAAGTGATTAGGAGACGTTCCGCAGTTTTCTAGAAGCACTGGTGTTTCCATAGCTGAGGTAGGAACTACCAATAGGCTAGGCTTTCAACTTCTGATGTACCAGATTTATGTATATTTATGAATTGTAATAATGGCAAAGAAATGTAAATTTATTCAGAAAACCTTTTAAGGTATATTGGCAGATAATTGTGGAATAAAATGACTTGTGGTTATTTTTGGATGTTCATCTCTAAGACTATAACGTGTGGTGTGTGTGTTTATTGTGGGGTCACAGTACAGAGTAGTTGAGTAATTGTTAAGATTGGATGTTATTAAGGGAAATGGAACTCGTGACAACCCGGATCCCCGACCCCAGATTTGGGGGTGTTACAAAAGAGCCCACTCGTGATCAATTATGCATAACACATATTTTTCTTTTTTTCTTCTTTTTTTCTCTTTTTTTTCTTTTCTCTTTTCAACTATTTCTGAACGAGTGCGTTTCGCTCCATCTCACTCAACCCTAGACTACCCCTATAAATATGAGCCGGCTACTAGCCATTTGACGCCTAGCCACAACAACTAGCAATAAAATCCACTATTTTTCTCCAATTCTATAAATCCATGTTACTTCGTCACTAAGAGAATATCATAAATTCTAGACATAAACAAGTGATTAAACCTCAACAAACAAACAAGCTATGATCATGATCTAGCACTCAAGCAACCTATAAGACTTAGTGAAAATTTTCTTGTTTCTAGCATGCAAATTAATCTGTTATGACTAAACATTCCTCTATACGACATCACTACACTTGAATCAAAATCACAAATTAATCGGAAAAGCAACCTAAGGGATCATGATATAATTCCAATGCATCTATATGCAACATACGAACATGATAACAAATACGCAAACAAAAAAAAAATTAACTACATGACAAATATGCAAACTATATGAACTAAACTATCATGAATATACATCTATATGGACTCAAACACAAATATTCCTTAACTACCACCCCCAAACATAAAATTTTCACTGTCCTAAGTGAAGGTAATAGCAAGGAATCAAGGCATACCTACTCAGAATCAGAATGATCATCACCCTCCACGGGTGGAGTGTCAGGAGGCGGGTACACATAATCCTCTCCAAAATCTGGCCACTGGATGTCAACCCCCATGGCTTTAAAAGCTGTACCCGGTGCCTGAGTAAGATCTTGCACAAACCTGCTCTGGATGTCATACATCGCATCCATCCACCTCGTCAAGTGCTTACACTGCACCGAGTCCAAAACCAGCACTATCCTCTGCCTCCTGCTGCTGCTACTGCGAAGAACCAACCTCACCTATTTGATGTCTCCACGCTGCTCTGCGTGCCTAAGTTGAAACACCAGCTTACGTTTGATTAGCTAGCTGGCCACCCGGCAAATGATCATAGGTGTATCCTAGCCCTTTCTCATCGGCCTTCCCACCAAACCACTCCTGCATGCTCAAGATTGTAGAACTGTCAATGGGGGCGCTCGGTAACTGAAGCTGCTCGTGTGCGTGCCAATGAAAACCCACCGCCACACAAAGCTCAGTCACAATCGAGGTATAAGGAATAGACCCCGTAGTGCTACCACGCAAAAACCGCAGAATACCCTGATAAATAACAGACCCGAGATCCACATAATCTCCCTGTAAAATCCCCCATAACAACTTTTCACGATCCACGTCACATCATGCACATAAGAAGAAGGCATGATGTTTGCATAAATAAAAGCATTCCAAGCACGAGCAAACCTGTTCATGCATGAGGCAGGGAAATTGAGATACTCGTTCGATCCCCTCTTGAACTTCCAGTGAGTTTTCGGGATACATAGAGTAGCAACAATCAAATCCAAATCAAAATCCTCCCCCGTCTTAGTAACCCATTCCTCCTGAGTTGGCTATCTCTCGGGTTGGTTGATAACCCTACGAATAGCCTCCGGGCTGTAGTCCACCGTCAACCCCCGCACTATCGTATACCCATTCTTATCAGCTTTTGCGTTCGCATAGAACTCGCGAACGAACTCATATGCACAGCAGCGGGTGCCTCATAAAATGAAACACATCACATCTCCAAGATCATCTCAAGAAGCTTACCATCCTTACCCGAAGGTAGAAAACCCCTCTCCTTTGGTACCTGCTTATTTAACAACCTTGCATACTCCGCTTCAGCCTTCGGAATAACAAACCTAGGCCTCGTACCCCAACACTCAAAGAATCGGTAGTAGCGGGGTTAGTGCTACTGCTAACTTGAGTGCGGGCTCTCTTGGGTGCTATTGAAATTGATTAAGTGAGATAAAAGAGGTGTATAGAGAGATTTTGGGTTTGAGAAAATAAGAATAATATGGATATGGATGTATGTAATTTTGTGTATATATAAAGAATTGGAATTAGAAGTGGGATATGATTGTGGGTTAGTGGGGCTAATGGGTAGGGTTTAGAATTGATAAGGAGTAGGAATTAGGGTAGTACGAGGAGTTAAAATTGGCTTGGGTTTTGTTTTTGCTTTGAATTTTCGGATTTTTTCTATTTTTTTCTTCACAAGGGGGCAGCGCGGCCGCCCCGCCAGGCAGCGCGAGCGCGCCGTGTTTCTGCTATTTCAGCGCGGCCGCCCGGCTTCCCAGCGCGGGCGCACCGTGATTCTGGAAAAAGTCCCTAATTTTCAGTTTTTCTGATTTTTTTGTGTTTTCTTTTGGTTTTTTTCTTCCTTCTATCTTCAACTAATGTACAACAAACATGGGTTGCCTCCTAAGAAGCGCTTGGTTTACGTCGCTAGTTTGACGTAGAATTCCGAGATCAAGTTGACAATAAAACGACACTAACCACCTCACGATTTTCCATATTTCCATAGTAATGCTTCAAATGCTGTCCATTCACGTTGAATGCTTGGCCTAGATCATTCTCAAAAATTTCCACGACTCCATGTGGAAACACATTGTTGACAAAAAATGACACTGACCATCTCAACTTCAATTTTCCAGGAAAAAGATGGAGACGAGAGTTGAACAAACTGGTTGCCCCGACACAAATGATTTTAGCACTAGACCCCTATCATGCCACCTCTTGACTTTCTCCTTGTAAATTTTGTTGTTCTCATACGCTTGAAGTCGAAACTCGTCAAGTTCATTCAATTGAATCATCCTTTTCTTACCAGCTGCATCCATATCAAGGTTAAATTTCTTCAAAGCCCAATATGCCTTGTTCTCTAGCCTCACAGGAAAATGACATCCTTTACCATAAACCAATTGAAATGGTGGCATGCCTAGCGGAGTCTTGAATGTCATTCGATATGCCCAAACAGCTTCATCCAGCTTCAAAGACCAATCCTTGCTCGATGGACATACAACTTTCTCTAGAATATGCTTGATCTCTCTGTTAGACACTTCAGCTTGACCATTAGTCTGAGGATGATAAGCTGTAGCAATGCGATGATTCACATTATATCTCTACATCATAGCAGTGAACTTGCGATTGCAGAAATGCGATCCTTCGTTACTGATTATGACTCTTGGAGTTCCGAATCTTGTGAATATCTGCGTGTGAAAAAAAATAAGCACTACCTTTGCATCATTCATCGGCGAAGCCTTGACTTCCACCCATTTTGATACATAATCGACCGCCAACAAGATATACCGATTATTGTAAGATGAGACAAATGGCCCCATGAAGTCAATTCCCGAAACATCGAAGACCTCAACCTCCAGAAGCACATTAAGAGGCGTCTCATCTTTCTTTGAAATATTACCAACAAGATGACAATGATCACACTTCAAAACAAACTGATGCGTATCCTTGAACAATTTAGGCCAGAAGAATCCTGCTTGAAGGATACGAGCTGCTGTATTCTCTCCACCATAGTGTTAGGACAAAAATACGCGCTAATATTCGCGCAAGTATAAGTGATCGCAAGTAATATAGAATTAATTCTAGTTCATTCCGGCAGAAACTGGTTTAGGTTAACTTTAATCAATGCACTTATGCAACAATGTTATGGTTATTATTCAATGCTAAGACGATCATAAATTGAGATTGTCTATAACTACGATTAACTAAGAGATTATACTAAAGATTATTAACTAAGAGATTCAAAAGGAATTGATTACTATATGACACAAATATGGGATTCTAACTTCATTACTACTTCGTTCAATAGCTTTCTTGTTCTTAACCTTAGCATGCAATTATGATGACAACTAATTAGACAACACGAAACTAGTAAACACCAACTTTTGTTGTAGGAATACCCTACTACCAGACATCCACAAAAGAGATAGAAACTGAATAGACACCAATTATATTGAGACCCTATATGTCTATAGAATTTGACAACATAACGGTTTAATGTGCAAGTTATCAATCGTGATTACATAGGGCAAGTAAGATGGTTAAAATTACCTACGAATCATGCATATCAAATACATGAACCTATGCTAGCATGACAAGTTCTAAACCCCTAACTTCACTTTCGCTTCATTAGAGATTAACACGCTATCTTATAAGTTCGCGACGCTTATAAGAGGAATAAGCTTAACCAATACTAGGATATCATACAATCACCACACACTAAGGTATCAAAAAAAATTAGCTAAAGAAATCCATAAGTAAATCCGTTAGAACCCCATGATAACAATTAGCCCATAATTAGACTCATCATCATCGTGGGTTCCGATGAAAGCATGGTATAATAAACGTAGTCTTTATACTGAATAAATAATAAACCAAGTACGTTAAACAAGAGTATAGGTTCAACAAATAAGAAAACTAGCATCCAAGATTACAACTTAAAACAAGAATCACAAGAATAAACTATATCCTATTCCCCTTGGTTAAATTGTGTTAAACGGTCTTCTTATGTCTTCTCCTTAAGCTCTGGTACGTCGTGTTATTGAAAACCGATCTTAAGTTATCATTATATAGCAGCCCATGCAGATTAGAAGTCCAGAAAATTAGAATTGTAGTAGAAACATGATTCCTGAAAATCGACCCGGCACGGGCGCACGCTTCACCAGCGCGGGCGCTGCAATTCTGTATCTTCGGTGCGGCCGCACGCTACCACAGCGCAGGCGCGCTGACCTTCTGGAAAATCTTTATTTTCTTGTTTTCTTGGATGGTTTGAGTTGGCAATTGTAACACCCCCAGATCCGGGGTCGGGGATCCGGGTCGTCACGGTCTTTCTTTCCACAATATCACTTCACTTAATTAATAATAAATAACCTTACGCTGTGACCCCACACTAACACACACCACAACCCGTTATAGTCTCAGAGATGAAATTGAAATAAGTACAAGTCTTTGAATCCACAATTTAAAAGTTATTACAACCCAAAATGATTATTTGATAATTTACAGTTAATTGCCATTATCTGCCACAAGTTATAATTATACATAATTTGATTCTCAAAAGTAGAGTGCCTGATCTACCAATAGATCTACCTCTGCAGCTATAGCAGCCACAACATCATCGGGAAGACGCGGGACGCTTCCCACGCGCTTGCGCTGGGTCTGCTGGAGTCTGGCCATCTTTCCTAACTGTTGTTGTGTGATGAAGAAATAAAGCAAGAGTGAGCCTTACAGCTCGCAAGATAATATATAGTGATAACAATAATATAAGTATCTAAATGGATACTTACTAGAATCTTTTATCATGTGTAAGATAATTACTTACTAGATATAAGTAAAAACAAGGGATGAAGTTACCAAATACTTCACTATACTTATATCATTTATAAAGCTACTTGAACTACCACTGTTCAAAGTATAATTAGCTTTTACCAGTTCATCACATAGATGAGACTACAAGACAAGATTTGAATAGATTAAACCTTTGAAATATTATTAAAGGAAATGAAGTTATGATATACTTCATTAAGTTTTGATATATATATATATATATATCCACATATACATCTTCTTTATACATTTCCTGAAAACCTCTGTCATGTAAAGTATGAACAGAGTTTGAAACATCCAATAAATTTTGGGAAAGGAAAAGAATTTTGGCATAAACCAGGTATCTCGCTGATCAGGCAAAGATACCAATAAGTAACCTTTTCTACTAGTAGATGGACGAATTCCCCACTGGTCATCACCCTGGTCTCAATAGGACCTTATGCTGGACTGCCACTCAGCCACTTATGCATTTGATGGACTCCCACTGAGCCACTTATACTATCATGGACGCCCACTGAGCCCATGTTGCTTATGCCGACTCAATAGATGGACTTACTTCCCGAACGTTGGGTAAGTAATCAATTCATTTACCAAAACTGCAACCTTGTTGCGAATATAAAATACACCACAGAGTCGGATCCCTCAGGTTTTGAGCAAGTATTTAAATCCCCTTAAAAATAAAGATCTTAAATATAAAAATGAGTTTTGGGATCCGCTCTAACTTTTAAAAATCATTTTGAAGACTCGAAAATACTTTAAAGAGTGTTTGGAGTAAAGCTGATTTAATGAAGTAAATCAGTCCCCAGTATATTTAGAAAATGTCTGAATATTATTATTTAAATAATATTCCCATAAAGAATAATCTTTATAAAAATAATTGAAGTAGAAGTATTAAAACTTATACTTGAAACGAGTATTAAATAACCAAAGATATACTTATACGAAAGTACTATCTTTATTTGAATAATCGAAAATAAGTTTGATTATTGACACCTTATTCTTTAATAAAATAAATAATATATTGCAGTAATAAGCGGAGTCATAATACCTCGAATGAATATTATAAATAATATTCATAAAATAAAGGAGTCATACATCCTCAAATGAATATCAAAGTAATATCCAATAATAATATAAAAGAGTCATAAGCCCTCGAATAATATTCGAAATAATATTCAATAAATAATATAAAGAGTAATAAGCCCTCGAATGAATATTCAAATAATATTCATTTAATAAAATAAAGAAGTCATAAGCCCTCGAATGAATATTCAAATAATATTCAATTAATAAAATAAACTGAGTCATAAGCCCTTGAATGAATACTCAAATTAATATTCAATTAAGTAAAATAAAGGTATCGAATAAACCTTATTCGATCAATAGTTTTAAAAACTATATCCATATATATATATAAATATATATATATATATATAAATATATATATATATAATATACTCGGGAACATCGACTCCCGGTTTAGAAATATGTTCACCTTTTATCCCCTATACTAAGGGTATACACAACTACTTGCTTATTTCTAGCATAGGTATTATGCAACTATAAGCATTGAAATCAACAGATAGATAACCAGATTACGAAACAGACATGCATATATACCATATCAGCATGCTCCAATATATCGCAAAATTTGCTAATAACAATCATGCACTATCACAAGATAATGCATATACACATATACATCACCACAACAGTATAACGGGTAGAAAACTTGCCTGAGCGACTTGGGGTGATAAAAGGCTCGAGACGAGTCTGGTAACCTATAAACAACAAGTTGGAATTAAACCAAAGTCACTTGTAAATCTATACTTTAACTAACTTAGACTCTAACGCTTGTTTTGCGCTTACTGATTCGCTTAAGTCACTCGAGTACCCTCGGCTCCACCATTTTTAATAATTTAACCTTTACGAGTTTTAAGGCGATTCCTTCGCGAGTGTATTACCAACTGCCTAACACACTTACCATAAATGTTTCATACCTTAATTAACCCTTTTTGGTCTTTAACCTATGTTTCAAAGTAAGGCGAGGGGAAAAGTTTCGTTCGCGAAACGCCGTTACTTGAAACGGTCGTTTCTCCTAAACCGCGCATCGGAATCGAACGAACTACATATCAAAACGAAGCTCGTAACACGAACTATCTAAACATGGCAATGTTCATAATCTAGCAGGGTTTCTCGGGTACTAATGTTATGCACAAAAACAGTCTAAAGAAAATCGGACGTTACGACAGCTATGTTTATGCGATTTCCCAATTTAAAACCATTCAAAACCAACCCAATTCAACCTCAATCCAACATACAACCAACATCCATCCTTATCACATCATAACAACCCCTACCAATTCAATTTTAACATTCATACTTATTCCTAAGATTGAATTTAATTATACTACATTCTTTTAACCAAAACAACAACATTTACCATTCCATTCCAATACCATTTCAATCCCAAACTCTAAATCACAAACATTAAGCTACAATATCACCCTACTAATCAAAATCATCTTATAATACATAGGAATCTAGGGTTTGGAGATGATATACCTTCCTTGAAGTGGTGGGAGGAGCTAGGAAGCCTTAAGAAGCTTTGAGAAGTCTTAGGAATGCTTGGATCTTCAAGGAAATCAAGAAAAATTTCAAGTTAAAAACTTGAAAACACTATTCATTGTCTTCTTCTTTGATTAAATGAAGAAGATTGAGAAGGAATTGATGGCTTAAACTCATGATATAGCCCTAACTAAGCATAAAGATGATTAGGGAATTATCTTACCAATTTAGGAGGCTTGGATCTTGAGTTTTGAATTTCTTGCCCTTTAAAATGATAAAAAGCCGAGAGCAAAGATGAACAATGCCTTGGTTTCTTTTTGATTTTGATGAAGAATGAATTTTCTTGGCTTGGTTGACTTGTTTTTGTGTTTGATTTAGTTAATTACCTAGTTGCCCTTGATTTTGTATGGTTAAAAAGCCACCACATCTCCTTCCTTCCCATGTCATGCCCATGTCATGTGGTGATGTCATATTTCCCTCCTTGTCGTCTTCTCATTGATTGGGTGACATCACTCTCTCTAATCCCTTTGATTAACTTCCTAATTGTTTGCCTAATGACCGTTGATCTGTTATACGGTTCGCTTAACTTTCGTTCTCGTTTATCGTTTGAAGGATCATACCCGGGATCTTATTACTTATGTTCCCTTAACCTTTCTCAATACATTATATTCCTTTTTATGATCCTCTATTATAATCCTTTAATTTAAATCCTTTTTATTCTGTTACCTTATACTCAATTCTTTCTGTATCTGGTGGATTTCCGGGAAAAACCAAAGTGTTCGGAATTGGATTCTGAGGATCTTTACATACACTTATATACCATATAGAGTACTAATAAAATCTCAGAATATCAATAACAGAACCCCTACATAGTGTGGCATGAAAAGTTTTCTCATTCAGCAAAAACACTATTCATTAGGGTTTCAAAAATTTCCAAAAATTGGGGTTATTACAGTCTCCCCTCCTTAAAAGGATTCCGTCCCGGAATCAGATAGAAAATGAATAGGGATACTCTCTTAGCATTGCACTTTCTAACTCCCAAGTAAATTTTCCCACATTGTGGTCCTACCACCAAACTCCGCCTAGTTTGATAATCCTTCTCCTAAGCACTTGTTCCTTTTCACTCTATAATCCTTCTTGGTTGCTCCATATAGGTTACGTCGGGTTGCGTGTCTATGTGCTCATATGCCCCTATTTGTCAGCCATCCGAATTACACTTCCTTAACATTGATACGTGACTTGCTACACGTTCGGGGGTAAGGCTAGCTCATATGCTAACCTCCCAATACTTCTTAATATATCTAAGGGTCCGACACATTATGGACTTAGCTTTCCTTTCTTTCCGAACCTCATCAATCCTTTCCAAGGGATACCTATAATATTACTAGGTCCCCTATTTCATACTCTTTGTCCTTTCGTGTCAAATCAACATACTTATCATGTCCATCTTGGGCTACTACCAGCCGTCCTCTGATTAGATCTATCATATCCTTGGTCCTTTGGACCACTGCTGGTCCGAGCATCTTGCACTCTACAACTTCATCCTAACATAAGGGAGATCGACATTGTCTTCCCTCAAGGATCTCATAAGGCGATATCTCAATACTGACATATGATCTATTGTCGTAAGAAAACTCAATCCGTGTTAAGTGATCATTCCAAATTCTTTCAAGTCTATTGCACAGACTCTTATTATAGCTTTTAGCATTAGAGCTTTTGCTTCTTAATACCCATTATTTTCCAGTTCGTAATCGCTACTACCTTCCGTTCCTAATATTATACTGGTTATACTTTTGCTCGTTAGCGTTCTATAACCTTGTAATAACCACGTCAACCTTAGTATCACGAATGTGTTTCCATTCTGAATACTACCACAACTTTATTACTCATTTTTCAGCTGTTTCTATTTCCCAAAGTTTAATCAATCATATAGAAGTAAAGGAATTTGTTGAGAGATCACTATGATCATGAACACTTGTTATATCGCATAGTTAGTACAGAAGGTGGCCAGCCTTTAGTACTTGACAAGCAATTAAACAATAGCTGGTATCCTACTCGGCTTCTATCACACAGATAGATAGTCATTCGGAAATACCTCCCCTTCTGGAAGGGTTGTTCTTCTCAGTTTACATGAAATGAAAAGAGAGAAAAGAACGAACTGAAGAGAATTGTATATATGAAAAAAATATTGCCATAAAATATCTGGCTTGGAACCTACCTCTGAATTATAGAGGTTTGTCATAGGAGAACAAAACATATATGTATATATATCAACATCAAGTATTATCGCATCGCATTTCACATGCTTAAATATTTTTGTTATTCCGTCCATCATTCTATGGACCCATTCTCTTCCTCGAGCTTATACTCAGTCACCTATGAAACTCCCTCGACATCGAAAATCGAATCTGGAATCTCATTTTATACATCATCGTTAATAGAATTCTATGCTTGCACCGCAACCTTCCTCGTATAGTAATAAGACTCTCTATTGATAAGAAAGAATAATATTCAATAGGTAGATACTCTACTTAATTAGTCTATCAATGATAACTTATACACTACCACGACCCGATTAGTGGTACTCAATCTCAACACCCATTTCAATACAACTCTCACGGTTGTAATCAGCTCATTACTCGCAGAATCATTGCTGCCTTACTATGGTCCACCACTGACCTATTGTAGTCATTCATTTTCCATGAAGTCTTAATAGCTAACCATACGGAGTCCATACATCTCGTATCTAATCTCCTAAGGAGTTAACATAACCACCAATCACAATTCATGAAGAACACTCCAAACTCTGACGTACTTTCATGACATGAGTTAGATAAAATTGCAAAAGAGTTTCAATCAAAGTAACGATAGCAGGTTAATACCATTCTTAATCATATGCCTTTGATAGAAGACTTAACTCAAAGGTTCGTTTAGTCCTTTTGAAATATGGTCCAGGCTCATTCTCAAGATAGTACCTTCTAAGATAGATAGCCCGCTAATGGCGATTACACGAATTAAACCTTTACCCAACTACTATTACGGTTGAGTATTGCACAGTCATCAAAAGGAATGTCGATCTTCCGAACCGTAATACAACCTTCCCGGCTTCAACCATCATCACTGTATTCCTTTGGCACACGCGCCTATAATTATCCTCTTACCTTTAAAGTGTCGGCCACCTCTTTGGCCTTTCCTGATAGTAAAATTTCCTTACAGTCAATGTCATTTTAACCACCTCCAAATAAATTTTCTACCTTATTTCAATCACAGCTTATGTGAAAATGCTTTTCTTTAATATCTGATGAGTAAATAAAATAAAAAAAAATATCACCATTTTTCCATAAGTTATTGCCTCAATCTTTAGAGGTTAATCACTGTCACGACTGACTCTCAATCATACTTAGAACATCTTTTATCTTAGGTCCTAATTGCCCTGAACAATTTCGACCTATACTGGTTCGATTCGTACTTTCTCGTGGTTTAACACGTGCCTCACTTGGCAACATTATAATTACGTCATATTTCCTTTATCAACATTTCTATTCTTGAGAATTTTGAATATTACCTTTCTCCTTGTAAAACCTCTAAGGTTATCCTTCAATCGTTCCTCCTGTATTCCCTAGATACAGGGCATATCACAATACCATTTACTAATACTAGAACCATTGTCTATATTCTTCTGAAAAATTTCTCCACTGATTCTTAAAGGTTGTTGTTACCTTAACCCTTTCCCAATCATACTGTCAAAACTCATACTGTCCCTATTAAGGGTGACATGCCAACCTTTATGTAGTCCCCTAGGATTCATTTTAAGTTACCAATGTTCTATCCTTAATTCCACCTTTAAAAGGTACCTGCATCCTTCCATGGATAAATCAAGTCATATATCCTTGATAGATTATCTTATTCATCATTCCCACCTCGATAGTCTATACCTAACTTCATAATAGCATCCTTATTCAAATTGAGGTCAATCCATATGGCCTCCAAAAGATAACAATGGTCATCCGCTTTTCTTTCCTGATTTGGTAATGATAATATGGATGTTCTGGAAGATATTGGTCATGTTCAACGTGAACTTCTTCTTAATAATTCCTTATTTACTTTTGTTGTTTATCTCAACAGTCATCTCAATGTTGGGATACCTCTCATACCTGGCGTCTCCCTTTCTGAGTATCGAGCCACCGGTCTTACATTTCACATTATTGAAGGTCACTTCCTTCATCCAATTTTCCTACTTTCTTACTTTCTTGTCTCCTTAGTCTATCCGCGTCTTATTATTTATCCTTCGAACTATCTAAAGGTTTCCTTGAATCCTCCCAACTTAAAGGGGATAAAATGTACATAACTCGTATGCCTTCAACCATCAACTTTAACTCATGGTGAATCACCCTCATACCAATGATTACATACTTTCCTATTTCTATTGCTACGAGTCTTTAGGGTTTCCTCATACCCGACTCCCTTATCATACCTCAAACTCTATTGCCTTTATATCCCTCTCCACTTCAGTTCCTTTTTATTTCCCTTTATCTTATCATTATTTCATGAACCAACACAACATAAGCATTGATTTCAAACATCCCGTCATTCTGGATTCGTGTCCTTAGAACGAATCTTGACAACTTTTACAACTTAGATTCATAATTCATCATACTCGTCTGCCTTTGTTCTGGATCTAAAGCTTTTACTCTATCTCTATAACCTTGGGAAGTACTTTCCTGAAAACAATTGACTGAACTTAAATTAGTTTATTATAATCTTTTGCTCCGTGCCTTCCTTGGTCTTTCACCAGCGGGTGGTCTCTCTCTTAGGAGGGTAAGTGATAAAAATAGTCTTTTGTGATTCGTCAATCATTTAGAATCTCAAATGATTCCTATATTTCCTTTAGCCAGGCTCTTGCCTCGACTGGGTCAGCTTGTTCCTTGGAACTCTGAGAGCTTAGCGACTTAAAGGTCATGAAAGAATTTCCTACAGCATTGTTTCCTCAAGGTGGTGGTTGGGGATAATAGTCTAAGTTCTTTTTAGACAGGTCCATGAATTTCCGTATAGGAGTACCGTCTCGGGTCTCCTTTCCTTACTCGACTTTCTGTTTCCTTAGTATGAAATGTTTCATCCTTCTCCCATACTTGGGGTTATCTTATACGTTAAAATTCTTGTTTTCCACTTCATTATATTATGGGCTCCTTCTTTCTTAATGGCAATCTCCCTGATTATCACATTCGGGGTTTGCCCTAAATCTTATTCCTCGAGCTATGGATTTCATCTAAGATCCAGTCCTTAAGCTCTTAAATGTTTGGAACCCAAATTCTTTAGGAATACCTCATTATTCCCTTATCATCTTTCTCGGTATTAATCTCTTCTCTATTTATTGGCTCTCTGCCTTCATTCATCACTTTTTCTTGGCACAATATGATCTTTTCCAGTAATTCGGGCTGTATTGCAATCTCAAACAGCTTTTCGGTACCGGCTCCGGTTACCTTCACTTCTATTTCCATTTCCTCAAAATCTCTTATCAACTCTCCCAAAGACATTTTCATCTTGAGTCTCTCCTTTTTACTAAGGGTATCAGCCACCACATTGGCTTTCCCCGAATGATAAAGAATCTCCCACTCATCATTCTTGATTAGCTCTAACCGCCTACTCTGGCGTATGTTGAGCTCTTTCTGCGTGAAAATGTACTAGAGTACTTATGGCTTAGGTAAATCTCGCACTTCTCTCCATACAAGTAGTGCCTCCAATCTTTAGGGCAAAACTATTACCACGAGCCCAAGCTCATGGGTGGGGATATCGAATTTCATATTACCTTAATTGTCTTGACATGTACGCGATTACCTTACCGTGCTGTATAAGCACCCACCCTAAGCCCTTGTGCGAAGCGTCACTACACTTCACAAAATCTCCTTTTCCATCCGGCAACGCCAGCATAGGGGCCGTCACCAACCTTTGCTTCAGTTCTTGAAAGCTGTTCTCGCATTTCTCTGTCCATTCGAACTTCTCAGTATTACGAGTAAGCCGCGTTAAAGGGGCTACTATCTTTACAAACTTGAACGAACCTCCGGTAGTGATCGGCCAATCCTACCTCTGGTAGTTTCCCTAACCATGGTCATCAATTCCTCAATGGTCCTTTATTCATTCTTGTTAGGATCTTTCACGAGATCCTCCTCATCAACAATCCCATCTAGGATAACATCCTCAACCATTACATCCTCAATATGAACATCATCCGGTCCTGCGTTAGGACACTCTATCGGATCCACAATCCGATCTCCAATTAGTAATAAACATCATCGCGCTGTTGCTCCTCAACCTCAAGGTTCGGAGTCCCGCTACCATATATGATAACGAACTACGCTCCTATCACGATATTTATAAGGGTTCCCATAAGGGTTTTAACTGTCAGTACTACGTTAGGTAGCCCGACTATGAACTTGGCAAGAGTTCTTATTATCTTAATGAAGTTATTATCTTAACGTCACATCATCTCTGAGGTTTATAACGCTTGGCTCTGATACCATTTCTGTAACACCCCCAGATCCGGGGTCGGGGATCCGGGTCGTCACGGTATTTCTTTCCACAATATGACTTCACTTAATTAATAATAAATAACCTTACGCTGTGACCCCACACTAACACACACCACAACCCGTTATAGTCTCAGAGATGAAATTGAAATAAGTACAAGTCTTTGAATCCACAATTTAAAAGTTATTACAACCCAAAATGATTACTTGATAATTTACAGTTAATTGCCATTATCTGCCACAAGTTATAATTATACATAATTTGATTCTCAAAAGTAGAGTGCCTGATCTACCAATAGATCTACCTCTGCAGCTATAGCAGCCACAACATCATCGGGAAGACGCAGGACGCTTCCCACGTGCTTGCGCTGGGTCTGCTGGAGTCTGGCCATCTTTCCTAACTGTTGTTGTGTGATGAAGAAATAAAGCAAGAGTGAGCCTTATAGCTCGCAAGATAATATATAGTGATAACAATAATATAAGTATCTAAATGGATACTTACTAGAATCTTTTATCATGTGTAAGATAATTACTTACTAGATATAAGTAAAAACAAGGGATGAAGTTACCAAATACTTCACTATACTTATATCATTTATAAAGCTACTTGAACTACCACTGTTCAAAGTATAATGAGCTTTTACCAGTTCATCACATAGATGAGACTACAAGACAAGATTTGAATAGATTAAACCTTTGAAATATTATTAAAGGAAATGAAGTTATGATATACTTCATTAAGTTCTGATATATATATATATCCACATATACATCTTCTTTATACATTTCCTGAAAACCTCTGTCATGTAAAGTATGAACAGAGTTTGAAACATCCAATAAATTTTGGGAAAGGAAAAGAATTTTGGCATAAACCAGGTATCTCGCTGATCAGGCAAAGATACCAATAAGTAACCTTTTCTACTAGTAGATGGACGAATTCCCCACCGGTCATCACCCTGGTCTCAATAGGACCTTATGCTGGACTGCCACTCAGCCACTTATGCATTTGATGGACTCCCACTGAGCCACTTATACTATCATGGACGCCCACTGAGCTCATGTTGCTTATGCCGACTCAATAGATGGACTTACTTCCCGAACGTTGGGTAAGTAATCAATTTATTTACCAAAACTGCAACCTTGTTGCGAATATAAAATACACCACAGAGCCGGATCCCTCAGGTTTTGAGCGAGTATTTAAATCCCCTTAAAAAGGAAGATCTTAAATATAAAAATGAGTTTTGGGATCCGCTCTAACTTTTAAAAATCATTTTGAAGACTCGAAAACACTTTAAAGAGTGTTTGGAGTAAAGCTGATTTAATGAAGTAAATCAGTCCCCAGTATATTTAGAAAATGTCTGAATATTATTATTTAAATAATATTCCCATAAAGAATAATATTTATAAAAATAATTGAAGTAGAAGTATTAAAACTTATACTTGAAACGAGTATTAAATAACCAAAGATATACTTATACGAAAGTACTATCTTTATTTGAATAATCGAAAATAAGTTTGATTATTGACACCTTATTCTTTAATAAAATAAAGAATATATTGCAGTAATAAGCGGAGTCATAATAACTCGAATGAATATTATAAATAATATTCATAAAATAAAGGAGTCATACATCCTCAAATGAATATCCAAGTAATATCCAATAATAATATAAAAGAGTCATAAGCCCTCGAATAATATTCGAAATAATATTCAATAAATAATATAAAGAGTAATAAGCCCTCGAATGAATATTCAAATAATATTCATTTAATAAAATAAAGAAGTCATAAGCCCTCGAATGAATATTCAAATAATATTCAATTAATAAAATAAACTGAGTCATAAGCCCTTGAATGAATACTCAAATTAATATTCAATTAAGTAAAATAAAGGTATCGAATAAACCTTATTCGATCAATAGTTTTAAAAACTATATCCATATATATATATATAAATATATATATATATATAATATACTCGGGAACATCGACTCCCGGTTTAGAAATATGTTCACCTTTTATCCCCTATACTAAGGGTATACGCAACTACTTGCTTATTTCTAGCATAGGTATTATGCAACTATAAGCATTGAAATCAACAGATAGATAACCAGATTACGAAACAGACATGCATATATACCATATCAGCATGCTCCAATATATCGCAAAATTTGCTAATAACAATCATGCACTATCACAAGATAATGCATATACACATATACATCACCACAACAGTATAACGGGTAGAAAACTTGCCTGAGCGACTTGGGGTGATAAAAGGCTCGGGACGAGTCTGGTAACCTATAAACAACAAGTTGGAATTAAACCAAAGTCACTTGTAAATCTATACTTTAACTAACTTAGACTCTAACGCTTGTTTTGCGCTTACTGATTCGCTTAAGTCACTCGAGTACCCTCGGCTCCACCATTTTTAATAATTTAACCTTTACGAGTTTTAAGGCGATTCCTTCGCGAGTGTCTTACCAACTGCCTAACACACTTACCATAAATGTTTCATACCTTAATTAACCCTTTTTGGTCTTTAACCTATGTTTCAAAGTAAGGCGAGGGGAAAAGTTTTGTTCGCGAAATGCCGTTACTTGAAACGGTCGTTTCTCCTAAACCGTGCATCGGAATTGAACGAACTACATATCAAAACGAAGCTCGTAACACGAACTATCTAAAAATGAAAATGGTCATAATATAGCAGGGGGTTATCGGGTCCTAATGTTATGCACAAAAACAGTCTAAAGAAAATCGGACGTTACGACGGCTATGTTTACGCGATTTCCCAATTTAAAACCATTCAAAACCAACCCAATTCAACCTCAATCCAACATACAACCAACATACATCCTTATCACATCATAACAACCCCAACCAATTCAATTTTAATATTCATACTTATGCCTAAGCTTGAATTTAACTATACTACATTCTTTTAACCAAAACAACAACATTTACCATTCCATTTCAATACCATTTCAATCCCAAACTCTAAATCACAAACATTAAGCTACAATATCACCCTACTAATCAAAATCATCTTATAATACATAGGAATCTAGGGTTTGGAGATGATATACCTTCCTTGAAGTGGTGGGAGGAGCTAGGAAGCCTTAAGAAGCTTTGAGAAGTCTTAGGAATGCTTGGATCTTCAAGGAAATCAAGAAAAATTTCAAGTTAAAAACTTGAAAACACTATTCATTGTCTTCTTCTTTGATTAAATGAAGAAGATTGAGAAGGAATTGATGGCTTAAACTCATGATATAGCCCTAACTAAGCATAAAGATGATTAGGGAATTATCTTACCAATTTAGGAGGCTTGGATCTTGAGTTTTGAATTTCTTGCCCTTTAAAATGATAAAAAGCCGAGAGCAAAGATGAACAATGCCTTGGTTTCTTTTTGATTTTGATGAAGAATGAATTTGCTTGGCTTGGTTGACTTGTTTTTGTGTTTGATTTAGTTAATTACCTAGTTGCCCTTAATTTTGTGTGGTTAAAAAGCCACCACATCTCCTTCCTTCCCATGTCATGCCCATGTCATGTGGTGATGTCATCTTTCCCTCCTTGTCCTGTTCTCATTGGTTGGGTGACATCACTCTCTCTAATCCCTTTGATTAACTTCCTAATTGTTTGCCTAATGACCGCTGATCTGTTATACGGTTCGCTTAACTTTCGTTCTCGTTTATCGTTTGAAGGATCATACCCGGGATCTTATTACTTAGGTTCCCTTAACCTTTCTCAATACATTATATTCCTTTTTTTGATCCTCTATTATAATCCTTTAATTTAAATCCTTTTTATTCTGTTACCTTATACTCAATTCTTTCTGTATCTGGTGGATTTCCGGGAAAAACCAAAGTGTTCGGAATTGGATTCTGAGGATCTTTACATACACTTATATACCATATAGAGTACTAATAAAATCTTAGAATATCAATAACAGAACCCCTACATAGTGTGGCATGAAAAGTTTTCTCATTCAGCAAAAACACTATTCATAAGGGTTTCAAAAATTTCCAAAAATTGGGGTTATTACAGCAATCCTCGAGCAATCTTCCTGTGCACCATCCTAACACTAATTTAGCACCAAAACAATGCTAAGTCTCCTTATTCTTTTATTTATGCCTGAAATGCAAAAACACTACAAAAACACATCAAATACACAAATAACCCGAGTACAAAACATCAATTCTAGCCTTTATAGAGCATTCTAAGTGGACATAAATGCCACTTAACACACCCCCAAACTTGAACCAATGCTTGTCCTCAAGTATAAACAGACTCAAAGAATGAGAAATAAAAATTCATGAATGCAAGCTATATGAATGCAACGATCCCAATAGAATAACTTAACCAACCAACAAGCAATATCTCAACAAATGTTGTTACTCGCACACAGATCAATCAAATCCTGCAAATCAACTTACAAGCCAGAAACGTGCGTGTGACATTTGCTTATCAGATATACTATCACAACTAGATCAATAATCATGACTCACTACTCATCAAGGCAATCACAAGGTTATACAAAAAATAAAAACTAAACTCAAAATTCCTTATAACACTTTAATTCTTATATCGGAGTTATTATATGGATTCATGCTTTATTGCTAACACATAAACAACACAAATATGCTTATTTGATTGTGTAATGAGTGAGGTCCACAAAAGACTTATAAAATAATACCCATGTAGCGAGTATTAGGTTAGTGGATCCCAAACTATGAAAGACTTAGGTCACTAGGAACAAAGTCCCCTAAGAACTTAATAACTCGAGTATTAAAGAGCCCACGTGCGATCAATTATGCATAACACAAATTTTTCTCTTTTTTTTCCTTTTTTTCCTTTTTTTTCCTTTTTTCAGCAATTTTTGAACGAGTGTGTTTCACTCCATCTCGTTCAACCCTAGACTACTCATTTAAAATGAGCCGGCTACTAACCATTTGACACCTAGCCATAACAACTAGCAATGAAATCCAATGCTTTTCTCTCATTTATAGATTTTCATGTTATTTTATCATTAAGAGAATATCTTAATTTCTAAATATAAACAAGTGATCAAACCTCAACAAACAAATAAGACATGATCATGATGTAGCACTCAAGCAACCTATAAGACTTAGTGAAATTTATTGTTTCTAGCATGCAAATCAACTCGATAAGACTTAACATTCCTAAATACGACCTCACCACACTAGCCTCAATATCACAAATTGATTGGAAAAATTAACTAAGGGATCATGTTAAAATGCAAATGCATGAAACTATATGCACATACTATCAAGCAAAAAAAAACTACTACATGGAATATATGCAACTATATGAACTAAACTATCATGACTATGAAAACTATATGAGACACACACAAAAAATATTCCTTAAACTACTACCCCCAAACTTAAAATATTCACTGTCCTCAGTGAAGGTAATAGGAAGAAGTCAGGCATAACTACTCAGAATCAGGGTCATCACCCTCATGGGGTGGTCTGTCAGGAGTGTTAGGAGGAGGGTACACAACGTCCTCACAAAATACTAGCCACTGGATATCAACTCCTGTATCTCTGAATGCAGTCCCCAATGCCTGGGTAAGGTCCTGTGCAAACCGACTATGGATGTCATGCATCGCATCCATCCTCCTCATCAAGCGCCTATACTGCGCCGAACTTAAAACAGAACTGCCCTATATTTCCTGCTGCTGCTGCTGCTGTGAAGAACTAGGCTCACCCCTCTGTGCTCTCAACGCTGCTCTACTAACCTGGGCTGAACCACCAGTATATGTCTAATCCGCTGGACGTCCACCCGGAAAGTGCGCATATAAATAACCAAGCCCCTTCTCATCAGCCTTTCCACTGTACCACTCCTGCATCACTGCTATGGTCGAACTATCAACCGGGGCACAAGGCATCTGCTGCTGCTCGTCTGCGGGCCAATGAACTCCAACCTCCATACACAGCTTCGTCACAATGGACGCATAGGGTATAGAATCCGTAATACTCCCTCACAAGAACCTCAGAATACCCTGATGAATCACCATCCTGAGATCCACATAGTCGCCCTGAAGAATCCCCCATAACAACCGTGCACGCTCCAAAGTAACATTATGCACGTGAGAAGATGGCATGATGTTGGCACAAATAAAGGAATTCCATGCACATGCAAACCTGTTCATGCACAAGGCAGGAAAAGTGGCATACTCAATCGTTCCCTTCTTGAACTTCCAATGAGTCTCAGGCACACACAGGGTAGCAATGATCAAATCCAAGTCAAAATCATCTCAGGTCTTTGCATTCCAATCCTCCTACTTCGGTTGTCTCTTAGGCTGACTTATCACCCAACGAATGGCCTCCGCGCTGTAATCCACAGTCAACCCCTCACCACAGTAAAACCGTTCTCGTCCACCTTTGGATTCGCGTAAAACTCGCGAACCACACTCATAGGTACCGCGGCGGGTGCCTCACAAAAAGTAATCCACCCCATCTCCACAATCATCTCCAGCAATATACCATCCCTTCCCAATGGAGGAAAACCTCGCTCCCTGGCTATGGGCTTCGAAAGCAGCCTCAGCCCCCGGAGTTGAAAACCTGGGCCTCACACCTCCTGCACTCGAAGAATCGGTGGTGTTGCTGCTAACTTGGGTTAGTTGACTTTTGGGTGCCATTGAAAGTGAATAAGTTTGAGAGAATAGAAGTGTATAAGAGAGATTTGTGTGTTTGAGAATTTGAGAAGTGATGGAGAAGTTTTGCGTGTAAGTGTATGTATATATAGGACTTTAGGAGAGAATTAGTTATGGAAAAGAAGTGGGAATTGATTATGGGAATTGATTGAAATTTATTTGGAGAGGGAAATATGGAAGTGGGAGAGGAAAATTCGGGTAGGAATTGATTTTATATTCAAACTCCCGATTTTCTGCCTTTATTTTTTCAGAACCAGGGAGCCAGCACAGCCGCGCCGTGCTACTGGAAAACCAGCACGGCCGCCCCGCTCCTTAGCGCGGGTGCGCCTTGCTTTTCTAGTTGGCACTGAATTTTTTTCTTTTTCTGATTTTTTATGTTTTTCTCCTTCTTTTCTTCTTCCTCTATCTACTAATTTACAACAAACCTGGGTTGCCTCCCAAGAAGCGCTTGCTTTACATCGTTAGCTTGACGTAGAACCCGAGATTAAGTTGACAACAAAATGGCCCTAACCACCTCACGGCTTGCTGTATCCCCATAGTAATGCTTCAACCTTTGTCCATTCACTTTGAACGCTTGGCCTGGATTATTTTCAGAAATCTCCACCGCTCCATGTGGAAACACAGTTTTAATAACAAACGGCGCTGACCACCTCGACTTCAACTTTCCAGGAAAAAGCCGGAGACGAGAGTTGAACAAAAGAACTTGTTGCCCAGCACAAATGATTTGAGCACCAAACCCCTATCATGCCACCTCTTGACTTTCTCCTTATACATTTTGTTGTTCTCATACGCTTGAAGTCAAAACTCATCAAGTTCATTCAATTGAAGCATCCTCTTCTTACCAGCTGCATCCAAATCAAGGTTTAACTTCTTCAAAGCCCAATAGGCCTTGTGCTCGAGCTACACAGGAAAATGAAACCCCTTACCATAAACCAACTGAAACGGTGACATACCTATCGGAGTCTTAAACGCTTTTCGATATGCCCAAACATCTTCATCCATCTTCAAAGACCAATCCTTCCTCGATGGACATACAACTTTCTCTAGAATGCGCTTAATCTCTCTATTAGACACTTCAGCTTGACCATTAGTTTGAGGATGGGAGGCTGTAGTAACGTGATGATTCACATCATATCTTTGCATCAAGGAAGTGAACTTGCGATTGCAAAAATGCGATCCCTCATCACTGATTATGACTCTTGGAGTCCCAAATCTTGTGAATATTTGCTTATGAAGAAAATTTAGTACTACCTTCGCATTATTTGTCGGCAAAGCCTTGACTTCAACCCATTTCAAGATATAATCAACCGCCAACAAGATATACTGATTATTGCAAGACGAGACAAATGGCCCCATGAAGTCAATTCCCCAACTATCGAATACCTTAACCTCGAGAAGCACATTAAGAGGTATCTCATCCCTCTTAGACATATTACCCACACGCTGGCATCGATTATGGGATGGATGTAACTTCCCTCAGTTGGTTTGACTTCAAAACAAATTGATGCGCATCCTTAAATAATGTAGGCTAGAAGAATCCCGCTTGAAGGTTACGAGCTACTGTCTTCTCTCCACCATAGTGACC
This sequence comes from Apium graveolens, assembly GCF_009905375.1. Lineage (NCBI taxonomy): Eukaryota > Viridiplantae > Streptophyta > Magnoliopsida > Apiales > Apiaceae > Apium > Apium graveolens. The sequence goes on from NC_133657.1 coordinate 110,347,009, forward strand.
TTCATCAGTAGTCGAATGGAAATCTCGCAGGATCCCCCCGTTTAGTTGTGCGGAATACATCTCCTGATGATTTGGTCAGCTCCTTGCCTAAACAAAAATGGCTCATCCCACCTGTACCACTTCACCTCATGAAGAAACTTCTTCCTTTGAGCAGAATACAAGTATGGAGGCATAATATTGCTCACAAGATAGTTCACAATGTCTGCGAACCACGGTTCTTCCTTTTGTACTCCAAACAACTGCTCATCGGGAAAAGACACATTTATCAATGTCTTATCCTGTGAAGTTGCACTTGGATCTTCCAAATAAGAGAGATGATCGGTGACTTGATTCTCAGTACCTTTCCTGTCCTTGATCTCTAACTCAAATTCCTGAAGTAAAAGAACCCATCGAATCATTCTAGGCTTCAAGTCCTTCTTTGAGATGAGATGTCGAATAGCACTGTGATCAGTGAAAACCGTCACCTTCGTCCCAAGTAAATAAGATCGAAACTTCTCAAAACCGTGGATAATGGCTAAGAGTTCTTTCTCAGTAGTATTATAGTTCAGTTGAACACCATTGAGGGTCTTACTAGCATAGTAGACCACATGAAATATGTTGTTCTTTCTCTACTCAAGAACTGCTCCAAATGCATAGTCACCAACATCGCACATCATCTCAAAAGGTTCATTCCAATCAGGTGCAGTTATGATAGGTGCCGCTATCAAACTCTTCTTTAAGATCTCAAAAGAAGAAAGGCACAATCATTAAACTTGAAAGGGATATTTTTCTCTAGAAGATTGCACAAGGGTTTAGAAATTTTGGAGAAGTCCTTGATGAACCGCTTATAGAAACCCGCATGCCCAAGAAAGCTGCGGACTCCCTTAACAGAAATTGGTGGAGGAAGGTTTTCAATGACCCCCACCTTGGATTTATCCACCTCAAGACCTTTACTAGAGACCTTGTCCCCGAGAATAATGTCATGTCACACCATAAAGTGACATTTTTCCCAATTGAGAACCAGATTGGTCTTAACACACATCTTAAGAACTGTGCCAAGGTTCTGCAAGCACTCGTCAAAAGAATCACCGAACACATAGAAATTGTCCATGAACACCTCCACATTCTGACCAATCATGTCAGAGAAGATAGCCATCATGCATCTCTGAAATGTGGCAGGTGCACCACATAACCCAAAAGAAACCCTTCTAAAGGCAAAAGTACCAAACGGACAAGTGAAGGTAGTCTTTTCCTGATCTTCTGGAGCGATGCAAATCTGATTATAACCCTAATATCCATCCAGAAGACAGTAGTACTCATGCGCAGCCAACCTGTCAAGCATCTGATCAATGAACAAAAGAGGGAAGTGATCCTTCCTTGTGGCTTTGTTCAGCTTCCTCTAATCCATGCAAACTTTGCACCCCGTCACTGTTCGAGTAGGAATGAGCTCATTCTTCTCATTAGCAACAACTGTGATACCTCCTTTCTTTGGCACACACTGAACTGGACTCACCCAAGAACTGTCAGAAATGGGATAGATGATCCCAGCATCTAGCCATTTGAGAATTTCCTTCTTCACAACTTCTTTCATTATCAGATTAAGCCTTCTCTGTTGCTCAACCATTGACTTACTTCCTTTCTCTAGCAAAATTTTATGCATACAATAAGAAGGGGCTGATTCCCTTGATATCTGCTATAGTCCATCCAATTGCTGATTTGAATTCTCTCAAAATTCTCAAGAGCTTTTCCTCATCACTAACTGAAAGGTCAGATGCAATAATAACAAGCAAAGTAGATGCATCACCTTAAAAAGCAAGTGTTCAGGAAATGGTTTAAGCTCGAGTGTAGGAGCTTCCTTAATAGAAGGCTTGAGTCATCCCACAACATTTTTCAGTTTTGACATTCCAAGAGATTCAAAAGGCATCTCCATCCTTCTCTTCCAAGGAGAAGCATTCAAATATTGCAACTGGTCATCACCTTTGTCATCTTCACTATCTGAATTCCCCAACAAGGCCTTCTCTAAGGCATCAGACCTTAGCATTTGATCAAGTTCTGAAGTAACCACAGAATCGACCAACTCCACATTTAAACACTCCTCATTTTCAGTCGGCAATTTCATGGCATGGAATACATTAAAAGTCACATCCTGATCCAGATTTTGCATGGTAAGCTCACCCTTCTACACATCTATCAAGGTTCGGCCAGTAGCCAAGAATGGTCTTCCCAAGATTATGGGAATCTTCTTATCCTCCTCGAAATCAAGAATTACAAAATCTGCAGGAAAGATGAGTTTTTCCACCTTGACCAAGACATCTTCCACAATGTCTCGTGGATATGTAATAAAGCGATCGGCCAACTGCAAGGACATATAAGTAGGCTTTGGATCAGGTAAATTCAACTTTTTAAAGACTAACAAGGGCATCATATTGATGCTAGCTCCCAAATTACATAAACACTTATCGAATGAAAAGTTTCCGATAGTGCACGGAATAGTGAAGCTTCTAGGATCTTTAAGCTTCGGAGGCAATTTCTGTTGCAGCACAGCACTGCACTCCTCCGTGAGAGCAACGATCTCTAAGTCATCAAGCTTCACTTTCCGAGAGAGAATACCTTTCATAAACTTTACATAGGTAGGCATCTGTTCAAGGGCTTCAGCGAAAGGTATATTGATATGAAGTTTATTGAACACCTCTAGAAACTTTTCAAACTTCTTATCCAGCTTTTTCTTTTGCAGCCACTTAGGAAAAGGAGGCGGAGGATATATCTGTTTCTCCCCTGTATTACCCTCAGGAGGAGTGTGTTCCATAATACTTTTCCTTGGTTCCACTTCTGCTTCCTTCTGCACTTCTTCCTCAGCCATAGCTTCATCTTCTGAAATTTGAGATTTTTCGGGATTCGCAACCTTTCCAGACCTTAATGTGATTGCCTTAACCTGCTCTTTAGCTTCCTTCTTGCCTAGAACTTCCGTGTCACTGGGCAACGAGCCAGGTTGACGATTCAACAAGGCATTGGCAATCTTCCCAATTTGATTCTCCAAGGTCATGATAGACACCGCTTGTCTCTTGCACATGAGCCTCAACTCCTCCAATTCAGATTTTGTACTGCATTTTGATTATTGCTCCAACTAAAATTAGGATGATTGCGGTTGTTGGGATGATAGGTGGATGGAACTGGTTGCTGTGACCTCTGAAAGTTGCTCACGAACTGAGATGATTCACTAGAAATAGCACAATGCTCCGTCTCATGAGCACCAACACAAAGCTCACAGATACGAGTGATCTGATTAACTCCATAATTAGCCAAAGAATCCACCTTCATCATCAAAGCCTTGAGCTGAACAGGTATAGCAATAACTGCATCTACCTCCAGAATTCCTACTACTTTGCCTTGAGTTAGTCTCTGAGAAGGATTTTGGTATTAATTAGCAGCCATGAGTTCAATCAATTTATAAGTTTCATCGTAGCTTTTAGCCCACAAGGCTCCACCTCATGCTGTATCAAGCATGGGTCTAGAAATTGCGCCCAAACCATTATAGAAGCAGTTAATGATCATCCAGTCAGGCATCCCATGGTGAGGACACTTCCTAAGCATCTCCTTACATCACTCCCAAGCCTCACACAAAGACTCTCCAGTCTGCTGTGCAAATTGAGTAAGAGCATTCTTGATTACAGCTATCTTCACCATAGGAAAGAACTTAGTAAGAAAATTTTGAGCCCGTTCTTCCCATTTAGTGATAGAGCCTAGTGGTACAGAATGTAACCATCTCTTAGCTTTATCCTTTGAGAGAATGGGAAAAGCCTTAGCTTTATAACATCTTCAGACACGTTGTTGAATTTGAAAGTATCACAGATCTCGATGAAATCTCTAATATACATGTTGGGATCTTCCGTTGGAGAACCCCCAAACTGAACTGAATTTTGTATCATCTGAATTGTGCTAGCTTTGATTTCAAAAGTGTTAGCCGCGATGGCTGGTCGAACAATGCTAGACTGAATATCATTGATCTTCGACTGAGAATAGTCCATCAAATCCTTTGTATTCGCTTCTGGTTCACCCATTGCAATAAGAGCTTCTTCTTCTTTCTCAACTAAGATTTCTTCTTCCATTTTCTCCTCTGCTGTTTCCAGTGTTCTCTTTCAAAGTTGAGAACACGTTAGCATACACTCTCTCTAGAGTACCTGAAAAAGCAACAAACAAACAAGTAAGTAAAATATCCGAGTCAATGAACTTTAATGAACACTGATGTCAAGCACATAAACTAAAAATTAACATCGAGTCCCCGGCAGCGGTGCCAAAAACTTGTTAGGACGAAAACATGCGCTAATATTCACGCAAGTATATGCGATCACAAATAATATAGAATTAAATTTTAGTTCGTTCCCACAGATACTGGTTTAGGTTAACTTTAATCAATGCACTTATGCAACAATGTAATGGTTATTATTCAATGCTAAGATGATCACAAATTGAGATTGTTTATAACTACGATTAACTAAGAGATTATACTAAAGATAATTAACTAAGAGATTAAAAATTGATTGATTACTATATGACACAAACATGGGATTCTAACTTCATTACTACTTTGTTCAATAGCTTTCTTGTTCTTAACTAGAGCGGGGAATTTGGTACACGACACGTGAACATGACACGAAATGACACGAAAATTATGGATATGGGTTTCAATTTTTGGTACACGAAATACGAATGTACATGAACACGAAATTACACGATAGATTTAGTGTCGGATATAGGTTTCAATTTAGGTACACGAAATTACACGAGATAAATATATTTATAAATTAATATATATATATAACACATGCATATATTTATGTATATAATATAAGTATAGTATAAATATTTACAAGTTTTTATAGAATACTATGTAAAAATATATATATATATATTTATTTATATACACTCTCCATATTTCATTCAATTATACATTAAAATAGATTTTTTTTATATATTATATGTATATATATATTACATTAATTTTTTATTTAATATACACGAAAAGTACACGGAAAGTACACGACACGATTCGAATCAGATATGGGTTTCACATATGGGTACACGAAATCATTTCGGGTCAGATATGGATTTCATGTTTACATACACGAAACACAAAATTACATGACACGAAAGTATACGACACGACCCGATTTCCCGCTCTATTCTTAACATTAGCATGCAATGGTGATAACAACTAATCAGACAACACGAAACTAGTAAACGCCAACTTTCGTTGTACGAATACCCTACTACCAGACATCCACAAAAGAGATAGAAGCTGAATAGATACCAATAATATTGAGACCCTATATGTCTATAGAATTTGACAACATAATCAATGCGTAAGTTATCTATCGTGATTACATAGGGCAAGTAAGATGGTTAAAATTACCTACGAATCATACATATCAAATACATGAACCTATGCTAGCATGGAAAGTTCTAAACCCCTAACTTCTGTTATTCCCAAGCAATGCAATAAGAATTACAGAAGGGGGGGTTGAATGTAATTCTGGTTCCTTTTTTTTATTTTAAAAATGTTCTTACTTAATAATATGACTGTGCAAATTTTCCTATGTTACAGAATGATAAAGATATGAAAATCAAACACAAAGAAATAAAACACAAGTCTTTAAAACTTTCTGGTGGATTTGAACTTATCCACCAGATATATATATATTAGGATGAGAACTCTGTGATGCTTGAATAGCACACAGCTGCTTACAAGTGAACTTGCAGAATTACAAAGAGATGCTTAACAGATACGTCCTTTTCTGTCTCTCTGAAATTATGCTTACTAACTTAGTTGTTTGTTCTACTTGTTACACTTGGTTTATATACTACCAAGTTACATGATAAAAAGACAAACAAGTAAAACAAAAAATTGTTTCTAGTCAAATTTCATGCTACTTCATTACACTATGCAGCATCTTTGAATCTCTTCATAATTGCATGGAAATGGTAATGCTTCTTTGTTCTCTAAATCCTGCAATTAGGCTGCCATATTCCATTTGCAAACACCCGACGCATGTGACTGTGTTATCACTGTCAACTGCTCTTTTTGAATATAATCATCCATCGGAACTATGTTGGTCATCCGTCAGATTCTTTGTTGATTATCTGTCGGGAGCCTTTGTAGATCATTCGTCGGGAGCCTTTGTAGATCATCTATCGGGAGCCTTTCTGCCACTTGACTCTATTTCACTTATACAAAATTACTAGACATCTCATATTTATAATTAGCCAACCTATTCTGCATATCAATCTAGCAGTCAACATGATTTAAAGAATCCTACAGCGTCTACTCAACTAATGCATTGTTGTTTGAAGACATGTGCTACAAGACTTATTATTACATAAGCTACACTCTCGATGGATGTTCAGCGGTTATCCCTCGAGACTATAAAGTTCATTCGTCGGGACTATTATAGAACATCCCTTGAGAGCTACAAAATACTAAGATAAATCTACTAGGGTATTTTGTTCAACTTATCATCAAGTTCACAACATATTCCTAACAACTTCACTTTCACTTCATTAGAGATTAACACGCTATCTTATAAGTTCACGACACTCATAAAATGAATAAGCTCAACCAATACTAGGATATCATACAATCACCACACACTGAGGTATCGAAATAAATTAGCTAAATAAATCCATAAGTAAATCCGTTAGAACCCCACGATAATGATTAGCCCATAATCAGACTCATCATCAACGTGGGTTCCAATGAAAGCATGGTATAATAAATGTAGTCTTTATACTGAATAAATAATAAACCAAGTATGTTAAACAAGAGTATAGGTTCAACAAATAAGAAAACTAGCATCCAAGATTACAACTTAAAACAAGAATCATAAGAATAAACTATATCCTCTTCGCCTTGGTTGAATTGTGCTATACGGTCTTCTTACGTCTTCTCCTTGAGCTCTGGTACGTCTTGTTATTGAAAAATGATCTTAAGTTATTATTATATAGCAGCCCATGCGGATTAGAAGTCCAGAAAATCATAATTGTAGTAGAAACAGGATTCCTGGAGATTGACCCGGCGCGCCCGCGCTAGTGGCGCGCTGCAATTCTGTATCTTCAGCGCGGTCGCGCGCTACCACAGCACGGGCGTGCTGACCTTTTGGAAAATATTTATTTTTTTATTTTCTTGGCTGGTTTGAGTTGCCAATCCTCGAGCAATCTTCCTGTGCACCATCCTAACACCAATTTAGCACCAAAATAATGTTAAATCTCCTGATTCTTTTATTTATCCCTGAAATGTAAAAACACTACAAAAACACATCAAATACACAAATAACTCGAGTACAAAACATCAATTCAAGCCTTTATAGAGCATTCTAAGTGGACATAAATGACACTTAACACATAGTGGCCTCCATAAATAGTCTAATGATAATCTTGCAAAATAACCCTCCATTTCGCTGTACGAAAAACATCTCCTGATGATTTGGTCAGCTCCTTGCCGAAACAAAAATGGCTCATCCCACATGTACCACTTCACCTCATGAAGAAACTTCTTCCTTTGAGCATTAGTTAAGTCTGGGGGCATAATGTTGCTCACAAAGTAGTTCACAATGTCTACGAACCGCGGTTCTTCTTCTTGCACCCCAAACAACTGATCATGAAAAGACTCATTTATCAATATCTTATTATGTGAAGCTGTACTTGGATCTTCTAACCGAGAGAGATGATCAGTAACTTGATTCTCAGTCCCTTTCCTATCCTTGATCTCCAACTCAAACTTCTGAAGTAAAAGAACCCATCAAATCAATCTAGGCTTTGAGTCCTGTTTCGAGACTAGATAACGAATAGCAGTATGATCAGTGAAAACTGTCACCTTCATCCCAAGCAAATAAGATTGAAACTTCTCAAAATCGTAGACAATGGCTAAGAGTTCCTTCTCAGTAGTAGTATAGTTTAGTTGAGCACCATAGAGGGTCTTACTAGCATAGTAGAACACATGAAATAAATTGTTCTTCTTTTGCCCAAGAACCGCTTCAACTGCATAATCACTTGCATCGCACATCATTTCAAAAGGCTCATTCCAATCAGGTGCAGTTATGACAGGTGTCGTGATCAAGCTCTTCTTTAAGCTTTCAAACGCAGCTTGACACTCATCCTCAAACTTGAAAGGGACATCTTTCTCTAATAAATTGCACAATTATTTAGAGATTTTAGAGAAGTCCTAGATGAACCGCCTATAGAAACCCGCATGACGAAGAAAACTGTGGATTCCCTTAACAGAAATTGGTAGAGGAAGGTTTTCAATGACCCCCACCTTGGCCTTGTCCACTTGAAGACCTTTACTAGAGACCTTGTGCCCAAGAATGATGCCCTGTTGCACCATAAAGTGACATTTCTCCCAGTTAAGAAATAGATTGGTCTCAACACACCTTTTAAGAACTGTGCCAAGATTTTGCAAGCACTCGTCGAAGGAATCCCCGAACACAGAAAAATCGTCTTTGAACACCTCCACATTCTGACCAATCATGTCAGAGAAGATGGCCATCATACATCTCTAAAATGTGGCAGGTGTACCACATAACCCAAAAGAAACTCTTCTAAAGGCAAACGTACCAAATGGATAAGTGAAGATAGTCTTTTCTTGATCTTCTAGAGCGATGCAAATCTGATTATAGCCCGAATAGCCATCCAGAAGACAGCAGCACTCATGCCCAGCCAACCTGTCATGCATCTGCTCAATAAAGGGAAACGGGAAGTGATCTTTCCTTGTGGATTTGTTCAGCTTCATGTAATCCATGAAAACTCTCCACCCCGTGACTGTTCGAGTACGAATAAGCTTATTCTTTTCATTAGCAACCACGGTAATACCTCCTTTCTTCAGCACACACTGAACTGGGCTTACCCAAGAACTATCAGAAATAGGATAAATGATGCATGCATCTAGCCACTTAAGAATTTCTTTCTTCACAACCTCCTTCATGATCATATTTAGCCTCCTCTATTGTTCAACAGTTGGTTTGCTTCCTTCCTCTAGCAGAATTTTATGCATGTAATAGGAAGGGCTGATTCCCTTAAAATCTGCTATAGTCCATCCAATTGCTGATTTGAACTCTCTCAGAATTCTCAAGAGCTTTTTCTCATCACTACCTGAAAGGTCAGATGTAATAATAACAGGCAAAGTAGATACATCACCTAAAAAAGCATACCTCAAGTGTTCAGGCAAAGGTTTAAGATTGAGTGTAGAAGTTTCTTCAATAGATGGCTAGAGACGCCCCTTAGCATTTTTGAGTTCTGAAAATCCAAGAGATTCAAAAGGCATATCCAGCCTTCGCTTCCAAGGAGAAGCATTCAAATACTATAACCGCTCATCACCTTCATCATCTTTACTATCTGAATTCCCCATCAAGGCTTTCTCTAAGGCATCATACCTTAGCATTTGATCAAGTTCTGAATTAAGCATGGAATCGTCCACTTCCACTTTAAATCACTCCTCTTTATCAGTAGAGAATTTCATGGCATTAAAAACATTAAAGGTCACATCCCAATCCAATACTTGCATAGTGAGCTCACCATTCTGCACATCAATCAAGGTTCGGACAGGAACCAAGAATGGTCTTCCCAAGATTATCAGAATTTTTTTATCCTCCTCAAAATCAAGAATTACAAAGTCAGCAGGAAAGATGAGTTTTTCCACTTTCATCAAGACATCCTCCGTAATGCCTCGTGCATATGTAATAGAACGATCGGCCAACTGCAAGGACATATATGTAGTCTTTGGATCATGTAAATCCAACTTCTTGAAGACAGACAAAGGCATCAGATTGATGCTAGCTCCCAAATCACATAAACACTTGTCGAACGACAAGTTTCCGATGGTGCAAGGAATAGTGAAGCTTCTAAGATCTTTAAGCTTCGGAGGCAACTTCTGTTACAGAACAACACTGCATTCCTCCGTAAGAGCAACGGTCTCTAAGTCATCGAGCTTCACTTTCTGAGAGAGAATACCTTTCATAAACTTCACATAGCTAGGCATATGTTCAAGAGCTTCAGCGAAAGGTATGTTGATATGAAGTTTCTTGAACACCTCCAGAAACTTAGCAAATTGCTTATCTAACTTTTGCTTCTGCAACCTTTTAGGAAAAGGAGGTGGAGGATAGACCTGTTTCTCCCCTGTATTACCCCCAGGAGGAGTGTGTTCCATAGTTTTCTTCGTTGATTCCACTTCTGCTTCCTTCTGCAAACACTTGTGATCTGATTAACTCCATAATTAGCCAAAGAGTCCACCTTCATCGTCAAAGCCTTAAGATGAGCAGCTATAGAAGTAGCTGTATCCACCTCCAAATGTCCTACTACCTTGCCTTAAGGTAGCCTTTGAGTTGGATTCTGGTATTCATTAGCAGCCATCAGTTCAATCAACTCATAATTTCATCATAGCTCTTAGCCCATAAGGCTCCACCTGATGTTGCATCGAGCATGGGTCTAGACTGTGCTCCCACACCATAATAAAAGTAGTTGATAATCATCTAGGCAGGAATCCCATGATGAAGACACTTCCTAAGCATCTCCTTATAGTTCTCCCAAGCTTTATATAAAGATTCTCTCGATTGCTGTGCAAATTGATTAAGAGCGTTTCTGATTGCAGCTGTCTTTGTCATAGGGAAAAATTTAGTGAGATACTTCTGATCAAGATCTTCCCAAGTACTGATGGAACCAGCTGATAGAGAGTGTAAGCAGCTCTTAGCCTTGTCCCTCAGAGAGAATGGGAACAGCCTCAGCTTAACAGCATCTTCAGAAATACCATTGAACTGAAAGGTGTCGCAGATCTCGATAAAATCCCTAATGTGAGTATTGGGATCTTCCGTTAGAGAACCTCCAAACTGGACTGAATTCTGTACCATCTGAATCGTTCTAAATTTGATTTCAAAAGTATTAGCCGCGATGGATGGTTTGACAATGCTAGGCTGAATGTCATTAATCTTCAGTTGAGAAAAATCCATCAAAGCTTTTAGATTTGCTTCCGGTTCTCCCATTTTAATGATCGCTTATTCTTCAACTTTATCCTCAACAAAAACTTCTTCTTCTACTACTTTAACTCTTTCCTCTGCTTTATCCAGTGTTCTCTTGCGAGATCGAGGACGCGTTAGCATAAAGGCTCTCTAGAGTACCTGAAATACCAACAAGCAAACAAGTAAGTAAAATATCCAAGTCAGTGAACTTTAATGACCACTGATGACAACTAATCAGATAACGTGAAACTAGTAAATTCCAACTTTCGTTGCACGAATACCCTACTACCAGACATCCACAAAGAGATAGAAGCTGAATAGACACCAATTATGTTGAGACCCTATATGTCTATAGAATTTGACAACATAAACGTTTAATGCGCAAGTTATCCATCATGATTACATAGGGAAAGTTAGATGGTTAAAATTACCTACGAATCATGCATAATAAATACATGAACCTATGCTAGCATGACAAGTTCTAAACCTCTATATTCACTGTCGCTTCAATAGAGATTAACACGCAATCTTATATGTTCGCGATGCACATAAGACAAATAAGCACAACCAATACTAGGATATCATATAATCACCACACACTTAGGTATCAAAACAAATTACTATTAAAATCCATTAGTAAATCCGTTAGAACCCCACAATAACGATTAGTTCATATCCTAACTCATCGTCACCATGAGTTCCAATGAAAGCATGGTAAATAAACTAAGATAACTAGATCTTTATAAACTGAATAATAATCAAAGTATGTTAACAAGAGTATTAAGTTCAAACAATAAAGAAAACAAGCATCCAAGATTACAACTTAAGCAAAGAATCATTAGTAAAAACTAGATCTTCTTCTCCTTCGTTGTTTTGTGCTATTAGGTCTTCTCGCCGCTATCTCCTTTCTCTCGTATCTGAGAAATGTCTTTTTGGAGTCTTTAAATACCAGCCCATCCAATCAGGAGTCCAATAGATCGGTCTTCTATTTAAATCAGGATTCAAAAACTTTGACCTAGTGCGGCCGCTCTGTGAGCCCGTGCGGCCACCCTGTACTTCTGCCAAACCAGCGCGGCCGCTCCCAAGTGTAGCGTGGCCGCCCTGGCCTCCCAGAGAATCTGGATTTTTCTCATTTTCTTTCCTTCTCGTGCTGGTTTCTTTTGCACAATCGACCGAGGCTCCATCCTAACACTCTTCTAGCATAAAAACAATATAAAATCTATTCTTCTTCCAAATATGCCCTGAAATGAAAAACACTACAAAAACACATCAAAAACATAAATAACTTGCGTACAAAACACCAATTCGAGCCTTTATGAAGGGTTCTAAGTGGATATAAATGCCACTTATCATTATATGCCTTATAATTTTGCATAAGTGAAATAGCGTTAACTCTTATGGAAGACTTTTAATGGATGATTCTACAAGGTTTCGGCGAATGACCTAAGTCACATTCAATGGATGATCTGATGAAGCTTTGACGGATGATTCAACAAAGTTTCAACAGATGATCCAATGAAATTTCAACGGATGTTCCAAATTAAATTACAGTTGCTAGTGACTTGACAGTCACATGGGTTGATTAGACGCAAATGGAATGTGGCAGTCTATTTACAGGTTTTATAGAACAAATAAATCCATTTCCATGCTAACTTGAAGATATTAAAAGATGCTGGATAGAGAAATGAAGAAGCTTGTAATTAGACTAAGAAACATTTTGTCTTATTTGTTTATCTTCTTATCATGTAACTTGGTGATATATAAACCAAGTGTAGCAAGTAGAAAAAGTATGATTGAATCAAGCTAGAAAACATTCAACTAGAGAAATAGATAAAAAAAATATGTAAAGAATTTCTCTGTAGTTTGTAGTTCTACTTGTAAGCAGCTGTGTACAATCTTTGTCTCATAGAGTTCTCGAATTTATATATATCTCTGGTGTAAAAGTTCAATCCACCAGAAAGTTTTTAAATACTTGTGTTTAATTACTTTATGTTTGATTTCTTCAATATTTTTATTTCGCACTTTAGCTAAGTCAAACACATTTATATATTCAAGGTAGAACAGTTCTTAAATTCGAAAAGAAACCAGAATTACATTCAACCCCCCTTCTGTAACTCTTTGTTAGATTGTTTGGGAATAACATCTACTTCTTCATCTTTTACTCACAATGGTGCCAAGTTCGTTACAAACAATTATGTTGTGATTCTAGATCATACTGGAATAAATCCTGATTATCACATCTTTCAGGATTTATTAAGTGCTAGTGAGGTAGGCTATGCTCTTATAGAGCCTACAGTTGTGTTTGGGGTCTAAGTTCTCACTATATGGAGGACTGAGGTGTATGATGATGGTAGAGAAAATGGTACTCCAAGCATCACTTTTGTGTTTGGTGAGAAAATGAAGGTTGTGACTCCCCAAATAGTTAGAGAAGCTCTTCATCTCCCAGCTCATTTATCTTATACCACCTTTATTGGTGATACTGAGATGATGAGATTCTTTACTGAAATTGGCTATGGTAAGGAGCTCAAGAATATGGGGTAATTGAAGAGAAATGGACTCAGGAATGAGTGGAACTTCTACTTCGACTGTATCACCAGAGCCTTCAACGACAAATGCACCAATTTTGATGCACTTCCTATCATGATAGAGAAATTTGGGTACTCTCTAATCCATGGTGGTCACTATAATTTTGGTAGAGTAGTATTATGTTTTATAGGATATAGATAAAAAGCTGATCCTAATGTAGTATATTATGCTTGATTTTGTCAGCTTATTTTTAATCATTATTGCCCCAATACCCCAATCCATGCTAATCATTTCAGTGTTTAAGCTCCAAAAAGGGCTTTCTCAAATTTGATTTCTAAAGATAAGGAAAAGGTTGTTCTTGCACCTCTCAGGTTGCCACTTTCAGCCAGGAACTTGCTAATTGCATGTTTTTCAGTGACTTACAGTTTACAGAATCTATAGAGTGCTAGGCTACATGAAATAACAGTTGGGAACCCCCCTATAGCTAACCCGAGCACCACAACATAAACAATTCCCCAAATATAATCCATCTCAGGTGTCTACCAAAAGGTATCTGTTATAACAAGAAAGAAGTTAGCAAAGCCTAATGCACTTAAGAGAATCCACAAGACATTATTGTCCAGTTTTCTAGGCCTTATGGTCAGAGAGCAGTCATGAAGTTTTCATAAGACACCGGTGCCAATGCTATTGATGGTGCCAAAGCTATTGCTGGTGTTGATGCTATTGCTGGAAAATCTGGTTTAGCACAGGGTGGATCCAAGGTACAAGCTTCTCCTTCTTATAAACCTTCAGAAATTGTTAAGAAAAAGCATGTGCTAGTTAAGTCGGAATCAGATGATAAGGATAATGCTACCTTATCATCCAAGTTTAAGAAATTAAATCCTAATTCTACTCTTGTACTAGTTGTACTACCAACTAAAGAGGGCACAACAAACACTGATGCTGTAAATACTGATGATCAAAGCCCTAGACCAAGGAAAGAGAAGTTGGCCAATACTTACTTTTCTCAACAAAAGCTCAAACTGAAACAAGAATTAGCTGAGGAGGGACATGATGCATTCATTTCACCTCAAAAGACAAGGAGTCATAAGGATGATACAACTATTGATGCACCTGTCATAATTACTGATTCTCCAGTAAAGCTAAAGAGAATAGTAAGAGAAGTTACTCATGAGCAGGTTGAGAAAATAGCCAAGAGGTTACATAAACAAGACAAGTTTCATGAATCAAGCACACAAGAACCTACATCTTAAAGGGATGCAGCAGCTACTACAACAATTGATCCAGTCCCATAAGAACCTACACCTCAAAGTTGTGCAGCAAAATTTGAAGACATATCACCTCTTGCTACCAAATCAGTCCAAGAATGGAATGATGCAGCCACGGCCAAAATCACAGATGAGGTCTCCAATGTCAAATGTTTCTACATGACTATTGTCTCATTTTTCTAAGAAGACAGCTGGTTTGTAGCTTGGTCCAACACATGATTCAGATACTGATTCCGAGAAGAGGGGTACGCAAGAACCTGGATTTCAATGTAACCTAGAAGCTCTTATATCTCCAGCTACACAAGAACCACTACCTCAAAGTGGTAGTGCATGCTTAACTCCTGATGCAATTATCTTGGCATTGGACATAGAAGGAAGGATACATCCTACTCCAAAATCAGCTGAAGTTCTTTCAATTCCACCTTTGGATATTATCCTAAAAGATGATACTTCAGAAACACAAGGTATAAATACTGACTTTTCTTTATCAGCATTTAATTTAAATTTTGATATTGTTTTGTCATCTTTCACTAGTTTAATAAATCCTAATGGTATGATCATGTCTAGTCCTTTACAAAAGGGTACCCCTAGTCATGTGACCTCAGACATCTCTTCTCGGCCACCTCTTATTTCTGTAGGAAAAAAATATTCTGAGCCTTTCATGTGAGAATGAGAGAAAAGATTTAGAGAAAAACAGAGTTAAAGAGAGGGAGGATCCTTACCTGGGAAAAATAGAGGTAGATGAGTGTCAGGATTTAGCAAATCCTTGTGAGGAAACTCTGACTCTTAAAAGTCATGAGATGAGTGGAGTGAGAAGTAGTGAGACTACTTTAAAAGAAAATAGATATTTAAGTGGTTCTTTGATTCATTTTGCAGGTGCTCAGAGTCCTAAAGAAATAGTTTCTGATCCACAGCCTGTAGACCCTCAGTCAAACTCTGATACACCAAGTGCTGAGAATTTCCCTACAAGTCCAAGTACTGATACTTTCTTGCAGTCCACTCATATTTCTATTCCATCTACTATTACCCTCCATGTTCTTGATGTTGGTCAAGTTGAAGAACAGTCCACTAAAGATCAAGCCATAATTCCTGAATCACCACAGCACTCTACTGGCACTAAGATTCTGGAGATAAATACTAATATTCCAGTTTATATGGCTACAATTCTTGAAGATGTAGAGCTAAATGATGATGGTATGGCATTTTATGAAGCAGTTGGATCATACACTGCTCCAATTTCTGAGTTAATCTTAAATTCAGATGTTGAAGAAGAAGTAGCACAAATAGTCAAGGAACCAGTTGCTTATGATGAATCTGTTCATGTAAGTGAGCTTAATGATAGAGATGATATTGATATATCAAACATTAATGTACAACTAGATCCTGATGAAGATCTTGATGAAATCATCTTTCCTGAAGGCATACCAGAAATGGAAACGAAGTTGGGGCTAGCTGAGATGGACAAAAAAAATACCAAGAAGTTTCTAGATGAAGAGTGGGTATCTAAGTGGAACGATCCTAATTATCCTCTCACTGTCAATCATGCTTCTCAACATTTGAGACAACTGAGAGGCAGCTCACAAATTCTCATATGCTCACTCATCTAAAGGCTTCTGCTTTGATGATCAAATCCATCCATTCCACTCAGGCTAAAGCTGAAAAATAGATTGAGACACTCAAGGATGCTTTTCATGAAGTAAAATTCAAATCTAAACTTGAGGTACAAAGACAATTAAAGCCTATCCTTTCCAGAGAAGACATAATTAAAACCAATCAGGCTAAGTTGGAAGCTACTCAAAAGAAGATGTCTGGGCTATTGGATGAGGTACAACAGTCCATGGAGCTGATTGTTTTCGTTCTACTTGGTGATGATGCCAAAAAGGGGGAGAAAATTTCCAAATCTAAATGCAAACAACTTCAGCTAAAAGCTGATGGCATGGATGATGCTGCAGGTGGAGGGAGTAAAGGAAGAAGAAAGGTACTTGAGAAAAATGGTGGAGATCTAGTTGGATCTAGTGGTACTTCTAAAACTACTAACCACTCTAGGAAAGGTGGAGAGAGAGATAAAAGTGGGAAACAACAAATTATCTCAAAAGAACTGACTTTGACTAGAAAGAAAATTTTGACAGTCATAAATGCTGATGAAGACCAAGGTATTCTGGAGATAGAAGCTGGTGTCGAGGCAAGTCAGTTTTTACAAACACTAAAGGTTAAAGAAAATAAGACAACTCTATTCTAGAAGGATCCCAAAATATAAGCTTTTGATTCTAAGGTGAGTAGAAGGATTTTTGAAAGGGAAAATCCAAGAGTTCATTTTGAGCAACTGAGGCTGATGGAAGAGGAATTCCAATCTTTGAGACCAGTGAAAACTGATACTGTCTCACCATATTAAGATATTCCTGGACAAAGACCAACTTAAGGTGTAGTTATCAAAGAAATCAGCCAAACTGAAGCTGAAAGACCTGTTCTAAGGTCTCAAGCTATATTAAATGCTGATTGGAGTTATAAGGGAAATGAGAAAGTTGATGAAAAATCAAAGTCCAAGCCTAATCCAAAATCCAAGAAGAAATCAGCATATACCAAAATTCAAACATTGGTAGATCGTGTTATTATTTTTATCAATAAATAATTATTATGTGATTATTATGTGATTTTTGGTGAATTATCTGAAGATTGGTATTGATATTTAGATGTTTATATGTGATAAAATATGAGTATTTTAATTTTGATAAGTCCAAAATAAAGTATAGATAATTTTGGTATTTTTCTGAAAATTTTTAGGTTGTTATATGATTTTATAAAGATTGATGGATTAATAATTATTTTTTGAGTAATTATAAAACTATTTTATTAAACCGGGAATCGTCCTACTTCAACCGTTTTTGCGTTTTTGCAACCCGAAACTCTTTGGGAAAATCCTTCCTAACCGAATCTGATAATTCTGAACATTTTCCGTGTTTTGACTCTTTCGATCCGGAGTACAGTTTGATTCGTAAGCATCCCGGCATAAAGTTTTCGATACGATAATCATTTTGATAGATCAATAAATGCCGTATTTTCGAAAGACGGGATATTATTACATTATATTCGTATAAAATGTTTTATAAGAAGCCCAGTTTTGATAATAATCTGAAACTCATATTAATTCAGATCGTTTTGGTAGTTACTTAGAGGCTAAGTAACCTATTTTCCGATCCAATATGATCCAACGGATATTAATATTCCATAAGTATAGATAGCCTTTTTCTTATTTTATTTTATTCGTATAATTATAAATAAACAGTAAAAACAGAGAATTTACAGAGAAAAACCTGAAAATCCGTCGCGTTCTTGAGAATCGAACTTACAAACGAAAGCATTACCGAACTCGGAATCGAGCGTGCCATTTACTGAATTAAAGCTCTTGAAAAGCACTTTCAGAATCAAGCTTCAGTTTCAGTGCAGAAATCAAGATTCTTTTGCTATTTAATTATTTAATTTTGAATTAATTTATGATTAAAATATGAAATCTTGATATTGATGTTATTTGTATGATTTGATGCTTGAATCATGTAGATAATTTTGTCCTGGTCATTTTGATATATCATATGATGAATTTGGAATTCAATAACATGTAGAAAAGTGAGTTTAATTCTCGAAATAATAAAATTAGGGCTTATGTGCCTCAATATTCTTAATTCAAATTTGGGCATTTTTTATTCGAGGGTTATTATTTAAAATTGATTATACCAGCTTGTAGATCGTGAAAAGACGAATTTATTGGTATATATGTAATAAACAAACGATAGACGGAAGGGGATGATCGGAAAATTTGATCGCGGCGGCGGCGGAAAGTTCATATGAATTTTCCGACCGATTTGCTAATTGTCTGGTAATTCTGGTCTTGCAGATGTGTTTCTGGGATTGAATAGAACATTCGCTGTTATTCTGGCTCGTTTCTGGACTGTTCTTCAGTTAGCCGGAAAGCTTGGGGTTGCCGTTAATGGCAACCGTCGGCGATGGTCGGGGAAGGTGGTAAAATTACCACTTTGCCCCAGTAGTTGTGTAATCTTTGCAAAATGGTCCCTTTGGTTTCCAGATTTTACAAAAATAAGATTTATGTTTCAAAATATTATAAAAACAAAATTTCTGGTTTTATTATTTTCAAAATTAGTATTTTCTTTTTATAATTATTTTCAGAATTATTTTTAATTATTTAAAATTCCAAAATTCATAATTTATTATGCTGAAAATGATTTTTAATTAAAAAATAAATCTAAATTATTTAATTAATTAATTTTAGTTGATATTTAATTATTTAATTAGTTATTTAATTTGAATATTAATTGATTAATTAATTTATTTAGTCATTAATTAATTTTAATTGATTACTTAATTGGATTTAATTAATTCTTTTGATTTAAAAATTCTGAAAAATAGTTTCGAGATTTGAAATATTATTTTAAATTATTTTCAAGGCTTGATATTTATTATTAAATAATTTTAAAGTCAGATTCGAGTGTTCAGACCCGATTATTTAATTATAAAATGATTCGGAGACCCGTTTTAATTCCGAAAAATGTTCAAAAATTCGTATTAAATACTTGGAAAATCATGTTAACCTTGAATCTTCTTTGAAAAATTATTTTGATCGAATATCTTAGGTGTTATGTGCTACGTGCTATGTGCTATCTAATTGATGTGTTAAATGCCTATGTGGTTATTGTTTGACTCTTTTGGTCATAACTTTGAATTCGTATATCGGATTTGGGTAAAACGAAGGGTAGATAAAATCTTATGACGTCTATGTGATGATTAGAATAATATGAGATTGAATATTGATAGATACTTGTGATTCCTAGTAGAGTAAGCGAGGCATAGAAAAAGAAAGCCAGTGATCAGTAAATAGAACTGAAGCGTAGAAAAAGAAAACAAGTGATCGATGAATAGAAGCAAGGCATAGAAAAAGGGAAAGTGATGGATGAGTAGAACTGTTAGATGAGTACAAGTAAAGTTAGAAATCATATGTGATAAAGCAAGTACTTCTGAACCTTTCTTGAGATATATTGCAAATATTTCTGAGCTTTCTCGCAACACGTTGCTAGTGTTCAAAATAATTTTGTTTTATATTGTAAGTGCTTTGAATCATTCAACCTCGAACCCTGATCACATCACTTGATCTTTGAGTTATAAGCCTTATACTTGTAAACCCTCGATTGTTAATTTCCCAGAGATTAAACCATATAAATAAAATACTACTCCATAAATATGTATACACTATACACCAAACACTGGAACAAAATTGCTTGAACATACAGAGACTTAATATTCTACAACACCCTGAAACATCAAAGAACTAAACCTTATACAACCATGAAACTATTGTTCATTTGTTCTTCTCCGGGTTTGAATCTATTCTTTATACATACCCTGATATACCATGGAAATACTTATGAATTGTTTCATGCTCGAAGGTAAATGCTTTATGAATGATAATTATGATTCTGTTTTATTGAAGTACAATGTTTATCATATTGAATCATATTAGAATTGGATGGTTTTATTAATGTGGGCTAGATTCGTGGTCAGACCAGATTCGTGGTCATATTAGGCCAATGTGTGCCTTGGATCCAGTATAGGGAGCATAGTTTTGTGCCTTGATCGGGGTTAGTGCGTGATTGATCAGCAGCCTAACCTTGGTTTCTAAACTGAAAGTGAATATGCAATTCTAATCACTGCTTATCAAGAAACTTAATTCCTATGAATCATTTCAATTGATAATTGTTTAACCTCGGTTATTGCTATTATGACTTATTGAGCTAGTTAGCTCACTCTTGTAAATCTGTTTATGATATTCTACAGTTGAAAAGGAAATTGTTGGTAACAAGGATTCCCAGTCCAATGTGCGAGCTAGGATTCCGGGTTAAGTTGGATCGAGATAGTAGGAGCTTTATATTGTAGATGAGTTATGCAAGATTGTAAAAATGATATCATTATCGGTTGTAAGTTGAACTAGTTGGGATTTGGTACGATGTAATAAAAGTTAAGATTGTGGCTTGTTTTCATACTTTAACCTGTTGCGATCCGTGTTTGTGTAAAGAAGGGTAAATGCATATAATATTTTATATATAGGTTATATATTGTGTGTGTGTTGTGAACCCCAAACTTCTGACCCAATTTTGGAGGGCGTCACAGGTTTGGTATCAGAGCTACAGGCTATAAGTCACTGAAAGAAGCCTAGATTGTGGGATTGGGTAAAGGGTTAGGATTAGGAATAAGAAATATAAAAGATAGGACATCATGAGGTTGAGTGTGACTGTATAATAGGTTTTGGTATGATTCATGATGAGATTCGAGATTCTTATCTAGCGACGCGATTTTCAGATAGCAGTCATGGCAGATTCTTTTATCCCGGTATCGTCTGATCATTCAGAGCCTTCAGTTGAAGGATCATCATTTGATTCATGCCCTGCTCTTCCACCAGTGTTAGCCATATTACCTCTTGTTATGACGGTTTTACATTTTCATGCTATTATTCCATTCCTTGATGTGAGACCACCTATTCGATGATCCCCATCTGCTGATTCCGGTTCTACCGGACATTCATCCGTAAGTGCATCTTTTCAATTTATCCCACACCTTATCCCATACCATCTATTTGAGGCCTTTCTTATGGAGCAACAACATATATGAGGATGGATTCGAGAGCTACAACATATGGTAAGTACACGAGATATTAAGAAAAGTGAGAAGGAACCTAGAGAGATGATTCATGTGTTTCGGAGGATAACTGCTATCAGATTATATAGAGCCACTGGTAAGTAGGCCACCCATGATTATCTTGTGGAGTGAGCTAGATGGGTTTTAAAAGAGTTTGAGAAGATTGAAGACTCGCAGTTTTCTTGGTATTAGATGATGATTTTATGATAAACGTGGCATGTATAGTAGCAATGCGATGTGATATCAGTAGACTTTGTTTTATAGAATAGATTTGTTGACTATTTGATAGACCTGGTATATTTAGCAATAACAAAAAAAATTGTGATGGGAGTATTACCAGGATAGAAGTCTTGACATGAAGTTACAAACAAGATAATATGCAAAGGTAACTGAAGTTCTCGTCAACTAATGAAGGCAAAATAGACCCAATAAGGGTTAGAGAAAATATGGAAAATAATGAGCTCTTATTTGGCTATTTCCCTAATTTGATACCTTGTAGTGGTTGAGAAGGACAACAACCAACTTATATAGTAATGACGAACAGGTGTATGATTTTCAAAATTTTAAACCAACTTTCAAAAGAGATTTTCTTAACAAAAAATTTCTAAAAGTCCTTTAAACAAAATAGGCTTTAAAAATTGGTTGTCCAATTACTACTTGAGTTTCTCGATTGTTATAAGATTCAGATTACCTAGAAGAATACTTGTTCTAGAAATTAGTATGGTTAATTTAGAAGGCCGGGTGGACCCGCTATTATGGAGAAGATTTGATTGTTCCTAACAGAAGAGTGCAAATCTTGTTTGATAAGTTTAATGACAGAACCAACGTGCAGAGAAACTATTCATCCAATTTTTGAGACTATTAGAGTTTAAAGAATATTTTGATTTAAAAGAAGCCCGAGCATGATCGAAGGAGGTTGAGCCAATTCTCAGACTTTTCTAAAGGAAGAACCTTATTAACAAAAGAGTCGATATGTTGGATGATCAGTAGCATAAGCGAAATTTGAAGTTATGATTGTAAATCTCGTAAGAGTGCAATAAGGTCGAATTATAAAAATATTGAAAATGGAAGTGCGATGCTAAAGATACAAGACCTAATAAATAAGAATTTATTCTAATGATCAATTTAAGAAGGCATTTTAGAGAACTTTATGAAATTAATGTATGACTCGGAATGGGATCTATTGATCGAACAAGTGCTGAAGATGTACATAAGTGAAATGAGGATGACGACCAATGATATTATTCTTTTTTACAATATTATAGTATATAATCTTCTGATTCCTGAATAAAGTATGAACTTTCTTCTTTATAAGTTCTATGAGGTGATAAGGAAAAGAAAATTGTTGAATCCCTTTCAAATAACGAAGAGTTTGGTGGGATGCCACCTAATCATGTGTTGTATGCCATATAGTATGAAAGACTGGCCATCTTGAATATAAATATGGTTGTCTCACTCATATCTAAATCATTATTCATTCATTCTTCTTCAATTATGATTTATTGATTTATAGATCCTGTCACACCCCAACTTAAACAGCAAATTAAATATAACTATTACAATATTTAATAATAAATAAACATACCCAAATCCAAGATCTATTACAACTGATTTTAAATACCGAGTCCTCACACAAACTACTATCACTTATTCTACCTGAGCTCGAACATAGGCATCAGCATCACAGGTCTTACGGGCAGTCTGCTTGAATCTAACCATAGCTGCTAGCTGTAATATCAGGGTAAAGCAAGGAGTGAGCCAAATGCTCAACAAGTACTAAACAATACGATACAAAACATAAATCGAGAGATATATATTAAAGAATGTCAATGGGAGGACATGACCAATGATAATGAGAGATAAAACTTTGGGTGATGGCATCATTTTGTTGGTATCAAAACAATTTAAAAAAAATCATATCTTAATCAAAATTATTTTATGACGCTACGGATTACAGCCGGTGATCAGCCGCGAAGTAATCCCGAACCTCGCTGGGTTCTAAAACATTAATGGGAATCCCTAGGCAACTTTTAAGCCTAATATAAGTGTGGAAAGGACTCGCGTCTCAGTCCAGATCCACTATTCAAAGAAAACATTTATCCCCCTTTGGGACTGAAACCCCATATTTTATTTATTTCAAAAACTGATGCCGATTTATAACAAAATCTCTTTTCCAGTAAACATTTTTTTTATCAAGGGATTATAGATCAACTCGAAACACGGGAAATATGGTACTAAATCTCAGGGCCATGATTCACAAAACTATACTCTATTAAAGTAACTGAATGGTTTTCATATATCAAAGATTGGACAAGGGGATTTAGTGAGGCTATAGGATATTATAAAGGGTAATGCCAAATTGGGCTTTAAGCAATGGTTTCTCATCAAGGTTCAAGTGCTGGATCATCAAGAAGATAAGCTTCATGAATACTAAGGGTGTTAAGGTATGCATAAATGATCTTTAACTCAGGATATATCAGAATTGTCAAGCTTCAGGATAAGAAAGAGGGGTATCAATCAATGAGGAATCACTTTGATAAGTATCTGGCTTTTAGGGTTCAAGGTAATATTCTATAGGGGTTCAAGTATCAGGATGAGATATCAATACTTAGGAATCATCAGCATGTTAATCAAGAGAATCAACCAAGAGTTATAACTACCCTTTCTTTTATCCTATCATTCGAATTACTTTAATATACTATCATGATAAGACCACTTTGCAATACGTACTCGAGGGTTCATGGCATTTTTATATAATTCAAAGGTAAACATAAGATACGCTTGATTTAATATATCAAATGACACAGGATAGTTGCAGCAATGTATGAACTATTAGCAGTAAATATGAAGGACAAGTTGAATCACTTGCCTTGAGAAAGGCTGGTCTGGTCTGACTGGTAGGAGCAACTGGAGCTTCACTCGACCTTTATGGCAAGTTTTCCCTCGTCTCGAGATCCTACATAAATAATAATAATCCTCATTATAATATATTCTCACCAACTTAACCTATTTACAACCCGAATTTAAACACGGATGGCACTTAGGCCTATATGCACTTAATTTATATTCACCTTTAATTTATAATTGCACACACATAGCCGCATAATCACATATCATATATTAATACCAAATAACACCATATACACCATAATGCAACACTAGGCTTGGATGATCTCGATCCCCCAACTTAAGTCACTTGGTCGCTAAACTAGACAAAGTCTTCTAATTTTGGCTTCCTAACTCGATGTGCCTTTACTAAACTGTCCAAGACCTATTGACCCTCACTTGTGCCTTTTATTCTAATGACCTTATACTATCTTACAACTATGGTGGTTAACCAAGACCTCACTCCTAAGTGTTCTAAAACTATGTGATGAGTGAAAGTGTTCACTGGTGCAAATTTCAGAATGACATCTATGGTTTCTTGAGTGCATTTGACATCCTTAAACTATAGGTATTCCTTCAAAACTCTTACACAAGACTCTCCTGACCTAAGGGCATCTCCCAAACTTGATGTGGCTCAAGGGCCTGGCTTGGGCCTTCTTGGGCCTAAGCTCAAAGTCCATGGTTCCCCTGTTTTCCTGGGAAGAAAACACCCTAACTTGAATTAACTTGTGACACATGGTTCTAACTCATATCCTATGAACTATGGTTGGAAAAACTTCTCTGACACTCCCTCTAACTAAGGCCCAACAGGGCCTAATAAGGGCCTACCCATGACATGGTCAAATCTCCCTATTTCTAAGTTGTAACAAAACTGTCCCCTGCTGGACAGATTTTGTTATTCTACTTGTGCACCTAACCAAATGACATGCAATCCTCCAACCAACACCTAAAACCTTTTATATACTCCCAATACTAACTTCTGGTGGTTTGGTACTCAAAGTGCACATCAATGACATGGTCAAAACTCACTCTAATCCTTAGGGTACTAAACTGATTTTCTGCAGAAATTATAACTCTCCTTTCTCCAAGGTTTTGACTTGACAAACTCAACCACCAACAACCCAATACCCAAACCAAGACTTAAACATGGTGATCTACTAAACTAACTCCCTTATACTCAAAATAATCTTGGTGGAGATCATCCTTACCTAAGGTGCAATCATGGCAAAATAAAAGAAACCATATTTCACAACTCACAAATCATCAAGTTTTTGAAACAACAAGTTATGCATTTTATAAAAGATATACACGACTTATTACCATGCATCAAGAAGCATTAATCAATATTAACACATTATTCCTACTAAAATTAAAGCTTACTAATAAAATCTTTCCAAATGATCAAAATCTTATAACATTCTAAGTGAAATCCACATGCATGCATGTCCTCGAGTTTTGCAAGCCAAACAACATGTTTATTAAATATGTTTTACCAAGAAATTTACATGCAAGCCTAGCATGAGCTATATCTAGATGATCACTTAGCATGCAAGGAGTTTCATCAAATTTTTACTACAAAATTCAAGCCATTATCACATAAACATGCAAAAATTGAACAAAGCAACAAGAATGGTCTCAAGAACCATTCATTCGGCTCCCCTATGGTCATGGCCGAATGAAATGGAAGGGAATGGCCATTTAACATCAAGAGTTTCCTTCTCAATACTTGGCACTTCACCATTCCTTGTAGTCCTCTCAAAAACAACCTTAAACTCACAAGAATCAAGGTTGTACTTTGAGTTTCAACTAAAACCTTAACATGCAACCTTAAAACTTAAACTTTCTACTCAAAACTCTTTGAAATATATGTGATCATGGTATGGGAAGTAACATTTACTTGTGTAGGAGATGGGAACTTGATTGAGAAAGAAATAAAATGGGGAGGGGGGTGGTTTCGGCTGAAAAGCCGAGAGTGAGGGGGTAGGAGCCGAGAGTGAGAGAGAGGAGGGAGAGAAGAAAGAGTGTGGTGTGGGTGATGTGTGAAATGATCATGTCTTTTACTTGTTTTATGATTTTTGTTTTGACAAATGTGAGTGGGAATAGGAATTGACATGACTACCCTTCCACTTATACTTGGATCATTTTGCATGCAAGGGTAAATGAGGAATTTGGCTAGAAAAATAAGAGTTAGTGGGGTGGTAATTGTCTCTTTAGCCCTTTTTGATTGAATAGAAAGGATTTCCATGCAAGGAAAACTATGTAATTTGCTAATTATAACAATTAACATTTATAAAGATTTATTTTTGTAAAATAAAACACAAGTTCAAAAATTATAAAATTTATACCATAAAATAATTTGGATTTTTAGAAATTTTATAAAACTACTTTTGAAATTTGTGAACAAAATAACTTTTAAAGAGAAATTTATTCAAGGTTTAAAATATTCCTTATAAATCAAAAATGAAAGAAATAAATAAACTTTTCCTTTGAAAATTCATATACCACATAAAGAAAATTTAAGATGCAGAGTTCTCATTCACACAAGCATACAATAGTTGCATATATTGGCATTCGGCTTTTAAAGTTGTACTAAATTTACAATTAATATTACACAGAAATGCCGGTTGTAACAGATCCTTCCGATTATTTCCTTACACTGTTATTCTTTACAAAAGGTTTCCAATCAGAATCATATACATAAATTCCCTTCTTGTGTAAGGTCTATTCTTTGAGTGTTTTAAAAGAAGTGAAATGATCCCGTGTAGAAGATGGAGTTACATCTTGAGTATGGATGATTGTAAGCCGATGAATGGTGCACATTTACGTGCAAAGAAGAATCATTATGCCAATAACGTGGTTGTTAAGAGGACGTCAAATCAGAGGCGAAAATATGTATACATGATACGTTTCAAGTTTTAGATTTTGGCGTGAATTGGAGTAGTTAGCGAACCGTATGAGGTAAATTAACCATAGAATTAAGAAAGTAAAGCTGTGATTACCAGATAAGGCAAATGATTGATTGGACAGCAAAAGCGAATGAAGAAATTCTTAATAATAACCAGATAATCGATTAATACTTGTGAAGGTGAAACATACCTCAATCATGTGGGAGATACTTGTCATGAATGTAATATCCGGGATATTGCGCGTAATTAGTTTTATCGATAAATGATTATTATGTGATTATTATGTGATTTTTGGTAAATTATTTGATGATTGGTGTTGTTATGTGTATGTTGATATTTTAAAGTATAAGTATGTTAATTTTATTATGTCCAGAATAAAATTTAGATAATTAAGGTATTTTTCTAGTAATTTTTTGATTGTTAAATGATTTTATATTAATTTATTAATTATTTTCTGAATAATTACAAAATTATTCTATAAAGCCGGGAGTCGTCCAACTTCAACCGTTTTTACGTTTTTATAACCCGAAACTCTTCTGAAAACTCCTACCTAACCTAATCTGATAATTCCGGATATTTTCCGTGTTTTGTCTTTTTCGATCCGGATTACGGTTTGACCCCTGCGCGGCCCGACGTAAAATTTTCGATACGATAATCATTTCGATAAAGTAACAAAACCCGTATTCTCGAAAGACGGGATAGTATTACGTTCTTTTCATATAAATGGTTTTATAAGAAACCCGGTTTGGATAATTATCCAATACGGGTATCAAATCGGATCGTTTTTGCAGTTACTTAGCGGCTAAGTAAGTAATTTATCGATCCAAAACGATCCAACATGAACCAATATTCCATAAATATATAAAGCCCTTGTATTATTTCATTTTATTCTTATAATCATAATCAATCAGTTAAAACTGATAAAATATAGAGAAAATGTCGAATTCATGTCGCGTTCTTCATAATCAAACGCACGAACGAAGGCGTTATCGAACTCCGATTCAGGCACGCAATATATCAAATCGAAGCTCTCGAAAATACCTTTCTGAATCAACCATCTATTTTTGTGCAGGAATCAAGGTATTTTTCTTGTTTATTTATTTTATTTCGGATTAATTATAGATTAAAATATGAATTTTTGTTCTTAATATTGTTGATATGATTTGATGATTTCATCGTGTAGATAATCTTTTTCTGGTCATTTTGGTATATTATACATCAAATTTGGAGTTCAATAACATATAGAAATTGATGTTTGATTCTCAGAAATAAAATTAGGGTTCTTGGTATAAATGTTTTTAATTGAAAATTAGGTGTTTCTTTATTAAGGGTTATTACATGAAATTGATTGCACAGAATTGTAGATCGTCCAAAGACGATTCTATTGAGATATGGGTAGTGAACAGACGATATCTGGAAGGGCTTCGTCGGAAAATCGTTCAAGGCGGCGACAGAGATTTTCAGAGGGGATTTCCGGCCGATTTTGTAATCTATTGATGATGAAATTCATGTACTTGTGTTCCTGGAAACCATGCCTACAAATATGCACATTTTGGCGAATTTCTGAGTCGATTTTGAGTCACCGGAAAAGCTCGCGGTCGCCATTAACGGCGACCGCCGGCGGCGTTCATCGGGGAAGATGACCAAATTGCAAATTGGCCCCCCTAGTTTCCAAAACTTACAGTTCTAGTACCGTTGTTTTAAAACTCTACGAATATTAGATTTATGTTTTATAAATTTACAAAAATAAGATTTATGTCTATATTTATTTTCAAAAATTGATTTTTATTATTTTAAAATTCTAAAAAATCAATATTTTTAATTTTAAAAATTATTTTAGATTCAAAATTAAATCATACTTATTTAATTAATTATTTTTAAGTGATAATTAATTATTTAATTAATCAATTAATTTAATTATTAATTGATTAATTGATTCAGTAATTTATTAATTAATTTTAATTGATTATTTAATTAGATTTAATTAATTCTTTTGATGTAAAAATCCTGAAAAATAGTTTCGAGTTTTAAAATATTATTTTAAATTCTTGTCAAGGCTCGATAGTTCTTATAAAATTATTTTAAAGTCAGATTCGGGTGTTTGAACCCTATTATTTAATTATAAAATGATTCGGAGGCCCATTTTAATTCCGAAAAATGTTTAAAAATTCGTATTAAATAAATGGAAAATCATTTTAACCTCAAATCTTCTTTGAAAAATTATTTTGATCGAATATCTTATGTGCTATGTGCTATATGTGAACAAATTGATGTATAATACGACTATATGTGCATTGTTTGACGATTTTGTTTATAACTTTCAATCCGTACGTCGGATTTGGGTAAAACGAAGGGTGGATAAAAGCTTATGACGTCAATTAGAATGATATGAGATTGAGTATTGATAGATATTTGTGATACCTAGCAGAGTAAGCGAGGCATATAAAAGAAAGCCAGTGATTAGTATCTAGAACTGAAGCGTATAAAAAGAAAACAAGTGATCAATGAATGGAAGCAAGGCATGGAAACAGAAGCAAAATGGTTGATGAGTAGAATTGTTAGATGAATACAAGTAAGGTTGGAAATCATCTGTGATAAGGCATGTACTTCTGAACCTTTCTTCAAGATATATTGTAAATATTTTCAAACTTTCTCATAACATGTTACTATTATTCAAAATAACTCTTGTATTATATTGCAAGCACTTTAAATTATTCAACCTTGAACCCTGATTCTTATTGAGCTTGAGCCATAAACCTTATTCTTCATAAACCATTGATTATTGAATTCTCAGTTACGAGCCAAACGCATACGATACTACTCCACAAATACATATATACCACATACTGATTCTGATATTGCATTGCTTGACATACCAACCCTTATTCCTTGTTTAACAAAAGACCAATCCTTGTAACCCTTGAACCCTTGGTCTTCTACTTTCTGATTCTTTCCTTGAGTGAAAGCCAATCTTTTTGAATTCCTTGTTTTACCTTCATGGTATTGTAAATCACCCAATGCTTCAAGATAAATGTTGTTTATATTTCAGCTTATTGAATTACATTGGTTATCATATTGAATTATTTTAGAATTGGATGGTTTTATAAATGTGGACCAGATTCGTGGTCGGACCAGATCCGTGGTCATAATAGGCGAATGCGTGCCTTGGATCCAGTATATAGAGCAAAGCTGGGAGCCTTGCCCGGGGTTAGTGCGTGACTGATTAGCAGCCTAATCTTGTTTTTTTTAAATGAAAAGTGAATATCCATATATAATCATTGCTTATTCAGAAACTTGATTCTTCTGAATCATTTCAATTGGTTATTGTTTAACCTCAGTTATTGCTATTATGGCTTGTTGAGCTAGTTAGCTCACTCTTGTAATCCTTTTTATATTTTCAACAGTTGAAAAGGAAATTGTTGGTAACGAGGATTCACAGTCCAGTGTGCGAGCTAGGATTCCACATTAAGTTGGATTGAGCTAGCAGGAGCTTTATATTGTAGATGAGTTATGCGAAATTGTAAGAATGATATCATTATCAGATGTAAGTTGAACTAGCTGGGATTTGGTATGATGTAATAAAAGATAAGATTGTGGCATGTTTTCATACTTGAATTACAATCCATGGTTATGAAAAGAAGGGTAAATGCATATAATATTTTATATACAGGTTTATATGTTATGTATGTGTGTTGTGAGCCCCAAACTTCTGACCCGGGTTTGGAGGGCGTTACAGGTTTGGCATCAGAGCCACAGGTTATAAGTCACTGAAACAAACTTAGAATGTCGGGAATAGATTGAGGGTTAGGATTAGGATTAAGAAATGGAAAAATAGGACGTCGAGAGGTTGAGTGCAAATGTATAATAGGTTTTGGTATGATTTATGATGAGATTCGAGATTCTTATCTGGAGACGCAATTTTCAGATAGCAGCGATGACAAATTATTTTATTCCGGTATCGTCTAATCATTCGGAGCATTCAGTCGGAGGACCATCATCTGATTCACGCCCAGCTCATCCACCGGTGTTGGCCATGTCACATCCTGTTATGGCGATTACACATTTTCAAACTATTATCGCATTCCCTGATGCGAGGCTAACTGTTAGGGCGAAAACACGCGCTAAAATTCACGCAAGTATACGTGTTCGTAAGTAGTATAAGATATAAATCAGATTCGTTCCTACAGAGACTGGTTTAGGTTAGGTTCAATTTATGCACCTATGCAATAATGTATGGTTATCCCTCAATGCTAAGATAAATAATAAATTGGGTTTTGATTAAACTAAGAGATTATACTAAATAGCATTAACTAAGAGAATTGAGGTTAAATTACTTATATGAGACAAACATGGGATTCTAACTTCATTACTACTTTATTCAAAGTCATTGTTCTTAATCTTGGCATGCAATGGTGATGACAACTAATCAGATAACACGAAACTAGTAATCGCCAACTTTCGTTGTATGCATACCCTACTAACAGACATCCACAAAAGAGATAGAAGCTGAATAAACACCAATTATATTGAGACCCTATATGTCTATAGAATTTAATAACATAAAAGTTTAATGAACAAGTTATCTATCTTGATTACATACGGAAAGTAAGATGGTTAAAATTACCTACGAATCATGCATAACAAATACATGCACCTATGCTAGCATGTCAAGTTCTAAATCTCTATATTCACTTTCACTTCAATAGAGATTAACACGTTATCTTATATGTTAGCTACGCACATAAGACGAATAAGCACAACCAATACTAGGATATCAATCAATCACCACACACCAAGATATTGAAACAAATTAACTATAGAAATCCATAAGTAAATCCGTTAGAACCCCACGATAATGATTAGTTCATAATTGAACTCATCGTCATCATAGGTTCCAATGAAAGCATGATAATAAACAATATAAGAGTATTAGGGTTCAAAGACAAATCGAAAACAAGCATCCAAGTATCAACTATATTAAAGAAAACAAAAGTCTTCTTCTTTGTAGCCTTCTCGTGCTCTCTAGGTCTTCTTATTGCTCTCCCAGGCCTCCTTGTTGTTAAAAACGTCTTTTTATGGGCATATATAGGCTCTAGGATGACCAGGACTCTCAAAATCTTCAATTTTGACTAAAATCAAGATTCTGGGGCAGAAACCGGGCGCGGGCGCGCTGTCATCGGGTGCGGCTGCGCTGAAATAGTGATTTCAGCGGTGCGGGCGCGCTGCCTTCTGGCGCGGCTGCGCTGACATTCTGGAATTTTTCTGACAATTCTTCTTTTGGCCATAACTTGAGTTATGCTCATCAGAATTAGGTGATTCAACTGCCTATGCGAAGCTAACGAGATTCTCTACAACTTGAGAATGGCCTAGGCTTCCAATTCTGACCTCTTTTTAGCATATTTCCTTGAAAATCTCCTTTCTTCATTTAACTGATGCTTAAAATGCAATAACGCCAAAACACATCAAAAATACCAAAAACTTGAGTCCAAAACACCAACTTAAGCCTGAAATGAAGCGTTACAAGTAGATATAAAATAAACTCATCACACCCCAAACTTGAATCGATGCTTGTCCTCAAGGATAAACAGACTCAAAACTACAAAACAAACCTAATACATGAATGCAACTACATGAATGCAACTAAATGATAATGCTGTTAGGTCACACAACACTGTAGAAGGGGGTTGAATACAGTGTTGAATACAATCAAATCGATTTTAAACACAAGTAATAGTAAATAGATATATTCAATAAGATAAACTCGATTACAATGGAACTGTTCTCTCTCAGTGATGAACAAATATCACTAAGAGCTGCTAAGTTACAACGTATAATCTTCTCGATAATGATAACACATATAGTGTAAACCCAAAGTCTGTGTTTATATAGTACACAGTTACAAGATAACTTCTAATTGATATGGAATATAATTCTGTCTCCTAAAATATATCAATCAGATATCTTCTACAAGTCTTCCAGTCTTTTAACTCTTTCCATACATATCTTCTTTTGTTTAAGTCACGATCTTCTACTGTAAATCAGCTTCCTTCCTTATATGAAAGTCTTCCCGCACTTAAGTTCTGATATGACCTTAAGTTCTGACTTCCAGTAAGTCCTGATTTCAGTAAGTCCTGATATGTCCTGTTTATTATGATCTGAAAACTAAACATGAAACATATTAGACATGACATCTCAAATATATCTAACAATATCCCCTACTTATAAATTATACAAAATATACAAGTTAATAGATTTGATGATGTCAAAAACATTTAAGTACAAATGCAAATAAGAGTTTAACTAGATAACTAACTACAACTTAGAGTCCCTGTAGCTTTTACCAATCTCACTGAGTCTATCTGAATCTATGATGATTCTTGACAAATCTTGATATCAGCTTTTCTTCTTTAATCCTCAGGACTTGAGAGAGTGTAGTCTTGACCTGCTTCATCTCTTCATTATGACTTCTAATCTGGTAGATTGTTGTCCTTAAAACAGAGATATGGTTTCTTTCTAAACCATCATTCAATCTTATTACCCTAGGATGAGAAGAATCTTCATTGTAGCATAGACATATCCCTTTCAGAATCACTTCAAGCTTAGCAGAATCCTTCTTCATTGGAATTTCACTTCCATCATTTTCAACAATACTAGGAATGAATTATGTAACTCTTGAACCAGAAATTCTAGCTTTATCTCTGATGGTCTTCAATATGAAGTTTGACCATCTCTTGGTAATATCAGACTTTACCTCTAAAAGGTAATGAAAGAATTGAAGTTCTTTCAGTGATTTGTTTAACACATCTAATTCTGACATCTGATATGTCCTTCCATCTTCAAGAAATAGAATAAGATTTTCCTTGACATTGTGCTTGTCATGAGCATCCAGTACCACTTGAACATAGATAACCTTATCAAGATGTTTCTGTGTAACATCTTCAAGCAGTCTGTCAGTCAATAGAATTGGATCTCTAGTAGCAACTTCAACTCCTGTCTTAATCTTTGCTTCATCAGAACCTAGTCCATCCCTGTCTATTGGTTCTCTAGCATTTAACCCAATAGTCATGAAAGTAGACAGTAATTGGCTTTTCTTTGGATCTGATGGTTTGACATTTTTCCACAGAAGTTTCTTTTTATCAACTACTTCCATTTTGTCTAAATCAACTTGAGCACTGTCAGAGGTTGACTTGATGACTTTATCAGAACTTGTTGTTTCAGTTATAGCTTGCCGTTCTTTATTTTAAACAACTTGAGCCTTGTCAGAGGTTGTCTTTGATTCTTCAAAAATCTTCTTTCTTTTCAGAGTTTGAACATCTTTATCTTCAGCAAGATTATCATCAGTAACTTGAACCATTTTGCACACTGGCTTTATCAGAATTTGAGGAATTTTCATCTCTAGTGGCTTGGTTGGTTCATCAACTTTTCCTGTCCCTTTGTCTTTGGAATCAATCTCAGATTGTGATCCTATCTTGGCTTTAGATGCCTCAGAAATTGACTTCTCCTCGATCATAATGCCATTTTCCTTAGGCCTTGGAGGTTTCTTTACAACAGAAGCTTTTGTCTTTAGATTTTTCTTTTCAGCTTTAAATCTAGCTTCTTCCTCCTTGAGATTTTATCAATCCATTCCTGTATTATGCTTCATAAATAATCTTCTAGCAATTTCCTCATCAAGTGACTGAATCTTGGGATCCTTGTAGTAGACTGTTTTCTGTTTCCCCTTGAGCTTCAGAGTTTGCATGAACTTTTGATAATCTTGACTTCCACCTTGTATCAGAACATCAGGCTTTATCAGACTTTGCTCATCATAACTTGATATCAGATTTTGAGTATTAGTACTTGCTATCAGATTTTGAGTTTGAGCAGCTTCAGATCTTGTCTTCTTTTGAGTAGAAGATTTGCTTTCATCAGTAATTAGTTT
Source organism: Apium graveolens (assembly GCF_009905375.1). Taxonomy (NCBI): domain Eukaryota; kingdom Viridiplantae; phylum Streptophyta; class Magnoliopsida; order Apiales; family Apiaceae; genus Apium; species Apium graveolens. The sequence goes on from NC_133657.1 coordinate 110,382,191, forward strand.
CCTTGAAGAAACCTTGATGCTCTGCTCTTTTCCTTGAACTTGACCTCTACCCTTGCTAGGGTTTTCCTGGTCATCAGCTTCATCATCTTTCTTCTTCAGTAATTGATCATTTGAGCATTTGGACTTAACTACCTTCTCCCCCTTTTTGGCATCATCTGATAGTAGGAGTGAGAGAAGAAGTTTGTAACACCCCCAAATCCGGGGTCGGGGATTCGGGTTGTCACGAGTTCCATTTCCCTTAATAACACCCAACCTTAATAAACAATCAACTACTCTGTACTGTGACCCCACAATAAATACACACACCACAAGTTATAGACTCAGAGATGAATATCTAAAAAAAACACGAGTCATTTTATTCCACAATTTTATGCCATTACACCTTAAAAGGGATTCTGAATAAATTTACATTTCTTTGCCATTATTATAATTCATAAAGATACATAAGTCTGGTACATCAAAAGTTGAAAGCCTAGCCTATTGGTAGTTCCTACCTCATCTACAGCGACATCAACGCCTATAGGAAACTGCGGAATGTTTTCTATCCGCTCGCGAATTGGGAGCTTGGTCCTGTTCATCTTGTCTATCTGATGTTGTGTGATGAAAGAAGAAAGCAAGGGTGAGCAACAAGCTCACCGAAATAATATGTATAATGATTAACAATATATGAGCATTCTCATAGTACTCATGAAAGTCTTGGTCAAGTAAAAAAATGAACCAAGTTTGATATCTTATCGCGACCAAGCTGCAAAATATTCAGTACATATGTATATATACTTTTCAATATCTTTGAAGTCCTCTTCCATGCATAATATACACAGATTTCCAGTTGATAACTGTATAAAAATATCATTGCAAGGTGATCTCATATATCTAACCTTGTCTCAACGTTTTTGTGAAAATCTTTGTCATGCATAAGATAATCATTAACCAAATATAAGTTGAAAAGATGAAGTTACAAGATACTCCAATATACTTATATCTTTTCCGGATACTACTTGAACAACCACCGTTTGTTAGGTCCCAATTTGTTTGTAGAAGGGGGGGTTGAATGCAAACAATACCGTTTAATCAAATAAAATGCGGAATAAAATTGTGAAACAAAATTCAAGTTAAATAAAACTTTTATTAAACTTGAAAGGTGTTACAACTACGGTATCAGTTACAAGGGATTAATCTCAAATCAATTATTACAACTTTAGAATAAATTCGACATGAACTTTTTCTATTTTTGTAATTAAAAGATCAAATGCTAAATGCGATTTGAGATTAAGTTCTAGGGATTTTAATCCGCTAGATTGATACACAAGAACAAGATAAGTATTTCTAGTTGATTGGATTTAACTTTACAATCTAGAAATTGATCTTGAAGTTGCAGATGAGATGTAATATTTTTCTGCTCCTTTTTCTTTTTGTTCTTGAGTATGTATTCTGTTTGATTGCCTACTTTATTTTTATGAACTGGTCTTCTGCTTCTTTTAAACAACACAGCCGAGTAGATTGAATTGGAATGACAATCCTTTAAGCTTGTGAGACTTTCGGTAGGACAATGTTTACAACTAGCAAGATAATTAAAAATGAGCTAGCAAGACTTTCGGTATGACTATAGATTGTCATACCGATTGTCATATTAGTTCAATTAAATTATCTTGCTGAATTAATAACTGATTTTAATCTAAACAGAAATTCTAATAAGACAATTAAATGTATTGGCATGACTTTCGGTATGACTATCAATTGTCATACTGATTGTCATACTAGTTCAAATGAATTGTCTTGCTGAATTTAAGCAGATTTTAAATCAATTAAAATCTTGTAAATCCTTAATATTAATTCTAAATTAATTAATCAATTTAATTCAATTAATCAATAAATTAATCTTCGCAGATATAATTTATTTTCTTAATTAAATTATATGACTTAATTAATTAATAGAGAATTAATACTAACCCTTAGCAGCATCCATTCTTCTGACAATCTTCTGAAAGTCACTGAGACTTATGAATCAATTCCGCCACTTCAATGCTGACACTCAATGTACTGTCTGGTTCATGAGTGACTAACTTTCGTGACGTTTCTTCATGTCTTGACTTTGATACTCTGATTAAATCCTTGTAATAAATGATACCTTGACGAGATCTCTGTCACTTGATTAAATCCACGATCTTGATTTATATCACTGAGGCATGATCAAATTCTTGAACTTCTTCCAGTGAATCTTCAAGTCTGCAGATGAACAATGTTTCTTTATTCTTTGACAGATGTTACATTGTGAGATCTCTCTGATGATTAATCCACTATTTACTTATTACATTCTTATTTGAGTTGAGTTAAATACTCGAATAAACGAGTAGGCTATGACATATGCCTTTCAATCTCCCCATATTTGCTTGTTAGACAATAACAACAAATACCTAGAGGATAACTCAACTAACAAATAAGAAAAAGATATAAACAGTAATGTAAAGTAAATAGCAGAAAAGTTCTGGATTATATTTAACATTTTCCAGATTCCAAATGAAATTTATAAGTGAATACAAGATAGATGTTCCTCTAGCCTGAACATATAACTACATTAGACTATCTTGATTCATAAAGCTCTAATCATATTACATTGAGTTTTGAGCTAATTGACTTCAGTTGTCTTCTCTTCTGACTTCACCTTCTTCTAAATCTTGAAGCAATTCCTTGTCAAAGACACGATCCTTTTCTGAAGTGAAGCTTGCTGGTCTGACTGGTTGAACTCCAACTGACTTCAGCTTATTCTTGAGTTGAGTGTACCTTTTAACATTCTTTTCACAATAAGCTTGAATTAAGTCAGCAGCTTGAGTCTTCAACATGGATGAATATCCAGCAGTTCTCAAATGATGTTCCATCCAGACCAGATGCTTAGCTGAGTAGTCTTTAAGAGATTGTACATCTAGCTGACAGATTTGAAGACAATCAGACTTAAAGAATCTCACCTGATGAGGATTGTTGACCACTTGAGGACTAGCCCTGCTGGCAAACTCTTTAAGCCTTTCTCGAAGAACTTCATTCAATTCTGAGCTTCTTTTAACTTTGTTTAAAAGAACCCAAATCTCTGACAAAGAACGATTCTCAAATAGATGAAGTGACACCTTGAATGATCCTTCACTCTGACAATATACAAAAATGCTCATCTCATTTAGGGATCTATCAAAAGCAGCTGTGATCCTTGAGACTTCAGTCTTGATAGCATTCATGTACATGTCATTGTTAGGATTTGAGATTTCCAGCTTGTCAAGAAGATGTAAGAACTGCCTATCATTGTTAGTGCTCAGCTGAGGCATATCGAGTACTCTCCTAGCTTCATCCCATTTTTCACCAATCTTTAGTCTGACATCTCTTCTCCTTTCTTGAGCCTTAATGTCATGAAGACGTTGCTTTTGAAGAGTTTCTGTTCTTTGTATGTCTTTCCTCCTGTCAATGATCTGAGAGACCTTCTTGAGTTCAGCTTCTTTTCTTTTCATCTCTGACTGCTCCTTCTGAAATTCTTTCTCTAACATAGGATCCACTGTATCTTCCTCTTCCCAATCTTCAAAATCACTTTCCTCTTCAGCTTCAAATAACCCATCTTTATCTTCCTGAACTGGTTCAGTGGGAATGTCAAAAATATCAAAGTCATCCTGTTCTCCACTGTAGTAGACATCATCAGCCTTTCCTTTGTTTCCAGCAGAGGTATCTTTTTCTTTCCCTTTGGCACTACTTCCTTTCTTCTCCCCCTTAGTTGAGGGATCCTCTTCTGATCTTCCTTTGGAACCTCCATCACCTCCAGAGCCTGTGCTTCATCCCTTCATTGAGATGTTCCATGCCCGTCTCTATCTTTAGAAATCTTGAGGAGTCCAGTGAATGATTCATCTCAACGAGGTCTTCAAGAGAAGTCATTCTTGTATGTAGAGAGCAGAAGTTGGATATGTCATCAGCTGATAAAGTTGGAGTGTCCTGAATAGAATTGAGCTTTGGTATTACAGTGGTCTTTAGATCTGAGATGTCGTTCCTTATGATTGCAAGCTGATTGTTGACAGAGGTGGAAGAAGAAGACCGTTCAACCACTTGTGCTTTGAATTCTTGAGCTTCAGCTTGGCTTTTAGCAAGTTCTTCTTTTAGGGCAGCAATCTGAGCTAACAGGTTTACAGTATCAGTGTCTGTGTGTGCTCTCACCTGAATTTCACTCGTGTTTGGTTCACTCATCTCACGTGCATGTGTTTCTCTCAATATAATTGCTCGTGAGGAGTCTTCCTGTTGCTGTTCTTCTGTACCTGCATTAAAAATCACCCTAGCCTCTTCAAGAGAGGTCAGTGGTGGTACAATGGGAATTCGCGAGTCCCGATCCTCAGTCAATACTATCAAATCTTTTGGAATAGATGTCTGAATTGCTTCAGGGATAGATTGACCGAGTTGCCCTCCACTTTCTCCAGATAAATCTGCGAGTGGAGAATCCTATAAGGGAGCCAGAGGTGTTTGATCTGGGAGGGGAGAAAATGACTCTATTAAAGATGGCGGAGAGTCAGATTTTCCCTCTGAAGCATGTGACTGCTCTTCTGCCGTAACTATGGCAGGCACTGTAACCGACTCTACGTGCACTCCTCGCTGTGTGTCCTGAGTATGATCTGGGGAAGTGTATGGTTCCATTGTGAGTAATGGAATTGTGCCTGACTCAGTACAAGATGCCATGGCCCTATGGCGAATTTCAATAGATGCATCCTGTTGAGAGAATGCCTCTAGTAACTGTTCATTGGCCATTTCAAAGTCCATGTCCTGTTGGGAGGACAAGGATGGGCTTTCAGATGCCTCAGAATATGTTTTTCTTTTCTTAGGAGGAGGCAGAGCTGAGGGTTCACTCATATTTAACAATGTACTACTTCCTAGTAATCTCCTGGGTAACATTTTAGACAGTGGGGGAGAGGTTGAGATAGAATGTGACTCTGTGTTTGGCTCTATGACCTGGGATTGAAGCTGTGGTTCTACAACTTCATGGTCAGCCCTATCAACCACTGGGGGTCTTTCAACAGAAGTAGGAAGAGAGTGAGAGTGAGGAATTACTACCTGTAATGGAAGAGCCTAGGTGGCTTGAACCACTGGAGGTTGAGGTTGCTGTTCATGGCCGGGAAGATTGAAAATAGGTAAGGGAATATAAGTGGCCATGAAAGCAGATACAAGTACTGGAACTTGCATAAATTTGAAGGTTGTGTCTTGGCGAGTGTAAATCTTTTTGCTAACTGGAGGGGGTTCGGTTACTGCAGAGTTAGCAAAAAGGGCTTTGTGTTCAGGTGTGAGAAGATGATCTGCTATAAGCATGAGAAAACGAGCATAGTAACATGATACCCTACGATTTGTAGAATGATCACGTAAAGCAGAAGTTAGACGTCTCAAGAGAATGGGAAAAAGTAGTTTGCCGAAATTGATCCTTTGATTGAAAACAACCGCAAGACCAATATACTGCAGAGTGGAAGTGATGTTATGAAAATTGGATTTTGTGCAGTTGGCAAACACTTTGGAAAGTGTATCGAAGAAAATATCCCATTCAGACACCAAATTTGATTTAGAAAGTTTGGTTAAATTGATCACCCCCTGATAGTGAATAGCATTGAAAAAATTTGTGATATCATTTTCAGAGGGTAAATTACAGAAATTGTCTATTGGAAAATTTAACGCACGATTGACGACTGTTTCATCAACTACATACTGTGTGTTTGCGACGGTGAATGAAAAAGATTTTGAATCATCGGCCACAATAGAGGTTGTGCAAATCAGTCTAAGTAGATCGACGTTTAAAATCACATTTGATTTAATAGCAGAGCTAACAATCGAATGGTCATATAAAAATCTAATCCATGGCTTAAATTTTTCAACATCACATTTTTCCGGATTAAAATAACCAACCTGATTATGCGCGACAATTTGGAAATTGAGAGCCATTTAAAATAATAATAAGACACACGCTTTCAGAATTTTAAGAATAATATTAAGAAAATTCGAATTAATTAAATTTATTTAATAATTCGAATTAAATTAATTATAATCGAAAAATTTAGACAGAAATGTATCTCGTTAAAATTCCTAACTCACAAACACAGTTTTGAAAGACCAAACGACACAAATCAGAAATTAAAATAAGAAATAAAAATGCTCAAAATCAACAAACACAAATCGAAATAAAATATAGATTTAACAAAAATTCAACAGCACCTTTGTATGTATATACTTGTATGTATATACCACAAAGTGATGAATTAGTAAGCTGAGTAAAAACTCGAGCAAAGAAGAATCAAAACAGATTTGAAGATGTTTTTGATCGAAGAGAGAGAAGAGAGAGAATGAGGAAACTTTTCGAATTTTTGAAAGAAAAGAAAACTGTTGTGATGGTTAAAAAAAACAACAAACGCCTTTATATAACATCTGGTATGACAATCCTGGATTGTCATACCAATTGTCATACCAGGCAAAAGAAAGAAAATAACCGAAAAGAATAAGAATAAAACAAGTGATAATATATACCTGGTATGATAATCTGATAGTCATACCGATTGTCATACCAGTATAAAATAAAATAAAATATATATATATAATGTTTATAACTGGCAAGACAATCAATAGTCATACCGATTGTCTTGCCAGTATAAAACTATACTGAAAAACACTAAAATGACAATTATATTCGCAAATGACTTTCAGCAAGAAAATTTCAATTGTCTTGCCGATTGTCATTCTGGAAATAAAAGGATTTCACACATAATTAATATGAAAATAAGTATATATATATATAAGTACTGAAATGATTTTCAGCAAGACAATTTCAATTGTCTTGCCGATTGTCATTTCAGTAGAAAGACACTCAAATATGTACAGAAATTATATAACAAAATAGCAAAACTGAAATACAGACCTATAATATTTACAGAACCAAAGACAATATATCAGAATTTATTATTTTTATTCCAAAAATAGATTTCTGTAGAATTTTAGCAAATAAAATTCATAGAAAAATATTTTTAGAGAAAATAAAATATTCTGAGATATTTTAAATTAACAAGAAGGGAAAATAAAAATAGATAAGATAATATATATTACATAGAAATAAGCAAGAAATATGATAAAATGATAACATAAATTTGCAAATGAATTTTTCATTTATGAAAAATTCATTTGTAAATTCATTCAAGAACAGATCTCAGATATTAACTAAATTAATCACTAAAACTATTCAACATGCCCAATTTACCAACTAATCTGGTAAATGTGGATTCGTCAAGTGGTTTAGTGAAAATATCTGCTATTTGTTCTTCTGTTGGAACAAAAAATAGTTCAACAGTACCATTCATGACGTGCTCTCTAATAAAATGATACCTGATGTCAATGTGCTTTGTCCTCGAGTGCTGCACAGGGTTGTTGGTGATGGCTATTGCACTTGTGTTGTCACATAAAATAGGAATCTTGTTCAATACAGAGCCATAGTCTCGTAGTTGGTTCCTAATCCACAAGATCTGAGCACAGCAGCTTCCAGCAGCAATATATTCAGCCTCGGCCGTTGAGTTGGAAACTGTTTACTGTTTCTTGCTGTACCAAGAGACTAGCCTGCTTCCTAGGAATTGAGAACTTCCTGAGGTGCTTTTCCTATCAACAACACTTCCTGCATAATCTGAATCTGTATATCCGACAAGGTTAAAACCAGATTCTTTAGGGTACCAAATACCTAGATTTGGTGTTCCCTTAAGATATCTTAAGATTCGTTTAACAGCAACGAGATGAATATCTCTAGGATCCGCTTGGAACCTTGCACATAAACATGTAGCATACATAATATCTGGTCTACTTGCAGTAAGATAGAGTAACGAGCCAATCATACCTCTGTAGCTTGTGATATCTACCTTAATGGAGTTTTCACATGGTCCAAGCTTGACAGCTGTAGTTGATGGAGTCCTTGCTGATGCAGAATCCTCTAGATTGTACTTTTTGAGGAGTTCCTTGAGATACTTGGATTGACAAATAAATGTTCCATCTAACCTTTGATTTACTTGTAATCCAAGAAAGAACTTCAGCTCTCCCATCATGCTCATTTCAAACTTGTTGTGCATTAACTTAGCAAATCTCTTACAGAGATTATCATTAGTAGACCCAAATATTATATCATCCACATAGACTTGGACTAATATAGTATCCTTCTTATGTGTTTTAGAAAAGAGAGTTTTGTCTATGACACCTCTAATAAAGCTATTTTCAATAAGAAATTCAGAGAGAGTGTCATACCATTTTCTTGGAGACTGTTTTAGCCCATAGATAGCCTTGAAAAGAAAGAAGACAAAATCCAAATGATCTGGATCTTCAAAACCAGGAGGTTGCTCTACATATACCTCTTCATCCAGCTTTCCATTCAGAAAGGCGCTCTTGACATCCATTTGATAAACTTTAAAGTTTGAAAATGCTGCGAATGCCAGAAATATCCTGATGGCCTCAAGTCTAGCCACTGGAGCATAGGTTTCATCATAATCAATGCCTTCAGCTTGAGAATACCCTTTAGCTACCAGTCTTGCCTTGTTTCTTGTAACCACACCATCTTCATCTAGTTTATTCCTGAATACCCACCTAGTACCAACAACTTTCTTGTGTACAGGACTAGGTACCAGTTTCCAGACTTGTTGACTTTCAAACTGATTGAGTTCATCTTGCATAGCAATCACCCAATCTGGATCAGTCAGTGCTTCTTCAATTTTCTTAGGTTCCATCTCAGAAAGAAATCCTGAGAACAGACACTCATTTTGAGTAGCACGTCTAGTTCTGACTCCAACATCTGGATCACCAATAATCAACTCAAAAGGGTGAGCTTTATTCCAGACAGTCTGTCTTGGAAGATTTGATCTTGATGATTCGCCTTGAAATTCATTGTGATGTTGTGTCCTACTAGATGATCCTTCAGCATCTCCCCCTGAGTTGTTGCCATGTTGACTTGAAGATCCTCCGTCAGTAGCAGTGGTATCTCCATTGTTGCCAAAGTTTCCATCACTATTACCTTGAGTATCATCAGGATTAACAGGTTCTTCACCAGCAACAACCTCAGGTTCTTGACCATGTTCTGATTCTGAATCTGACGTCTCATCAAACTTCAGTTTCTCAGAAGGATCTTCAGTTTGGATACTAGGGAGTTTAGTGTCATCAAATGTAACATTGACACTTTCAGTTACTTTGTGTTGATCAATGATATACACTCTATATGATCTTCTTCCATATCCAACAAAAATACCCTCATATGCCTTTGCCTCGAACTTACCACGACGATCATCTCCATCCTTGAGCACGAAGCATCTGGCACCAAATACATGAAAGTATTTGATAGAAGGTTTCTGTTCATTCAAAATCTCATAAGGAGTTTTCATGAAGTCTTTGTTGATTAGAGTTCGATTCTGAGTATAACATGCAGTATTGATAGCTTCAGCCCAAAAGTACATTGAAAGACCTGATTCACTTAACATCGTTCTTGCAGCTTCAATCAATGTACGATTCTTCCTTTCTACCACTCCATTTTGCTGAGGGGTTCTAGGAGCTGAAAATTGTCTGGTAATCCCTTTGTCTGTATAGAATCCATTGAGAAGTGCATTCTTGATTTCTGTCCCATTATCTGACCTTATTGCTCTAACAGGGACGTTAGAATCTAACTCAATCATCTTGATATGATCAATCACAACTTGTGGTGTTTCATCCTTAGAGTGAAGAAATAAGACCCACGTATACTTGGAATAGTCATCAACTATCACAAGACAGTAACACTTCTTTGACATAGAAAGGATATTAACTGGACCAAATAAATCCATGTGCAATAATTGCAGAACACCAGTTATGGAAGATGTGTCAGTGCCTTTGTGACTTGCTTTCTTTGACTTTCCTTTCTGGCAAGCCTCACATAGTCCTTCTGGAGAGAATTCCAGCTGAGGCAGACCTCTTACTAATTCTCTTTTGACAAGAGAATTCATTGTTTTGAAATTGAGATGAGAAAGTCTCTTGTGCCATAGCCAACTCTCATCTGACGATGCCTTTGCATAGAAACAATTGACTTCAAGATTGCTTCCAGAGTTCATGTCAGCTACGAACAGATTTCCTTTTCGGATTCCCATTAAGGAGGGTTTTTCACTTTTCTTGTGCAGAATCTGACACTTCAGCTTGTCGAATAAAACATTGTAGCCGTTGTCACAGAACTGACTAATGCTAAGCAGATTGTGTTCAAGTCCTTGCACAACATATACATTTTCAATGATAACATTTCCAGCTAGCAAACAGCCATATCCCTCCGTTAAACCTTTGCTGTTATCTCCAAAGGTAACCACTGGGCCAGCTTTCTCAACCACATTTGATAGCAGGGCTCTATCTCCGGTCATATGTCTTGACGATCCGCTGTCAAGAATCCACACTACCGGTTGTACCTGTTTAATGCCCTGCAATACAAATGGATTAGAACTTCTTCGGAACCCAAGCTTGGCTGGGTCCGGCATACTTGTAAAATTGGCCGTTATCAGGCAAAACAACATTCTTAATTTCAATATTCTCAACGTTCTCAATGACTGAACATTTGACCTTGTGAACAGCCTTGACAAATTTCTGGTTAGGCTTAGGCACAAATGTCTCCTTTCTAGCTTTAGGAGGACTAGCAGTCTTAGACCTATCATGCTTTCTATTATTCACATGCTGACGAGGAGTAGTCTTATCATTAGAAACATGCTTACCATTAAAATAAGCAAACAACAGATTAAAAGCACAAGACATACAATCAGGAACACCACATGCTTTATGAGAAGGATTAACAATAGGCAACTTATGCATGGTAGACATGGCATTTGTGTTATCCAACTCATGTGTGTCTGAGTTAGTCTCAGTTGCTTTCACAACCTTGACTGGAACTTTTGACACACTTGACTTGGAGACAGCTTTCCCATTAGCATTATCTTCGGCATGGATTTCTTCTTGAATAATAAAAGAGGTCTCATCAAATGGTTCAACAATTGATTCTTTATAGAGGGGTTCATCAACACCCTTAAGCACATGTGGTACTTCCCTGCCTTTAGCACATACATGAGGAGGGGAGTTTATGCCTAATTTTCCAATAGCAGCATTGTAATCATAACCTATTCCATGTGTTTGATTAACAGCCTGCTTATTGTAAAACTCTTTGGACTTCGAACAAGAATTAAAGTAAGCTTTAACCTTAGCCTCAAGACCGGTGATCTTGTCTTTGAGAATAGTTTCGAGTTGTCTATAACAGTCAACTCTATTCTCTAGAAAAGATACTTGTTCTTTTAGTTTATCTTGATTAATGTGCACAAGTCTTAATTCATTGACCTCTTTCTCAAGGTCTTTGATTTGTTGATTTAACAATTCATTATCACGACGAGCACAATCTAAGGAACCTCCTAGATGATAAACTAATTCAGCATCAGTAAATTTTACCTCTTTTCTTGACGATGAGGTGCTTGCATTACTAGCCATGAGAGCAAGATTCCCAACTTCTTCATCTTCACTGTCAGTATCATCCCAGCTTCTTCCCTTTGCCAGGTACGCCCTTTCAGATTTACTCTTTTGATTAGAATCGTAAGAGTTCTTCCTAGCTTGTTTTGGCTTCCTGCATTCTGTGGCAAAGTATCCCAACTCATTACAGTTGAAGCATCGAATGGTGCTTCGATCAACCATCCCTGTTTTATACCCACCACTGCTGGTGTTAGAGGATGAAGATCCACCTTTCTGGAATCTGTTGTAGTTGGACTTGTACTTGAACTTGGGATTCCTTTTGAATCTGACATTTGAGAATCTCTTGACAATCAGGGCCATTGACTCATCCTCCAATTGCTCCAGTTCTTCCAAGGAATAATAATCATCTCCTGATTGATTTGTAGTAGGAGAATCAAATTCTGCTACTATCACATTATCTTCAACCTTGGAAGACTGTACCATTCTTTCTGACTGTTGAGATTGATGTTGATATTGTGGTTGTTGTTGTTGTTCATTAGCTACTAGAGCAGTAGACGTGCTGACCACTCTTCCTTTCCCGTAAACTTCCTTCTGCTGAATCTGCTCCAACTCATAAGTCTTTAACACACCATAGAGCCTTTCCAAAGAAATCTCACTCAGATCTCTTGCTTCTCTTATGGCAGTGATTCTATGTTCGAGATGAGTTGGCAGTGTTAAAAGGAACTTTTTGTTGACCTCCCTGATGGAATAGAATTTACCATTAATGTTCAGGTTGTTGATCAATGCATTGTACCTCTCAAACACTTCAGTGATTCCTTCTCCTGGATTGGATTTAAAGTATTCATACTCAGAGGTTAGGATTTCTAGTTTGTTCTCCCTAACTTCCTCTGTGCCTTCATTAATAATCTCAATAGTTTCCCAGATATGTTTTGGAATCTTTACAATTCATCACATGTCTATTCATCAGGGGATTAAGGGAATCTACTAAGATTAATTGAAGGCTAGCATCTAGGGAAGCTTCTTCTATTTCAGCAGGAGAGAAGTCCTCAGGATCCTTCACATAAGTTCTTGCTTTGGTGATCACCACATCATTTTCTATTACCTCTGGTTCCATAACCATAGGAATTTTTGGACCCTTCTTCAACACTTGCAAATATTTGGGATTAGCAACCTGTAAAAACAGTAGCATCTTCTTCTTCCACATAACATAATTTTCTTTATCGAAAAGTGGAATTTTAACGGTTCCAACTTTTTGTGTAGTCATTATGAATTTTTTGAGTGAATAAAAAATTCAAGAAGTGAAAGAAACACAAAAGTCTAGGATCTAGATTTGTACGTTAATCAGAAGGCTCTGATACCAATTGTTAGGTCCCAATTTGTTTGTAGAAGGGGGGGTTGAATGCAAACAATACCGTTTAATCAAATAAAATGCGGAATAAAATTGTGAAACAAAATTCAAGTTAAATAAAACTTTTATTAAACTTGAAAGGTGTTACAACTACGGTATCGGTTACAAGGGATTAATCTCAAATCAATTATTACAACTTTAGAATAAATTCGACATGAACTTTTTCTATTTTTGTAATTAAAAGATCAAATGCTAAATGCGATTTGAGATTAAGTTCTAGGGATTTTAATCCGCTAGATTGATACACAAGAACAAGATAAGTATTTCTAGTTGATTAGATTTAACTTTACAATCTAGAAATTGATCTTGAAGTTGCAGATGAGATGTAATATTTTTCTGCTCCTTTTTCTTTTTGTTCTTGAGTATGTATTCTGTTTGATTGCCTACTTTATTTTTATGAACTAGTCTTCTGCTTCTTTTAAACAACACAGCCGAGTAGATTGAATTGGAATGACAATCCTTTAAGCTTGTGAGACTTTCTGTAGGACAATATTTACAACTAGCAAGATAATTAAAAATGAGCTAGCAAGACTTTCGGTATGACTATAGATTGTCATACCAATTGTCATATTAGTTCAATTAAATTGTCTTGCTGAATTAATAACTGATTTTAATCTAAACAGAAATTCTAATAAGACAATTAAATGTATTGGCATGACTTTCGGTATGACTATCAATTGTCATACCGATTGTCATACTAGTTCAAATGAATTGTCTTGCTGAATTTAAGCAGATTTTAAATCAATTAAAATCTTGTAAATCCTTAATATTAATTCTAAATTAATTAATCAATTTAATTCAATTAATCAATAAATTAATCTTTGCAGATATAATTTATTTTCTTAATTAAATTATATGACTTAATTAATTAATAGAGAATTAATACTAACCCTTAGCAGCATCCATTCTTCTGACAATCTTCTGAAAGTCACTGAGACTTATGAATCAATTCCGCCACTTCAATGCTGACACTCGATGTACTGTCTGGTTCATGAGTGACTAACTTTCGTGACGTTTCTTCATGTCTTGACTTTGATACTCTGATTAAATCCTTGTAATAAATGATACCTTGACGAGATCTCTGTCACTTGATTAAATCCACGATCTTGATTTATATCACTGAGGCATGATCAAATTCTTGAACTTCTTCCAGTGAATCTTCAAGTCTGCAGATGAACAATGTTTCTTTATTCTTTGACAGATGTTACATTGTGAGATCTCTCTGATGATTAATCCACTATTTACTTATTACATTCTTATTTGAGTTGAGTTAAACACTCGAATAAACGAGTAGGCTATGACATATGCCTTTCACCGTTCAAGGTATCATCAGTTTCAAAAGTTCATCACATAGATGAGACTACAAGAAAAGACTTGAATAGATTCAATCTTTGAAATATATATCCTCAAAATGAAATGAAGTTACGAGATACTTCATTTGATGAAAACATCATTTTGAAAACTCGACCCTACCAACACTCAACAATCGCCCAACCGTAGCCTTTCTATAGAAGTGCTCTGGGTAGTGTTGTAGAAATATCCAATTGGATGATGAACTCATTACGGGAGTTTGCCGCGCCAGGAAGACCACTCACGATGATCAGTCGCAGTAGTGCAACCCCACCATTTTCGACATGTAGAGGAGAACAGTCGGATTTACTTGTCAACCGAACCCTGGACTCCTAAGGAATGGACCGTCTTAGCGGAACTTCCAGGCCATTTGTGTAATATCCGGGATATATCGTGTAATTATTTTTGCTAATAAATAATTAGTATGTATGTTCAATATCTATTTTGTGAATTATTTGTTAAGTGTTAAATATGTTTGGATGTTTAAAAATATTATTAATTGAGTATTTCAATTTTTTTATGTCCAAAATAAAATATAGATAATTGTCATATCTTCCTAATTATTTTTATGTTAATTTATGAATTTATAGGAATCATATGGATTTTTTTAAACTCTTGTTCCGGGTATTTAAAACCTATTTTATGAAAACGGGAACCAACCACCGTTAACCGTTTTTACGTTTTTAGAACCCGAAACTCTTCTGAGAACTCCTTCCTAACCTAATTGCAATATTCCGAGCATTTTCCGTGTTTCGACTTTTTCGATCCGGCGTACGGTTTGTCCTGCGCGGGTCCCGGCGCAACATTTTCGATACAATATTCATTTCGGTAAATCAATAAAACCCGTATTTTCGATAAACGGGAGCTTTTTATTAAACTATCCCAATTATCACCTCGTAGTACGTGTAACCAGGCGCTGAGACCAAGACCGCAGTACAAATTGTACTGATTTGGATAATTATCCCGAAAACCGATACCGTTTGGATCAGTTTTTATAAATAAACGTACCGTTTTATATCCGGAATGATCCAACGGGATACTAATTATCCGTAATTATAAATAGCCTTTTACCGTATTTTATTTCGTATCAAAATCATTTGCAGACAGATAATTATATAATTTTTACAGAGAAAAATCATATATTCATAAACTTTTCTGAGAATCAAACCACAAATTCAAGGTGTTAGTGAAATCCGTTTGAAAAGTTGGAGTAACCAATTTGAAGGTCTCAAGGAGTACTATCAGATTCCAGGACCTGTTTTACTGCAGAATCAAAGGTTGATTTTTTATAAATTTAATTATATTCGAATTATTTTCATGAAAAATATGAATTTTTGTTCGGATGATTGTTTGTATGATTTGATGATTGCATGTTGTAGAGCTTGTTTTTACTGATGATTTTGGTATATTATACGTCTGATTTGGAGTCCAATAACATGTTCAAATTTGAGTTTGATTTTCGAATTTCAAAATTAGGGTTTATAACCCGTATGAATGTTTTTAATTGAAATTTGGAGGTTTCTTATTCTGGAATAGATTGATGTTGTGATATAGTGGATTGTGTTCCCTGTAAAATTTGCAATCCAGTCGTATAAGTTTCATGAATCAATGAGGTCTGTAGAGAAGGGAGTTGTGTTTTGAATATTTCCGAAGTTCGCCGGAAACTGGCAAACTTCACGGCCAAATTCCGGCCAACTCAGGGATTGTTAGATCGATTTGATTGCATGGTTATGTTCCTGGTAATCCGTAGATGTGATCTGGAGCTTGTGGCAAGGTGAGGAGGCCGAAATCGTGTTCTCCGGCCACCCTTGTGTTTTCCGGCGACTGGACTGTAAAATTGCAGTTTAGTCCCTGTAGTTTTGTAGATGATGAAGTTTAGTCCCTGAAGTTTCCAGACTTTGCAAAAATTGGATTCCTGTTTTAAAAATGTCTAAAAATCATATTTCCTATTTATTTTTATTATAAAAATCCGTTTTTAATTTCTGAAAATTCTAAAAATTATTATTTTAATTCAGAAAATTATTTTTAATTCATAAATAAATCTGAATTAATTAGTTAATTAATTTCAGTTAATTTTTAATTGATTAATTAGTCAATTAATTCAAAAATTAATTGATTAATTGATTTAATTAATTATTAATTGATTTTTAATTAATTATTTAATTAGATTTAATTATTTAAAAATGATTTAAAAATTTCGAAAAATAGTTTCGAGCTTTAAAATATTATTTCTAAATTATTTTCAAGGCTCGATAATTATTCTAAAATTGTTTCGGAGCCAGAATTGGCCAACCGAACCCTGTTTATTATTCCGAAATTGATCCAGCGACCCGTTTTAATTCCGAAAAATGTTTTAAAAATCATTTTAAATACCAGAAAGCCTATTTATGACCCGAAATGTCTTTATAAATGATATGTCATTGATTATGTGATGTATTATGTGTGACTTATTGATTGACTGTCGGTTTATATATTCGATGATTACTGTTTATGACGTAACTTTCAATCCGTTAATCGGATTTGGGTGAAACGAAGGGTAGATAGAAGTATATGTTGAACAGAATCGTATGAGTGGAATATTGATAGATACTTATGATGCCTAGCAGAGTAAGCAAGGCATAAGAAAGAGAAGCAGGTGATCAGAAAATAGAATTGACATGTAGAAAATACAGCAAGTGAACAGAGATTAGAAGCGAGGCATAGGAGAAACAGATGAATGGTGGTTGAATAGAGTCGTAGACAAGTACAAGTGAGGTTGGAATCAATTATGATAAGGCAAGTACTTCTAAACCTTTCTCGATATTTATTGCAAATATTTCTAAATTCTCTTGTGACCTATTGTTAATATTCAAAATAGCTCTGTTTTATATTGGAAATACTTTGAATCCTCCAGCCTTGAACCTGAGCCACATCATTTGATCTTTGAGCCGTAAGCCTTATTCTTTGTGAACCATCTCTTGTGGATTTACCAAATATTAAACCACACAAATACGATACTACTCCACAAATATATATCCATCATATACCAAACACTGGAACAAAATTGTTTATATATACAAAAACTTTTATACTTAACCATACCTTGTGATATCAAAGCACTAAAACTTTGGAAAAACACTATTCATCTAATACCCGATTATCCTACCGGCTGGAGGCCACTTCTTTTATATATTTTGACATACCCTTTTTGGTAACTATGAACTTTTACCATGCTCTTTTACAAATGTTTTATGGTTATTGATTATGATCTGGTTTTATTGAACTCTATTGTTTATCATATTGAAATGCTTTAGAATTGGATAGTTTTCTTTGTATGGACCAGATTCGTGGTCAGACCATATCGATGGTCAAGTTAGGACAATGTGTCCCTTGGATCCAGTAGTTAGAGCAGTGCTGTGTGCTTTGCTCGGGGTTAGTGCGTGACTGATCAGCAGCCTAACCTTGGTTTTAAAAACTTAAAATGAATATCCAATTCTATTGGTTGTTTAACAAGAAACTTGATTCCTTTGAATCATCTCATTTATTATTGTCTAACCTCAGTTATTGATAATATGACTTGCTGAGCTAGTTAGCTCACTCTTGCGAATCTTTTTATATATTCTACAGTTAAGAAGGATACGGTTGATAGCAAGGTTTCCCAGTTCAATGTTCGAGCTAGGATTCCAGATTATGATTGATCGAGCTAGCAGGAGCTTATGGCAGTAGTGAGATAGCAAGGTTGTAAGAATGATTTTATTATCAATTGTAAGTTAAATTAGTTGGGATTTGGTACGATGTAATAATTAAGGTTGTGGTTTGTTTTCATACTTTAACTGTTGCGATCCGTGGTTTTGTGAAGCAGGGTCATTATAAATAATATTTCTTATACAGGTTGATATATTGTGTTTGTGTTGTGGACCTCAAACTTCTGACCCGGGTTTGGAGGGCGCCAAAATTTGGGCCAATATAATAAGGCTGGGCCGGCGCCACTCGACCACTTACACCACTCCTAGTTCAGATAAAATCCATGACTCTGAAATGTAAAGCTCGTCCCCCCTTTCCCCAAGTAGAAACTTGTTGATACGGCTCCACCAAGAAGTCGTATCTAGTTGGAAAAGAAAACTCTCTGATATTTCCCAGGCGGTGCCTGTTAATGGATTAACTTGTTCCAAGAATTTTACTTCCCGAGTGTTGGGTAAGTAATCAAAAACTCTTTTATCAAAACAGCAACCTTATTGCGAATATAAAATACACCACAGAGCGGGATCCCTCAGGTTTTGAGCGAGTATTTAAATCCCCTTCGAAAGAAAGATCTTAAATATAAAAAAAATGAGTTTTGGGATCCGTCCTAACCTTTAAAAATCATTTTGAAGACTCGAAAATATTTTTAAGAATGTTTGGAGTAATGCTGATTTAATAAAATAAATCAGTCCCAATATATTAGAAAATATCTGAATATTATTATTTAAATAATATTCCCATAAAGAATAATCTTTACAAAAATAATTGAAGTAGAAGTTTTAAAACTCATACTTGAAATGAATAATAAATAACCAAAGATATATTTATACGAAAGTACGATCTTTATTTGAATAATCGAAAATAAGTTTGATTATCGAAGCATTATTCTTTAATAAAATAAAGAATATTATTTAATAAAATAAGCGGAGTCATAAGTCCTCGAATGAATATTC
This sequence comes from Apium graveolens, assembly GCF_009905375.1. NCBI lineage: Eukaryota > Viridiplantae > Streptophyta > Magnoliopsida > Apiales > Apiaceae > Apium > Apium graveolens. The sequence goes on from NC_133657.1 coordinate 110,401,094, forward strand.
AAAACAATATTCATTAAATAAAATAAGCGGAGTCATAAATCCTCGAATGAATATTCAAAATAATATTCATTAAGTGAAATAAAGTTATCGAATAAACCTTATTCGAATAATAGTTTTGAAAAATATTTATATATATAAATATAAATATATATATATATATAATATACTCGGGAACATCGTCTCCCGGTTTAGAAAATATGTTCACCTTTGGGTCCCCTATACTAAGGGTATACGCAACTACTGTTTATCTCTAGCATAGGTATTATGCAACTTATAAGCAATTGAATCAACAATTAGATATCAAGATTACGAAACAGACATGCATATATACCATATCAGCATGCTCCAATATATCACAAGATTTGCTAATAACAATCATGCACTTATCACAAGATAATGCATATACATATATACATCACAACAACAGTATAACGGGTAGAAAACTTGCCTGAGTGCTCCGGGGTAGACTTAAGATTAGAGTGGGTCCGGTAACCTATGAACAACAACATAAGCCGGAATTAAACCACGGTCGCTTAAGAAACTAGACTTTAACCAATTGAACCCTAACGTTTGCTTATGGTCATTTCTACGCTTAACAAATCACATAAGTCGTTCGAGTACCCTCGGCACCACCATTTTTAATAAACTAACCGTTACGAATTTTAAGGCGACGCTTTCGCGAATACCCTACCAACTGCCTAGTCCACTTTACATAATTGTTTCATACTCCAATTAGTCATTTAAGGGCCTTAACCAAGGTTTCAAAGTAAGGCGAGGGGTAGTGGTTCGTTCGCGAAATGCCGTTACGTAAAACGGTCGTTTCTACTAAACTGTACATCGGATTCAAGTGAACCACATATCAAAACGAAGCTCGTAACATGAACTATCTAAACATGGCAAAGGTTAGAATCTTTCAGTGAGTTCACGGGTCCTAAAGTTAAGACCAGACCAGTTAAGGAAAATCGGGCATTATGACGACTATGTTTACGCGATTACCAAGTTTTAAACCACTCCAAACAACCACCATTCAACTCACAACCAACAATACAACCAACCCTCATCCAAACCTTACTACATCAGTCCCCAAACCTCAAGATTTTCCAATTTATACAACCCCACACATGAACTACTAGCTATACTTAAGTTTCATTAACTATAAACAAGATTTCAACATCCAAATCACTACAAATCCAATCCAAACTCTAAACACACAAGCATCATGCTTCTCATTTACTATAGCCATCAAAACCATCGTAATACTCAAAGTAAATTTAGGGTTTGGAGGTGTTATACCTTCCTTGGAGTGATTAGAGTAGCTAGGAAGTCTTAGCGAGCCTCCTACAAGCTTGATCTTTCCAAAGAAATCAAGAACACAAAGTTAGGTTTTGAAGTTTCTAAAAGTCAGATTGAAAGAACTGTCAAAACGAGGTTCTTACCATGCTTATTTGGACGAGACTTGTGAACAAGATTGTACGCCATCTCAATACCTTTCCAAAGAGATATAGAACATACTATTTGAGTGAGTATTGAAGGAGATATGGTAGTTTGAAGTTGCTGCTCTGGTTTGGGCCGAGAGCTTTTGTTCTTGGAAAGCAAAAGTCAACTTCTAATTTGTGTTTTGTGATTTGTTTTGCCTTGGCTTGGTTGCTACCTTTTGTTTGTTAATTAAATTGTTACCATGGTAAAAATTGTGTGGCTCACAATCAACCAACCAATCCTTCCCACTTTATCATGCTCATGTCATCTGCTTATGTCATCTTGTTACACTTGTCTTCATCTTGTTGGTGTGATGACATCATCGTCCATTAACCTCTTTGATTAACCCCTAATTACTTGGCTAATGATCGCTAATCTGTTATACGGTTCGCTTAACTTTCATTTTCGTTTATCGTTTGAGGGATCATACCCGAGATCTTATTATTTGGGTTCCCCTAAACCTTTCTCAATATTTTATATTCTTTTTATGATCCTCTCTTATAATCCTTGAATTAAATCCTTTTAATCATGTTACCTTATACTCAATTCTTTCGGTATCTGGTGGATTTTCAGGAAAAATCAAAGTGTTTGAATTTGGATTCTGACGATCTTTACATACACTTATTTACTTTATGGAATACTATAACGATCTTAGAATTTCCATAACAGTACTCCTATATAGCGTGGTCTGATAATTTTCCTTAATCAGCATCATCAGCAAAAGTTACTATTCATCCGTGTTTCAAAAATTCCAAAAATTGGGGTTATTACAAAGTTCAACTGAAGATTGGATTTCATCCAATTGAGCCTGTTGAGAAGCTTGATTAGCCAGAAGCTCAGTGATTTGGGCCTGTTGCTTCTCTTGAGTTTTCTCAATTGCTTCTACTTTCTCAGAAATAGGTCTGATAACCTCTTTTTGTCAAGCTTGGTCTCCATATCTAGCTTTTTAGCCTTTTCTAGAAGTTTGTCAACCTTTTTTTTAGTAGCATAGTGTAGACCTTGAAGATTTCTGGTAGACAGAGCTGTGACTTTGAGTTGTGTCTTTAAATCAGCATTAGTGAGCAACACATCAGCTTTACCAATATGGTCTGTCAGTACTTTGGAGCTTGGAATGAAATCAGTTTCATTCCACTTCTTGGTCCACTCCACACCTCTGTAAGTATCTTCCCAAGGAATAGGAGCATCCTGTTCAACAAATTTCTTGACCAATGCTTCTTTTTCAAGTACAGGAGCTGGAGTATGTACTGAGACACTGTCTCCAGAACTTGATGAAGACTCATTATCCTCTGATAACACTACAGTGTTTGAGGCTATAGGAGTTTCTGATTCAATTTCATCTAAATTCTGATCTTCAGGTTCTTGATCCAGAATTGGTGTAGATGGTATCTCAACATCAACATTTAAGATTGGAGATATCTGAGCTGCTGTTGGTGGAGCTTCCAGATAAAGAACATTTGGTATATTCAGATTGTGAATATCTATTTCAGAATTTGCAGCTTGTTCTTCAGCATCATTTGTAGCTTTAATAGGAAAGATAGGAGGTGTTGGCAGAGTATCTTGAGCTTGAGTATGGGATGGTAGAGCTTCAATTACAACAGGTTCTGATGAGATCAGAGATTCCTGATCCCCTTCATCAGCCTTAGTTGTGTCATCAGATGTAGGCTTAGCATTATACCTCTTTTCCCTCATTTTCTTCAATCTCCTTGCCAATGAAGAAGTTGCTTTAGCAGCATCAGAACTTACAGTTCTCTTTCTTTTCAAAGAATCAGAATCTTGAGCTGCAGTTTCTTTCTGAGAAGTGACAGTTTCAGCTTTAACTGTCACAGATTCTGATGCATGAACCTGTGCTTCCTCTTCACTATCGGATTCATCCCTGAGAATCATTTTCCTTCTCTTTTGTGAAGGCTGAGGAACAGACTTTGTCCTCTTTGGCCTGGAAGGTGAAGGTCTGATAGTATGTGCTGATGATTGAGGTTGAGATGACTGTGTTGGTTTGAAATATGTCCTAATGGTAGGTTGTGGTTGTGGTTGAGAAGTGGTTGGTCGTGCAGTGGTTGGAGGTTCTGATGGAGGTTAGGATGGTTGGACATCAGGATATAGAGCAGTGTATGTGGATGGGTCAGAGTTTACCAAAAACTGTTTGACATATGTAGGAATTTGGAGGGGTCTCAAAATAGTTTTCTTATTATCAGCAGATAATAAGTCAGTAAAAGCTCTCTTAGCAAGCTTAAATGGTAGAATTAACTCACTTGTGAATTGGGGTGTATCAGAACAACAAGAACTATAAATAAGCTGACAGAATCTAGCAAAATATACAGTGTTTCTATCTTCTGTCATCCTATCCCCAATAAAGCCTAAAATAGCATTTGCATAATCAAAATGAGTTTGATTTGTGAGAGCATACCCGATTTGTTGACTGAGAATTGGGATTGCATCAAAATTGGAGCACTTGTTTGCAAAAGTCCTGGTGATGCAGTCGAAGAAGAAACTCCATTCCCTCCTTATGTGAGGTCTCTTCAACTGTCCAAGCTTCTCCAGATTCTTCTCATAGCCCAGATTGGCCATTAGCTGTTGAAGAACTGGCTCTTCAACTGTTGAATATGTGCAGTTTTCTGACAGATGGAGTGCTTGTCGAACTGTGGCCAAAGTCACCACATGGGCATCCTCCCCTGTAGTAAAGACAATACTTGGGGACCCATTGGCACCACCATCATCATACACCCATGACCTCTAGAACTCCAGCACTTGAGTTTCTGAGAATGTGTCTGGTTGGGTCAGTGCATAACCTATTTCAGAGTTAGCGAGAAAGTCCTGAATGAAGTGAAGATCTGATGGGGCTTCACTCTTGCTAAGAATAGCCAAGTAATTGTTGGGGACAAACTTCACTCCATTGAAAATAATATCTTTTGGTGCCATTTCTGTAAGAAATAAGTGAGAAAATATATTGTGCACAAGGTGTTTGATAAAAATCCTGTATGAAAAAGCTTCAGAGAATATTAGAGAGAGAGAGAGAATAAGAGATATTAAGAATAGAAAAGTAGGTAAAAGATTAGAAAATCTTTTAACTCCCATACATATACTCTCTCCACTCAACAGCCCTTTTTAGAAGTAAAACTGATACTTGGACACATGTCAGCGAGTAAATAGTTAAAGCAGAGTTAGTGGGCACGAGAAATAAGCAATAATTAACGTGCACATGCAGTTTTTCAAGACAAGCACGTTTACCACTAACCCAAATGATTATGGCTGTTTTATCTCACCCAATTATATTCTGATTAAATATGACCGTTTCAGTATTTACCACAATTAAGTAAAGTAAATAATAATTCCATGTAAGCATCAGAGTGTCCATCAAGATTTTATATCAGAACTTGACTATTATTCGATTTTAACAGTCATCAGAACATGGCTTCTGTACTCAAAAAGTGAATGTTTATATCTGTGATTCTTTATACAAATACTGATTTGTTTCTTCAGAGTTTAATCATCAGAACTTCCATCAGAACTTTTTCTCAGAATTTATGCATATGACACTTAACTGTTTATCTGAAACAACTTGATCACCACTGTAATTTTCATCATTCATATGGAGTGAGAGTGTGTGCATTAGCAGAATATCAGATAAAGATTAAAGTCTGATAAACTTCAGTACATCTTAGAAATAAGGCAAAACTAAGAAAAGTGCTTAAAATCTGTCATTCATAAAAAAGTCTATTATAGAATGAATTTATGCAAAAGTCCACCTCAACTATTTGTGCTCATTTTATGCATCTTTTGAAATTCCTTTTTACAGTAGCTTCTCAGTGTAAGTGAGTCACAACTGCTTATCAGAATTTATGCTATTATCAGAGTATTTCTCCAGTAATTAGAGAATGTGAAATGTCACCAAGAAAGATTTATTTGTTTTTCTAATGCATATTACTTAATACCAGCAATGCACTTGGGTCTTCCCTTCAACATATTTATTCTAGATCTCAAAGGAGTACCTGACTTTAATTTTCTTTTCTTTTATTTTCTTTTCTTCAGATAAGTGAGGCTTATCAAGCATGTGGTTCATCCTTAAGATTTACTGACATCAGTATTTGACAGATAAGAAGCAAGAATCTAGTTTGTGACTTAGTAATAAGATACCCAAAGTAACTACAACAGAGAGCTTGGTAGGCTTATGTGGTCCTTCATTAATTCTGTCAAGGTATTCTGGATTTGTAGCTTCCATAAACATACCCATCTTCACTTTCCATATGGGATACTCAGAAGGTCTCAGTATGGGAACTCTAATAGTCTTATATCGACTGTGGGTTTGAGTCTTTTGAGTTTCTTCAGTTTTGGTGGGCTTAGTTGGAGTTTGTGCTTCTTTAGACATGATTGTTTGGATCTTTACTGTATGTGTGTTAACAAAAAAGCTCTGATACCACTTGTTAGGTCAAACAACACTGTAGAAGGGGTTGAATACAGTGTTGAATACAATCAAATCGATTTTCAACACAAGTAGCAGTAAACAAATATATTCAATTAGATAAACTCTGTTACAATGGAACTGTTCTCTCTCAGTGGTGAACAAATATCACTAAGAGCTGCTAGGTTACAATGTATAATCTTCTCGATAATGATAACACATATAGTGTAAACCTAAAGTCTGTGTTTATATAGTACACAGTTACAAGATAACTTCTAATTGATATGGAATATAATTCTATCTCCTAAAATATATCAATCAGATATCTTCTAGAAGTCTTCCATTCTTCTAACTCTTTCCATGCATATCTTCTTTTGTTTAAGTCACGATCTTCTACTGTAAATCAGCTTCCTTCCTTATATGAAAGTCTCCCCGCACTTAAGTTCTGATATGATCTTAAGTTCTGATATTAAGTTCTGACTTCCAGTAAGTCCTGATTTTAGTAAGTCCTGATATGTCCTGTTTATTAAGATCTGAAAACTAAACATGAAATATATTAGACATGACATCTCAAATATATCTAACAAATGCAATCGATCCCCTCAGAATAACCATAACCAAATGAATAAGCCAATGCCTCTAAGAATGCAATGACTCAAAATAGAGCTCAAATAAATCCCACAAACCAACTCATAAACCAGAAACATGCATGTGTGGATGCTTAACAGATATACGCTCGATACTAGATCAATAACCATAACTTATTTTTCATTAAAACAATCACAATCTTATAAATAGAATAGACGATAAACGCATAATGACTCACAACACCTCCTTCCTACTAGAGTTATATAAGGATTCATGCTATTATTGAACACATAACAAATATGCTTATTTGATCGTGCGATGAATGAGGTCCTAAAAGACTTATGCAATAATACCCATGTAGCGAGCGTTAGGTTAGCAAATCCTAGACTTATAAAAGCCTTAGGTCACTAGCCACAAATTCCCCTAGAACTTAATAACTTGAGTATTAAAGAGCTCACTCTTGATCAATTATGCATAAACACATACTTTTTTTCTTCTTTTTTCTCTTTTTTTTCTTTTTTTCTTTTTTTTCAACGATTTCTAAATGAGTGCGTTTCACTCCATCTCGTTCAACCCTAGACTACTCATAAAAATATGAGCCAACTACTATCCATTTGACACTTAGCCTTATTCACAACTAGTAATGAAATCCAAGTTTTTCTTCCAGTTTAAAAATTCAGTGTTATTTTTATCATTACGAGAGTATCACAAATTCTAAATATAACCAAGTGATTAAATCTCAACAACAAACAAGTATGACCATGATCTAGATCAAAAGCCACCCTATGAGACTTTGTGAAAATATTTGTTTCCGGCATGCAAATCAATTCAATAGGACTTAAACATCCCTCTATTCGTCATCACTACACTCAAATCAACATTAGCCAATCAATCAAAAATAGCTCAACCTAAGGGATCATGTTATATGCATGCAAATGCAACTACATGGACTCACATAATAACACGAACAAAAATGTAAATAAATATGTCCTAAATGAACAATCATGCAAAAATATGAATGAACTACAACTAAACATGCAATATGAATCTATATGAATCTATATGGACACACACAAATTAATCTTTACATTATCACCCCCAAACTTAAAATTTTCAATGTCCTCACTAAAGGCAATACTAAGGATTTTAGGCAAACCTAGTCGTCTGAAAGATCACCCTCTTCGAGTGGAGGATCAGGTGGCCAATCAACCTCGACACCAATGTCTCGGGAAATAGTATCGAGAGTGTGTGTCAAATCCACAACAAAATTACAGTGAATGTTGAGCATGGCCTCCATACGCCTAGTCAATCGCCTGTACTGCTCATCACCAATACCAGTCCTATCAACTGCCTGCTGCACAGGAGAAAAACCCTCTGTAGGCACAGGAGGATCTGTTCGGCCACCCTCTACATCATCAAAAATATATCCCAACCCCTTGTCAGGGGGTGCACTTAAGAATGCGTAACTCAAGTGATCTGGCAGTGGGTTGAGCTAAAGTGTGGGAGTATCTTAAATAGGCGGCTCGAGACGCTCCTGAGAAATTTTCAGCTCTGCTAACCCAAGAGAATCAAATGGCATGCATATCCAACTTCCTCTTCCACGGAGGTGCATTCAAAACCTGCATTTGCTCTGCTCGTTCTTCATCTTTGACACACTCTAGTTTAAAGCACTCCTCCTTCGCCATGGGTAACTTTATTGCCTTGAACACATTAAAAGTGACCTTTTGATCGTGAAACTTCATCGTAAGCTCTTCTTTTTGTACATCGATCATAGTTCGACTTGTAGCCCACAATGGTCTTCCCAAGATAATGGGAATCTTCTTATCCTCCTCAAAATCAAGAATTACAAAGTCAGCAGGGAAGATGAGTTTATCCACCTTAACCAAAACATCCTCCACTATTCCTCGCAGATAAGCGATGGAACGATCAGCTAGTTGCAATGACATGTATATTGGTTTCGGATCAGGTAGACCAAGCTTTTTGAAGATAGAAAAGGGCATCAGATTGATGTTAGCTCCCAAATCATATAAACACTTGTCGAACGACAAGTTTCCGATGGTGCAAGGAATAGTGAAGCTTCCAGGATCTTTAAGCTGCGGAGGCAACTTCTGTTGCAGCACAGCACTGCATTCCTCCATAAGAGCAACGGTCTCTAAGTCATCGAGCTTCACTTTATGAGAGAGAATACCTTTCATAAACCTCACATAGCTAGGCATATGTTCAAGAGCTTCAGCGAAAGGTATGTTGATGTGAAGTTTCTTGAACACCTCCAAAAACTTAGCAAATTGCTTATCCAACTTCTGCTTCTGCAGCCTTTTAGGAAAAGGAGGTGGGGGATAGACCTATTTCTCCCCTGTATTACCCTCAGGAGGAGTGTGTTCCATAATTTTCTTCCTTGATTCAACTTCTGCTTCCTTCTGCACATCCTCTTCAGCCAAAACTTCAGATTTTGGAACTTGAGATTTTTTAGAGCTTGCAACCTTCCCAGACCTTAATGTAATTGCCTTAACCTGCTCTTCTACTTCCCTCTTGCCTGGAACTTATGTATCACTAGAAAGCGTTCCTGGTAGTCGATTCGATAAGGCATTAACAACTTTTCCTATCTGGTTCTCCAGAGTCTTGATAAAAATAACCTGGCTTTGGCATATAAGAGCCTAGTTTTTGCACATAAGCCTCAACTCCTCCAATTCAGATTTTTCATTCGAAGATTGACCTGCATCATGAGTTTGTTGTTGAAGTTGGAGTTGTTGTCTTGGTGAAATTTTTTGCTAAAAATCAGGAGAGTTGAATTGTTTTTCTCCAAACTGCCGGAATGGCTGTTGCATCGCATTCTGATTGTTGCTCCATCTGAAGTTAGGATGATTCCAGTTGTCATGATGATAAGTGTCTGAAACTGGTTGCTGCGATCTATGAAAGTTTCTCACAAACTGAGCTGATTCACTAGATATAGCGCATTGCTCCGTCGCATGCGAACCTGCACAAAGCTCACAAACACTTGTTCTCTAATGAACTCCATAGTTAGCCAGCGAATCGATCTTCATAGACAACATCTTTAGTTGAGCAGTGATAGCCATAGCTGTATCCCCTTCAATAACTCCTGCTACCTTGCCCTGTGGCAATCTCTGGGTTGGATGCTGATATTCATTAGCAGCCATCAGTTCAATTAGATCATAAGCTTCCTCATAGCTCTTTGCCCATAATGCTCCACCTGATACTGCATCGAGCATGGGTCTTGAATGTGCTCCCAAACCGTTATAGAATCAATTGATGATCATCCAATTAGGCATTCCATGATGAGGACACTTCCTAAGCATCTCCTTGTAGCGCTCCCAAGCTTCACATAGAGATTCTCCCGATTGCTACGTAAATTGAGTAAGAGCGTTTCTGATTGCAGCTGTCTTCGCCATAGGGAAGAATTTAGTAAGAAATTTCTGAGCAAGATCCTCCAAAGTAGTAATCGAACCAGCTGGTAGAGAGTGTAATCAGCTCTTAGCCTTGTCCCTTAGAGAGAATGGGAATAGTCTCAGCTTTACAACATCTTCAGAAACACCGTTGAACTTGAAGGTGTTGCAGATCTCAATAAAATCCCTAATGTGCATATTGGGATCTTCCGTTAGAGAACCCCCAAACTGGATTGAATTCTACATCCTTTGAATTATGCCAGGCTTGATCTCAAAGGTATTAGCTGTGATAGCTGGCCTGACAATGCTAGATTGAATGTCATTGATCTTAGGTTGAAAAAAATCCATCAAGGCTTTCGTTTGTGCTGCTGGATCTCCCATTGTAATGAGTACCTGAAACACAAACAAATAAACTGTGAAAGTAAAAAAATTCCGAGTCAGTGAACTTTAACGACCACTGATGACAAGCACATAAACTAAAAATTAACATCTAGTCCCCGACATCGGTGCCAATAACTTATTAGGGCGAATACACGTGCTAAAATTCGCGCAAGTATACGCGTCCGCAAGTATTATAAGATATAAATCAGATTCGTTCCCACAGAGACTGGTTTAGGTTAAGTTCAATTTGTGCACCTATGCAACAATGTATGGTTATCACTCAATGCTAAGACAAATAATAAATTGGGTTTTGATTAAAGTAAGAGATTATAATAAATAGCATTAACTAAGAGAATTGAGGTTAAATTACTTATATGAGAAAAACATGGGATTCTAACTTCATTACTACTTCATTCAAAGTCATTGTTCTTAACCTTGGTATGCAATGGTGATGACAACTAATCAGATAATACGAAACTAGTAATCGCCAACTTTTGTTGTACGTATACCCTACTAACAGACATCCACAAAAGAGATAGAAGCTGAATAGACACCAATTATGTTGAGACCCTATATGTCTATAGAATTTGACAACATAAAGGTTTAATGAACAAGTTATCTATCGTGATTACATAGGGCAAGTAAGATGGTTAAAATTACCTACGAATCATGTATAACAAATACATGAACCTATGATAGCATGGTAAGTTCTAAATCTCTATATTCACTTTCGCTTCAATAGAGATTAACACGCTATCTTATATATTAGCTACGCACATAAGATGAATAAGCACAACCAATACTAGGATATCAATCAATCACCACACACCAAGATATTGAAACAAATTAACTATAGAATTCCATAAGTAAATCCGTTAGAACCCCACGATAACGATTAGTTCATAATCGAACTCATCGTCATCATGGGTTCCAATGAAAGCATGATAATAAACAATATAAGAGTACTAGGTTTCAAAGACAAATCGAAAACAAGCATCAAAGTATCAACTATATTAAAGAAAATAAAAGTCTTATTCTCCGTAGTCTTCTCGTGCTCTCTAGGTCTTCTTATTGCTCTCTCAGGCCTCCTTGTTATTAAAAACGTCTTTTTATGGGTATATATAGGCTCTAGGATGACCAGGACTCTCAAATTCTTCAATTTCGACTAAAATCAGGATTCTGGGGCAGAAACCGGGTGCAGGCGCGCTGCCTTCTGGCGCGGCTGCGCTGACATGCTAGAATTTTTCTGAAATTTTTCTTTTGGCTATAACTTGAGTTCTGCTTGTCAAAATTAGGCGATTCAACTGCCCACGAAAGGCTAACGATATTCTCTACAACTTGAGGATGGTCTAGGATTTCAATTCTGACATCTTTTCAGCATATTTCCTTGAAAATCTCCTTTTTTCATTTAACTGATGCCTGAAATGCAATAACACAAAAACACATCAAAAATACCAAAAACTTTTGTCTAAAACACCAACTTAAGCCTGAAATGAAGCGTTCCAAGTAGATATAAAATCCACACATCACTACCTATTGGAGAATCCCCCACATGTTAATTCTGGTTCTACCGGATGTTCAGCTGTACGCGCATCTTTTCTGTCTACCCTACGCCTTGTTTTATACCATCAGTTTAAAGACCGTCTGATAAAGTAATAACACCTAGGAGGATAGATTCGAGAGCTACAACATATGGTGAGTACACGAGGTATTAAGAAAGGTGAGAAGAAACCTAGAGAGAGGATTTGTGTGTTCTTGAAGATACCCGCTACCAGGTTATATGGAACTACTAGTAAGTATGCCACCCATGATAATATTGTGAAGTTAGCTAGATGGATTTTAAAGGAATTTGAGAAGATTGGATATCGAGAGTTTTCTTAAAATTGATGATGATGTTATGACCAAACATGATGCGTAGAGTAGTAATGTGATATTAGTCAACCTTGTTTTGTAAAATACATATGATGATTACTAGATAGATTTGTCATACATAGTAATCGTAAGATATGATGATAGAAGTGTTACCAGTATGGAAAGTTAGAAGTGAAGTTGCGAATAAGATAATATGCAAAGGTAACTTGAGTTTTTGTCAACCAATGAAGGCAAATGGACCCAATAAAGGGTAGAAGATATATGGAAATGAACGGGCTCTTACCTGATTATTTTCCTAATTTGATACCTTGTAGTTATTGAGAAGGACGACAACCAACTCATATAGTAATTAAGACCAGGTGTATGATTTTCAAAATTTTAAACCAGTTTTCAAAAGAGATTTTCTTAACAGAATTTTTCTAAAAATCCTCTGAACAAAACAAGTTTTAAAAACTTGGTTGTCCAATTACTACTTGAGTTTCACGATTGTTATAAGATTTGGAATACCTAGAAGAATACTGGTTCTAGAAGTTAGTATGGTTTGTTTAGAAGGCCAATTGGACCCGATATTATAGAGAAGGTTTGATTGTTCCTAGTAGAAGAATGCAAATGTTGTTCGATAAGTTTAACGAAAAAACCAATTTACGGAGAAATTGTTCATCCAATTTCTGAGACGATTAGAGTTCGAAGAATACGTCGATTCACAAGAAGCCTAGTATGAGCAAAGAAGATTGAGAAAATTTTCAGACTTTTCTAAAGGAAGAACGTTATTAGCAAAGTAGGCGATATGTCGAACGATCAGCAGCATAAGAGAAATTTGAAGTTATGATTGTAAATCTCGTAAGATTGCAAATAAAGTCGAATTATAAATATGGAAGCGCGACGCTAAAGATACAAGACCCGATACAGGGGAAATTATTCTAATGATCGATTAAGAAGGCATGTCAGAAAACTCTCTAAAGTTAATATATGACTCGGAATGGGATCTATTGACCGAACAAGCGTTGAAGCTGTAAACGGATGAAATATGGATGAAGACCAATGGTATCATTCTTTCCTATAATCCTACATATTCCTGTGAATCTCGAGTAAAGTATGAACTTCTTTCATGATCAGCTCTATAAAGGTGACAAGAAAATTGTTGAATCTCTTTCAAATCATTCCTCCTTAAAAATATTGCTTTCTGATTGAGACAAGCAGTGTTATGGTGTGATGCTTTATCGAAATGACAAAGAGTCTGGTGGGACACCACCTAATCATGTGATGTATGCAATATAGTATGAAAAAAGGTTCAGTATGGAAAGACATAAGGGGAGATGAAGGTATGGTTGTTTGACTGCAACAATTTTTAAGAAGTGATGCTTTAAAAATAAATGAATTCTTTTACAAGATTATAATAATGTTGGTTAAGACCACGTGCTGGTTATCAGAAGTTGAACAAGTTGACAAATAAGAATAAGTGTATGTTTTCAAGGATGGATAAATTGTTAATTTGAGAGTTGGAATTGAAACATGAACTAGAATAATTCTAGAATAATTTATAAGTGTACTCAGTAGTGATATTCTGTTATAATCAGAGAATATGAGAAAAGGTATGATATAATAAGAATTGTTCGCTATAATCTTAAGTTAAACTAAAATATGGGTTAGACCGGCTGGTATGTGATGGTGAAATGGTGAGTTTAGAAGGTGGAAGTTGATTGGTCTACTTCTGGGTTGATTGTTGGTTATGTGATTGATTATTTGTGTCGACTTGAGTCCGACTCGTAGTCAATAATATAAAGGAGATGCTGCCCAAATTTTCGGAAAATACCCTACTCTTAAAAATAGAAAGTATACTTCCGTGTGTTATTGATATTTATGTTGATACTCCAAATAATTGTGATCTCGGCTCTTGAAAAAGGTTGTTACAGCCAATCCGGCTATATATAATTGGTCTTTGATTTTATTTAGTTAGACATCACTTGGTGTAATTGATCAATTAAGTGAGTTAATTGGTTAATTTTACCAATTAATGGTCAGTTAGATGGAAATCAATTCCAATTAGATTAAGTCAAATTTTGATGTGACTTTCAAATCTGAAATCAAAGCAATGAGAAATTTGGAGGAAGTAAGGACACCAGTAGAATTCAAGAATTGCTGCAAGTGTGCGAGGCTTGGATGAATATGCCCTTTAGAATGGACAAGAGAAATAAAAATTTATCTGTATGGATAAGTGAGAAGAATGTTTTTCAGAACTAAAGATTTAAGATAGAACAAAGAGAAGGAAGAAAGGAATGGAAGAAGGGAGGTGGAATAAAGAAGAGATTAATCACGACACTTGTTTCGTCACTTCCAGATGGTCAAGGAAATTTTGTAAATATAGTGATGCTTCTCATAAGGGATTAGGTTGTGTTTTGATGCAGCATGATCAAGTTATTTCATATGTGTCTAGACAACTGAAACCTCGTGAGCCGAAGTATCCCATCCATGACTTGGAAACTAGTAGCAATAATATTTGCCCTGAAAAAAATTTGGAGACATTATCTATATGGAAAAAAATATATAAATAAATGTGAGATTTATACGGACCATAAAAGTTCGAAGTATATATTCACGCAAAAAGAAACTCAACATAAGACAACGAAGATGGGCTGGAGTTAAGCAAGGACTATGACTGCATGATTAACTATCGCCCAGGAAAAGCAAACGTAGTAGCAGATGCATTAAGCAGAAAGGAAGGACTGAACGTGTTGACGGTATCAGAAGAATTATACAAGGAATTTCAAAAGTTGGAAATGGGAAGTCAGAGTTTGCAAGCCTAACAATGCAAAGATGTATAGTATGACTTTTCAGCCAGAATTGCTAGAGAAGGTAAAGAAATGTCAAGGGGAAATATTGGATCAAGATATTAATCGTTTAGATGAAGAAAAATTATATACTCAAAAGGATGATCAAGGTATTCCCAGATTTTATTCCAGAATTTGGATTCCACCAGTGACAGAATTGAAGAATGAAATTTTACAAGAAGCTCACAACTCAAGATATTGAATCCATCCATGGAGTACCAATATATATAGAGATTTAAAGGAAAATTATTCATGGACAGATATGAAAAGAGAAATTGCAAAATAGATTAGCAAATGTTACACGTGTCAAGGAGTTAAGGCGGGACATCAAAGACAAGATGGATATATTTCGCCAAGAAACGTCATAGTGAAGTCACCTGTGAACCAAAGGTGAGGAAAGCGTTAATTGCATCATTATTGATAGGTTATCCAAACCTAATCATTCTCTGTTATTAATTAACAATTTGTCCAATAAGTGGGTTAGTTGCTGCTTGAAGAAATGGTGGTACGTCATCAGATCCTGAAATTTATTGTAAATGATCAATATTGTTTGATGTGAGATTTGACGAGAGTTTTCAGAATATACCTGTCGAACCAGAATAGTAAATACCACTCCTAGATGAACGGACATTAAATAAGACATAACTAAAAGATAGGAATCTGGCTATGATAACTCAAGGGATTCAAGCTACTCCGAGAATATGATACGAGACATAGATGTCAAAGAAGACTTTCTGATAGTATGGCATAAAGAAAGAATAAACGTTATACGTGACTAGACGTCAAGGAAAGCATTGCAGTCAGTTTCCTATGAGAACTTCTTAGAACAAAAATAATTGATAACATGGGTTAGATTAAGCCGGTGATGCCTCCAGGTTAGTGTATTTTCTTCAAAATAGTAAGAGATTTCCGCTCAGCAAATATACTCGATTGTGATTCAAGGAAAATAAGATATGGTGATAAGTTTATGCGTCAACCATATTCAGTCAAGATTTTCTCGTTAATTTTTAATTTTGAAGTAATTTCGAGAACGTTAGAAATCGAATACGCCATGGTTTCAGTATATCATTCGCAAATGGAGAGGAAGATTAAGGGAACGATTAAAGAGCTTCGAATGCGATTGGAAGTGAACACAACTAAGTTAATTGAACAAAGAAACATGTGGGAATGAGGTTCAACAACCAGTACCTATTGCAAACGTTCATGAGCACGAATTACTAGAATTAGTAAGGAAAGATAATTAGTATGCATTATGCTGGTCCTTTTGAGACAGTAGAATAGCCAGGATAAGTGTAAGTAAGTTGGCTTCACCGCCACACGTTTAGCAGATTCATAAGGTATTTATATGTGTATATTATGGAAGAGTAATTTAGCTCCATTATATATAAAATGGAGACTTGAGTTGAGTTATATAAGCAACAAATAGAATATGATATCAGCAAGAGGCTGTTAAGTAATGAGTGATGCTGCGAGTAAAATTTATGAAAAGTTGTAAGGTTGAAGGATCAACCTGAGAAAATGAAAGTGAGATACTTGAATAAATCAGTATCTGATCCTTAGTGTGATTCTGAGGACGGAATCCTTTTAAAGGGGGAAGGATGTAATATCCGGGATATTGCGTGTAATTATTTTTACCGATAAATAATTATTATATGATTTTTGGTGAATTATTTGATGATTGGTGTTGTTATGTGGATGTTGATATGTGGTAAAGTATAAGTATGTTAATTTTATTATGTCCAGAATAAAATTTAGATAACTGAGGTATTTTTTCTGGTAATTTTTGGACTTTTATATGATTTTATATTAATTTATGAATTTATTAATTATTTTCTAAATAATTACAAAACTATTTAATAAGGCCGGGAATCGTCCAACTTCAACCAATTTTACGTTTTTACAACCCGAAACTCTTCTGAAAACTCCTTCCTAACTTAGTCTGATAATTCAGACATTTTCCGTATTTTGACTTTTTCGATACGGATTACGGCTTGACTCGTGCGCGGCCCTGCGCAAAATTTTCGATACGATAATCATTTCGATAAAGCAACAAAACCCGTATTCTCGAAAGACGGGATAATATTACGTTATTTTTGTATAAATGGTTTTATAAGAAGCCCGGTTTGGATAATTATCCAATACGGGTATCAAATCGGATCATTTTTGCAGTTACTTAGCGGCTAAGTAACTAATTTATCGATCCAAAATGATCCAACAAGAACAAATATTCTATAAATATATAAAGCCCTTTTATTATTTCATTTTATTCAAATAATCATAATCAATCAGTTAAAACCGATAAAATACAGAGAAAACTTCGAATTCACGTCGTTCATAATCAAACGCACGAACGAAGGCGTTATCGAACTCCAATTCGGGCATGCAATATATCAAATTGAAGCTCTCGAAAATACCTTTCTGTATCAACTATCCATTTTTGTGTAGGAATCAAGGTATTTTTTTATAGATTAAAATATGAATTTTTTTTCTTAATATTGTTGATATGATTTGATGATTCCATCGTGTAGACAATATTTTTATGGTCATTTTGATATATTATACATCGAATTTGGAGTTCAATAACATATAAAAATTGATGTTTGATTCTCAGAAATGAAATTAGGGTTCTTGGTATGAATGTTCTTAATTGAAAATTAGATGTTTCTTTATTAAGGATTATTACATGAAATTGATTGCACAGAATTGTAGATCGTCCAAAGACGAATCTATTGAGATATGGGTAGTGAACAGACGATAGCCGGAAGGGCTTCATCGGAAATTCGTTCAAGGCGGCTGCAGGGATTTTCAGAGGGGATTTCCGGTCGATTCTTTAATCTATTCATGATGAAATTCATGTACTTGTGTTCCTGGAATCCATGCCTACAAATCTGCATATTGTGTTGAATTTCTGAGTCGATTTCGAGTCGCCGAAAAAGCTCGCGGTCTCCGTTAATGGCGACCGCCGGCGGCGTTCATCGGGGAAGATGACCAAATTGCAAATTTGTCCCCCTAGTTTCCAAAACTTACAGTTTTAGTACTGTTGTTTTAAAACTCTACAAATATTAGATTTATGTTTTATAAATTTACAAAAATAAGATTTATGTTTATAATTATTTTCAGAAATTGATTTTTATTATTTTAAAATTCTAAAAAATCAATATTTTTAATTTAAAAAAAATTATTTTAAATTCGAAATTAAATCTTAATTATTTAATTAATTAATTTTAAGTGATAATTAATTATTTAATTAATCAATTAATTTAATTAGTTATTAATTAATTTTAATTGATTATTTAATTAGATTTAATTAATTCTTTTGATTTAAAAATCCTGAAAAATAGTTTCGAGCTTTGAAATATTATTTTAAATTCTTTTCAAGGTTCGATAATTCTTATAAAATTATTTTAAAGTCAGATTCGGGTGTTCTAACCCTATTATTTAATTATAAAATGTTCGGAGGCCCATTTTAATTTCGAAAAATGTTCAAAAATTTGTATTAAATACCTGAAAAATCATTTTAACCCCGAATCTTCTTTGAAAATTTATTTTAATTGAATATCTTACGTGCTATGTGCTATATGTTTATAAATTAATGTATAATACGACTTTATGTGCATTGTTTGACGATTTTGTTTATAAATTTCAATCCGTACGTCGAATTTGGGTAAAATGAAGGGTGGATAAAAGCTTATGACGTCAATTAGAATGATATGAGATTGAGTATTGGTAGATATTTGTGATACCTAGCAGTGTATGCGAGGCATATAAAAGAAAGCCAGTGATCAGTATATAGAAATGAAGCGTAGAAAAAGAAAGCAAGTGGTCAATGAATGGAAGTAAGGCATAAAAACAGAAGCAAAGTGGTTGATAAGTAGAACTATTAGATGAATGCAAGTAAGGTTGGAAATCATCTATGATAAGACATGTATTTCTAAACCTTTCTTCAAGATATATTGTAAATATTTTCAAACGTTCTCATAAAATGTTGTTATTATTCAAAATAACTCATTTTTTATATTGCAAGGGCTTTAAACTATTCAACCTTGAACGCTGATTCTTATTGATCTTGAGCCATAAGCCTTATTCTTCATAAACCATTGATTGTTGAATTCTCAGATACGAGCCAAACACATACGATACTACTCCATAAATATATATCTAGCACATACTGATTCTGATATTGAATTGTTTGACATACCAACCCTTATTCCTTGTTTAACAGAAGACCATTCCTTGTAAACCTGGAACCCTTGGTCTTCTACTTTCTGATTCTTTCCTTGAGTGAAAGACAATATTCTTGAATTCCTTCTTATACCTTCATGGTATTGTGAATCACCCTATGCTTCAAGATAAATATTGTTTATATTTCAGCTTATTGAATTACATTGGTTATCATATTGAATTATTTTAGAATTGGATGATTTTATAAATGTGGACCAGATTCGTGGTCATAATAGGCCAATGCGTGCCTTGGATACAGTATATAGAGCAAAGCTGGGAGCCTTGCTCGGGGTTAGTGCGTGACTGATCAGCAGCCTAACCTTGTTTTTTTTAAATGAAAAGTGAATATCCAATTCTAGTCATTGCTTATTCAGAAACTTGATTCTTCTGAATCATTTCAATTGGTTATTTTTTAACCTCAGTTATTGCTATTATGGCTTGTTGAGCTAGTTAGCTCACTCTTGTAATCCTTTTTATATTTTCAACAGTTGAAAAGGAAATTGTTGGTAACGAGGATTCCCAGTCCAGTGTGCGAGCTAGGATTCTAGGTTAAGTTGGATCGAGCTAGCATGAGCTTTATATTATAGATGAGTTATGTGAAATTGTAAGAATAAAATCATTATCAGATGTAAGTTGAACTAGTTGGGATTTGGTACGATGTACTAAAAGATAAGATTGTGGCTTATTTTCATACTCGAACCTGTTGTGATCCATGGTTATTAAAAGAAGGGTCAATGCATATAATATTTTATATACAGGTTTATATGTTGTGTGTGTGTGTGTGTTATGAGCCCCAAACTTCTGACGCGGGTTTGGAGGGCGTTATAATGAAGGTTCAAGATCGAATAAATTCTAGTAACGAATAAACTTTGAGTGTGTTCTTCAAGGAATGGTGGGGCTTTCCCACTTAAGTAAGTGAGTTATGGTAAATTTGATGCTCATAACTGAGCCAGTGAAGAAGGTTCAGTATGAAAAGACATAAGTGGAGATGGAGATATGGTGATTCAACTGTGAAATTTTTTAAGAAGTAATGCTTTAAAATAAATTGAATTCTTTCACAAGATTATGGTAGTGTTGGTTGAGACCATGTGTTGGTTATTAGAAGTTGAACAAGTTAACTAATAAGAATAAGAGTATATTGTCAAGGATAGATGAATTGTTAATTTGAGAGCTTGAACTGAAACATGAACTAGAAGAATTCTAGAATAATTCTAGAATAATTTGTAATTATATTCATTAGTGATATTCTGTTATATCAGTAAAAATGAGAAAAGTTATGGTATAATAAGAATTGTTCGCTATAATCTTAAGTTGAACTAAAATATGGGTTGTACTGGTTAATATTATATGTGGCGGTGAAATGATGAGTAGTGTTATAACTTTAGATTTGTTTGACTGTGTGGCTCCGTTTCTTGTTTGTTAAATTCTCGATTTAACATCGTGAGTTTGAGGGGGATGTTAACATATATAATATTATTATTATTGGATAGTTTCATTATTATAATAATTTCCTTGTTAGGATATTTTTCTTTATTATTGTGTACCTGTTGGCTATATAAAGCCCCATTCTCTTATATTCGATAACAAGTCACATTATAATAAAATTCTACTTTTCTCTCTCCTCTATATATTTTATCATCATTATACGTTTGTTACAAAAAATTAATTAAACAATCTATTGGCACAAAGATATAGTTGTATACAAAGTTTAAGTGTTTGTATAAATGGCTGGGAAAAATGAGCGTTCAACTTCTTAGTCTTTATTAATTATAGAGTATAATACTTATACTAACTAAAATAAAGAAATGTGCTATATAATAGGAGATGCATAACTGAAGTCCTATACTAATTCAAACACTAACGTTATGCTAACGTTTATTCAACACTACTCCTATGAACTCTCTGGACCACGTCCACAGACACTCATGATAGCTACTATGCGTGGCAGCATCGACTAGGACAACAACTAAAAAAATAAAATAACTCCTAAGTTTAGATTAATAAACCTAACAAACTCCCCCTTAATCTAAACTAGTTTTAACTCAGCCAACACTTAGTTCCTTGGTGAGTGAGTCTGCTCGTTGCTCTTCAGTGCATATATGCCTCATAATTATTTCACCATTTTCAATACACTCTCTTATAAAATGAAACCGAATGCCTATATTCTTACTTCTTCCATGGAATTCTTGATTTTTCGCCAAGTTGATGGTCGAGTTATTATCAATAAACAAAGTTACAGGTGATATACTCAAGCCTATGATTGAGGTAGAAATTTCCTTAACAAGATTGCTTGACAAGAGGCTGCAGTTGCTGTAATGAACTCTGCTTCGCATGAAGAGAGCGCAACACACCTTTATTTTTTAGAGCTCCAGGTTATCAAACTTTTGTTAAGGGAGAACACCATCCCACATGTGCTTTTCCTTTCCTTCACATTCCTGGCGAGATCATGTCTGAGTACCCGATCACCACATTGTTATCTTCATCCCTTGTAGATCAGCCTAAAATTCATTGTTCCCTTCACATAACGCTGCATGCATTTTTTTGCATTTTGATGTACCAATATAGGTTTTTTTTAAACTTGCTTAAAATACCAACGGTGTAGGCTAAGTCGGGTCAGGTATGAACCAAATACCTCAGCCTCCCTATTATACTTTTAAAATTATTAGAATTGACTAGAATACCTCATTCGTCTATACTGATAACTTCCTTATGAGGCATTAAAACTTTAATGGGATTACAGTCCGTCATACCCGCCTTGTTGAGGATCTTGTTTTCATACCCCATCCGCATTAGCTGAATATATCCATCTCCTTGTTCTACCTTAATATCTAAGTAGTATGTGAGCTTTCCCAAGTCACTCATGTCGAAGTTCTTAGCCATTTATTCTTTGAATTCCTTGATTGAAGTAACATTTGTCAACATACACTCCGACGATCAATACCTCATTTCCCACATGCCTAGTAAATACAGCCTGCTCGTGTACACACCTAAAAAAATGAGAGTTTCCAAACATTTGTTTTATTTAGAGTACCAAGCTCTTGGGGCATGTAAAAGTCCGTATAATACATTCCAGATTTTGTAAATAATATGTTTCCTCTCATGCTCAACAAAACCTTCGGGTTGCTTAACGTAAACCTCTTCCTTAATCTCTTCAATCAGAAATGTTGTTTTAACATTGAGATGGTGCACTTTCCAGTTACTATTTGTTGCAAGTGCCAGTAATAATCTGATTGTTTTAATACGAGTAACAGGAGCAAATACCTTGTCAAAATCCATGCCTTATTTCTGCACGTAACCTTTAGCAATGATTCTGGCTTTGTGCTTTGTGATGTTCCCAGCTGCATCTCGCTTAATTTTATATATCCACTTAAGATCAATGGCCTTTTATCTTTTTGGTAGCTCAGTTAGCTGTCAGGCCATTCCTCTCAACAGCCTATGTTTCATTTTACATTGCTTTTCTCCATTCATATCTTTTTGCAGCTTGATAATAGTTTGATGGCTCATCTATGACCATGAGATATAGTTCATCATTATGTCGCCCCAAAATCCGGGGCCAGGGATCTAGGAGGCCATGTCACCTTGAATCATGTTTAACACTTATCTTGTACAACAATATATATATACTCACACCTTTATGACCCCATACTTATCAACACACACACACACGCTTATAAGTTATTATCTTGGAACCGAACAGTTCATTACTAGAGTGTATCAATCCATGAAGTGATAATTATTACAGACCAAAAATGATTCAGTCTTACCACGGGTGTAACCTTTATTTAAGGTTAGACCGGTGGCCAAATATACGTTTTTTTCATTATTACCTTAAATAAGTCATACTTGTAAATAAGTCGGACTAAAAATAATTAAAAACTAATCCAGCTTATACGATCTACCTGGGGTACTGCACCGACCATCATATGGAACAGCTGGTCATTTCCTACCCATTTCTTGGCTGTGAGTTTCATGATAGGTATCTTGATTTACTGTTGTGTTGTGTCATTTTAAGAAAACAAGTGTGAGCTATAATTCCCAACATAATAAGGTACAGTATGAAAAGACTGTATAAGAAAGTCATATCAGATTCTGTATATGATATATATCTTTGTTTAAAAAATGGTTTTTCTCAGTGTTGCACACCTCTTTTCAAAATAACTCTTTTATTGACTTAATAGTGTGCAAATACTTTAATGGTAAATCCAGCACCTAGGCTTGGGTTACGGTATTGCATCTCAATTCCAATTGGAAGAATAGGACATTCACCGGAGCCCCCGAAATACGATGATCAGTCGTATAACGGTAAATTTTTATTATTCTCTACATGTAGAAGGACAACTCCCATACATCCAGTAGTCACTCTTACCGCATTCGGTCATATTATGTGTGGCCCATACATTCAGGCTTTCCATATATACATTTTTTTCATTATTAACTTAAATAAGTCATACTTGTAAATAAGTCGGACTAAAAATAATTGAAAACTAATCCAGCTTATACGATCTACCTGACGTAATGCACAGAACATCATATGGAACAGCTGGTCATTTCCTACCTATTTCCTGGCTGTGAGTTTCATGATAGGTATCTTGATTTACTGTTGTGTTGTGTCATTTTAAGAAAACAAGTGTGAGCTATAATTCCCAACATAATAAGGTACAGTATGAAAAGACTGTATAAGAAATTCATATCAGATTCTGTATATGATATATATCTTTGTTTAAAAAATGGTTTTTCTCAGTGTTGCACACCTCTTTTCAAAATAACTCTTTTATTGACTTAATAGTCTGCAAATACCATAATGGTAAATCCAGCACCTAGGCTTGGGTTACGGTATTGCATCTCAATTCCAATTGGAAGAATAGGACATTCACCGGAGCCCCCGAAATACGATGATCAGTCGTATAACGGTAAATTTTTATTGTTCTCTACATGTAGAAGGACAACTCCCATACATCCAGTAGTCACCCTTACCGCATTCGGTCATATTATGTGTGGCCCATACATCCAGGCTTTCCATATATACGTTTTTTCATTATTACCTTTAATAAATCATACTTGTAAATAAGTCGGACTAAAAATAATTGAAAACTAATCCAGCTTATACGATCTACCTGGCGTACTACACCGGACATCATATGGAACAACTAGTCATTTCCTACCCGTTTCCTGGCTGTGAGTTTCATGATAGGTATCTTGATTTACTGTTGTGTTGTGTCATTTTAAGAAAACAAGTGTGAGCTATAATTCCCAACATAATAAGGTACAGTATGAAAAGACTGTATAAGAAATTCATATCAGATTCTGTATATGATATATATCTTTGTTTAAAAAATGGTTTTTCTCAGTATTGCACACCTCTTTTCAAAATAACTCTTTTATTGACTTAATAGTCTGCAAATACCTTAATGGTAAATCCAGCACCTAGGCTTGGGTTACGGTATTGCATCTCAATTCCAATTGGAAGAATAGGACATTCACTGGAGCCCCCGAAATACGATGATCAGTCGTATAACGGTAAATTTTTATTGTTCTCTACATGTAGAAGGACAACTCCCATACATCCAGTAGTCACCCTTACCGCATTCGGTCATATTATGTGTGGCCCATACATCCAGGCTTTCCATATACTTCACATGTTTACATGTGGCACACCAGTAGTCGCTCCAGTACATGAAGTACTAAAGTCTACCCCTCCTTTTCCTTTGAAGCATCTTTGTAATGCATAGTGTAACATAATATATAATCGAGGAATTATAACTCAACATAAAATAAAAACAGATAAACAATATTAAATTATGAAGCAGGGGAACCCTAAAGATGAAGACAAGATATATACAAAGGATCAAGAGATGCAAATGACTTTCTAAGTCCACAATCAAGTCATGGGAAGAAGTTCATTAACATGTTCAAGCATCCATGAAGAATAAGACATTAAAGGACTTCCAGTATCAGTTACATGGTTTGCTTTGAAGTATTAAAGATCAAGGGTTCAGTGATTGAAGAAATGAATAATCAACTAGGATGTATCAGTTTAGAATTATCAAGGAAATTGAATTAAATCAGTTCATGCTAGTTGTTTGTGAACTAGACCAGTGCACCAAGCATCAGCATATCAGAAAGGGTTTAATTCAATTATACAGAAGAATCATTAATTGTTGATACAGTTATTGGAAACAAGATTTTCTCTAAGGAAAGAAAACTTACTAGGCTCCCTGGGTCCCAAGTAACTTGCTATGGAAATTTGTCTAAGTCAAGATTCACTACTGTGATATCTAGGTCGCAAGTAAGTTTGTGTATATAATTTGGCTAAGGCAATCTACTCAGTCTTCCTGGTCGCAACTAACTTGCCAACAGAGAAAGACAGATCACAAGTAACTTGTTATGGGAAAATTGGCTAAGGAAAATGCTACTCTTCTTTACCTGGTCACAAGTAACTTGCAAGGTGTAAAATTTGTTAAGGTAGTATCTCAGGGTCGTAAGTAACCTTGCTCTAGGTGAAGCTAGGTCGCAAGTAAATCACAAAGACAGAATTTAGCTAAGGCAATTACTTGCTCCTCAGGGTCGCAAGTAACTATGCTTTGCAGATCAAGGTCGCAAGTAACTACTTCTCTACATTCCAAACAAAGGTCGCAAGTAACTACTTGGTTGTATTATTGTTGATTACTATTGTAGCAATTCAAAAAAATATGTGGATACAATTATGCCACCTGTCCAATGGAAATTGAAGTCTACAAAGTAGCAAATGAATTCATTTCATTTGGCAATCTTCTTCAACAATAGAAAGTGTTTTTACAGGAGCTCCATTAAAGACTTCATTTATTAAGCTTGTAAACACAAAGTTGTGCTGCTGAATTTATTATAGCTAATCAATTCATTGATTAGATTATAGCAACCTCAAGGTTTATATTAATAAAATAATATATTCCTCGAATTGTTTTGTGTCTATTTTGATTCCGTACTTATAACAAAAAACTTGTAACGAATCGAAAAAGATTGTAGGTATCGTATTCAACCCCCCTTCAACGATACTTTGGGACTAACAATTGGTATCAGAGCTTCTTGATTGACATACAAATCAAGATCCGGAGAAAGAAACAAGTTCTTGAAAAATTTCTTGAAATTTTTTAATTTTCAAAAATTCTCATTCTTAAAATTTTTGAACTTTAAATAATTTTAAATCCCGCCAAGATGATGAACAACCAAAGAATTAGAAGTATCAAGGTTCCCCCATTTGACAGAGATAATTACAACCTATGGAAGAAAAAGATGATGTTGTTTATAAATGCCTCGAATCCACTTTATATTGGGATATTACTGAACGGTCCTTATGTCCCGATGGAAGTAGTTGCTGAATCCACTACTGCAACTGGTGTAAGAATTCCTTCCTAATCCACTCACAGACATCCGTCTAAATATACAGAGACTAACTAGGAATTGATAAATTTGAACACAAGCCTTCAGCTCATAATTGTGGAATCGACTAATAATGATATGAGCCATCAACTTCTGGGAAGTAATAATGCAAAAGATATGTGGGAAACCACTGAGTTACTGATGGAAGGTACAGAAGAATTCAAAGAGAACAAGATGGATATTCTGACTACTCAATATGAGGCATTCAAACTTCAACCGGGAGAAATACTATCTTCACTCTTTGAGAGATATACAAGACTGTTAAGAAAACTAAAGCTATAAGGGAAAGTTTAGCCTATACAAGAGTCAAACAGAAAGTTTATGCTGACTCTGCCAATTCAACTGGAATAAAAGAACACATCTATCAGGGAAAGAGCTGATTTTATTACCATGTCCCTGGATGTGATTTATGGAAAACTAAGAACCCATAAATTGGAGCAAGAGTAGAGAGCTATTATCTATGGACTTGATTCTATTGACAGCAAGAGTACGCTACTTGCAAAAACCACTCCACTTGTAGTTCGTGAACTTGAAACCCAAGAAGTCAAGGTTGCACCCTCCTCAACAATCAAGGAAATTGTTGTAGCTGAAATTGCTCATGGTGAGCCAGAGGATGAAAGTGAGTTTTACACTTAAGAAGAACTTGAACAATTGGAGGATAAATCTATGTCATACATGGCTGCAAAGTTTAGCCATGTTAGATTCAGAAGGAAACCCAACTACAAACCATGGGGTTCATTAGGGAGATTTCAGAAAGGAAGCTACTCATTAGGGTCAAGCTCCAGAGGAGGCTACAAGTCAAGTTGGGTAGACAAGAGCAAAACAAGATGTTACAACCGCAATGAGTTGGGGCACTTTGTATCTGATTGCAGAAAGCCCAAGGAAGCAAAAGGAAAAGATTTCTATGAAAGGAAGGAAACTTATGAAGATCCGAAGAGGCAGAATGAGAAGCTAAAATAGAAGCTGAATACATATGTGGTTAAGGAAAAGAGAAGAGCATACATTGCTGAAGGAAAAAGCTGGGATGATACTGATTCAGATGAATAGGAAGAGTATGTGAATCTAGCTCTTATGGCAGACTCTGCAGAGAAATCACCAAAATCATCTCAGGTTCCTGAACTTACCACTATTGATATGTCTGTGTCTGAATACAAATCTACTGTGCATGAACTTACTTTAGAATTGTATAATATTCATACAAGCAGGCTTGCATATAAACTAGAAAATGATAAGTTAGTTCTTAAAGCTGAGAGTTTAACCTCTAGAAATGAAGAAATAGAATTACTTGTAGTTGGCTTAGAAGACCTTAAACAAAAGAATGAATATTTAGATAATAAGGTTAAGTGCAACACAGACATAGAGGCCATTCTTAGAACCCAAATCGCTGATTTAGAAAAGAAGTTACAGGCATTTAAGAATGCATCTTTGACTCAGAAGGAGATAATAGATAGTCAAAGATTTAAATCTAAGACTTCAATAGGACTTGACTATTCTAAGATGAATAGTAAGAAGCATAATGGTGCATCTGAGATAAACATGTTTGTCTCAGAAAAGGTACTATATGTCATTAAGGATGTTGTACCTCCGTTGTTCATTGAGTCTATTTCAGAACCTTTGGATGAAGTAAGTTTGTTAATCAATGAGAATTTGATTGCTGAGGATAGAGAGAAAAAGAAGGTAGAGGAATCCCTTAAGACTCCCAAGGCTCCAGCTAGTAAAGCTAAACCCATAGCTGACCTAGGTAATATGGTCGATAGGAAAGAACCTGACACACTTAAGAAACCAGACCCAATAGATAACTCTAAGACTAGTGAGAGTGTAAAGGTTAGGGCTAAGAAGAACGGGAATGGTAAGGTAGGTGTAAATAAGAAATCTGATTTTGCATCTTCCTCATCCGCATCTAGAAAATTATGTAATAATTGCAATTCTGCTGCACACCTTACACATACATGCACAAAAGCTAAAGTAAAATCTGTTAAAACTTCTAGTATGCCTGTCATGCCTAATATGCCTAGTTTTCATGAGCCTTGTGGCGTAGTTGGTTGTACACCATGTACATTTGTTACCATGTATGAGTATTTTAAAGCTTTTCATGCATCTACTAGCACTTGCACTGACACTAAGACAAGCATGAGTAATGAGCACACACAGGCCAAGACTGTAGTACCTCATATCTCTAAGTCTGACAACTCTGTTGAGACTAGCACTGAGAAGGAACCAGTCAAAGTGAAAGCTAAGCATGTTAAGGTTTCATTTGTTGATTCTGTTTCTACCCCTAAACCTTCAGGACCCAAGAAAACTTAGGTACCAAAGTCTTCTTAATCAATCTGTGTTTGCAGGGTAAGGTTCGAAAGGAAAAGATCATGTGGATTCTGGACAGTGGTTGTTCTAGGCATATGATAGGAGAAAAGTCTATGGTCACAAGTGTGGTTGAGAAAGATGGCCCTATAGTTACCTTTGGAGATGACAACAAATGATTTACTAAGGGATATGGCAATTTGGAAATTGGGAATGTCATCATTGAAAACATCTCTCTTGTGGAAGGATTGAAGCATAATCTTCTGAGCGTCAGTCAGTTTTGTGGCAAAGGATACAATGTTGACTTTAGACCAGAAAGATGTTTGATCACTCACAGGAAAGATGAGAAGCTTGCTTTACAGGGAGTAACGAAAGGTAATCTGTTTGTAGCAGACTTGAAGTCTACCTATGATGGAGTAATGAGATGTTTTTACAGCAAAGCTTCATCAAACAAAGTTGGGTATGGCACAAGAAGCTCTTGAATTTGAACTTCAATACAATGAACTCTTTGGTTAAGAGGGAATTAGTGAGAGGACTGCCACAGATGGAATTCTGTCAAGAAGCACTCTATGAAGCATGTGAAAAAGGGAAGTTAAAGAAAGCATCACACAGAAGCAAGGAAATGACAAGCATAACTGAAACTCTTCAGTTAATTCACATGGATTTATTTGGTCCAGTGGATGTGTTGTCATTATCAAGGAAAAGATATGCTTTAGTGATAGTTGATGATTACTCCAAGTATACATGGGTGTTGTTCTTGAAATATAAGGATTAAGCACCAGATATGATAGTTGATCATATAAAGAAGATTGAGATGGAAGCGAAATTACCTATAAGAAAGATCAGATCAAAGAATGAGACATAGTTAAAGAATACATTTCTAAATGAATTTTGTACAGAGAAAGATATCTCGAGACAATACTCAGCCCCAAGAACTCCTCAACAAAATGGAGTAGTAGAAAGGAAGAATCGAACCTTGGTTGTAGAATCAAGGACTATGTGTAACGACTGGGAAATTTACGTCTGTATTATATTATATTTATAATAAATGTGGTATGTTAATGTGTCATTTATGTGTGATTATCTGTTAAACCCTAATTGTTATATGTTACGTGTATTCCATGTCATTTCTGTATTTTTAAGGTATTTTTCAGATATTTTATTTCACTTTCATAACTTTCATTTCAAACGTTTTACGCCCCAAACAATGATTTTAAAGCCAGTATTTCAAATAAAATAATGGGCCTTATTTTTCATTAAACGGCTTTTACAATCGCATTATTCTGAACATCTAGATATTTTATAAATTTTCTCGTTTTACGAAAAATGACTTTTCCGGGCCCCATTGGGTGTTAAAAACCCCATAAAAATCACATTTTTATTTTTATAAAATTATAGGACTTTTATTTATACCATTTCTTTGTATTTTTGAATTATTCACAATTTTTGGGAAATTTTGACATATATATTGTATATATAAAATAATTATAAATTAAATTTTAATACCCAAAAATTATGAAAATTAGGGCCAAATATTTTTATTAGATGTATAATTAGCCCCTTAATTTTATTTAGGAGTATTAATTTTACTACTATAAATAGCCTAATTATTAATTAATTATAATTAATAAATCATTAAAAATCAGAATTTTCTCTGATATTCGGGTCGGGAAGAACTTGAATCGGGTCGAGAATCAAACCGTGATTTCCAGCTGATTTCTTCATCAAATCGTGTGATTCCAGTAACCAAATCAAAGGTTTTGATCTGTTCTTTCCATTTCTAGCATCAATTTCAAGTTTTAATTCGTAGTTTTTGATTTTTGATTTCTAGGGTTTATGTTCGAATTAGGCCTTTTTTATTTTAGGGTTATTTTGATGTTTTGATGATTGATATAGCTTGGTTATGTGATTTACAGTTGATTCATGGTATTTAATTGATGAAACGATACCTAAATAGAAAAGTTCGATTATTAGGGTTTATACCGAATTTTCAAATTATAACTCGATAATTTCTGTGAATCTTTGGTTCTTGAAAGGTTAGGGCTTTGATTGTATATGTTCTTAGCTTTAATTTGCACTATAGAACGTTAAGTTTCGTTTACAGAATCAAAAGATGGGTTTTTGGTTGGAGTTGAAGTCGGTGTTTGATCGATTTTGGCCGGAGAAGTTGTTACAGGGATGATTCCGGGATGTTTTGATTATGATTAGATTGCTGTGTTGATTTGCAAAGAAAAGCACCTAAGAACCGTATCAAACGGTGTTGATTCGGGGCTGTAATTGATTCACCGGAATCCAGTGAAGTCGCCGGATTCTGGAAAAATCCGGTCATGTTTTCATGACCCGGATGGTGACCCGGTTGACCCGTATGGTTGACCCGGTTTTGATCTGTTTTGTCAGATGGTTGGTTTCTGACAAATATTTCTGGATTTTTAATTATTTAATTATATTTTTATAAAATAAAATTAGTTTTATTAATTCTGAAAATCAATTAAAAATCAGTTTTAAATTCTGAAAAATATTATTAATAATTCCTAAATTATTTTCTTAATTTATAAATTCGAATTTAGTGATTTAATTAAGTATTTAATTACTTATTTATTTATTTATTTATTTATTATTTAGTAATTAAGTAATTATTTAATAATTAAGTATTAAAATTAATCGAATACTATGATTAAAGATTCGATAATTAGGGGAATAAAACGAATAACTCGTAATTATAGGAGTAATTGAACGATAAGTTCGATTATTAATATTATTATTATTATTATTCAGATAATAGTTAATTGTTCGTAAAATATCGTAATAATTACTCGTAGCGGGTAATTAAATACAGATAGTTAATTTAAGTCGCATAAACTGTAATAATAACCGTAATGTTTCGATAATTATGCGAGAAACGTGAATAACTCGTAGAAATACGAGTAGTGGATCGTTGAGGTGAAATATGATTCGAATAATAACTCATTTATTCAATAATTAACGTACCAGTTAATGATAGCGATTATTTATTTATAAATAATAGATCTAATCGAATAAATAACGATAAGTTATAAATATTTGTAATAAATAGTGATTAATCCTAATATTTAGGGATTAATTATTTTAAATTATTAAATAATTATTTATTAATTATTTATTAGTTATTTATTTATTAAATCATTAAAAGTGATTAATTATTCCGATAATTAATCAAATAACTCTCAATAAATCATAGCTTAATCATTTTAACTCCAAAATTATAAAAAAATTATTTTTGACTTTGATTTTCCTTAAATAATCATTTTAGGATTTAAAAATTTGTAATAATTACTTATATTGAATAATAAATTGAATTATCAGTGTTTAATTGATAATAATTCAACCGTTAGTCCGAATTGAGCGAAACGAAAGCCATTTTACTCAGAAAAATGAATTCTTTTCATTAAAAATAATATGAAGACCTAATTTCTTCTAGAAATTAGTTGACTTTATTAATTACTTGATTATCAGTCGAAATGCGTGCCGAGACGAGTCCGAAGAATTCCGGAAAAAATGGGAAATGAGGCAAAAGGTGATCAGCGGAGTAATCAACGAGTCGATTTTGGTTCTAAAATTTATTTTAACTATAAAAAAATGATTATGTGCTTATGTGTATTATGTGGTTAATCGAGTCTTACTTGCTTATATATAATATAAGAGTCAGTCATGAGCGCATGGGTAGATAATTGGAACGAAATGAAGTCGATTCAAGATGCAATTGAAGTACAAAATGACTTAACCAGTCTATTTTGCTAACAGAAGCTAAGCCAGCAAGGCAGGTCAAGTAGGTGATAGAAGAAAATGATTTAATTGCAGTAAGTCGCGCAGAAGGCAAGTTTCTCCCCTATTCTACTTTCAAAATAGTAATATTCATTTCAAATTTTTATTACGCTTGTACTCTTTTAATTCTCTTATTCATATTCCAGTTTGATTCTTGATTTATTCTTTTCATTTGAATTCATTGTTCATATTCCAATTGTCATTCACAATTATTGATATATTCTGGTGATTAGCATATATCAAAGCATACCGATTGTTCTGGTTGCTCTTTCAGGGACTGGATAATACTACTTTGGGGATTAAGTTTACTTAATCCTAAGGACCGGAACAAAAACCAGATCCTTGAGATAGGCCGTAGTGCCTGGGTGCCGACGGGATCTATATAGTGAGATATCGAACTGCACTGTATCCTGGCTGATCAGTAGGGTATTGCTGCGAACTTGAGTCCAGTTTAGTTTGTTTGTATTCTCCAGTAATGGCCTTCTTTCTATTCTCCTGAGGTTATATCTTTGCAGATATACCTGGGTTATAGATTCATTTAAATTATTTTAACACTATTTATATTTTGTGGACTTGTTGAGCAATTTTTGGCTCACCCCTTTTGTTGTTATTCACCTTATTATTTTCAGTTAAGAAGGAATATGAAACCCATCAGGACTCGAGTGGTAAAGAAGCGGGTCAAGCCTCGGGATCCTCTCATACCCAAGGTACTGATCCCAATCCAGGAAGAAAGCTTTGAGTTGCCCGAGTAGGTGGAGTGTTGATAGATAGTATGTGTGTTTGAATAAAAGATGAACTTAGTTTAAAATGAATTAGACAATGGTTTGTAATAAAAAAAAAGTTTGTGAGATTTTGAATGTTGGTTTGTAATGAAAGTAGTTAGTGGTTCTTGTTTTCATACTTCAACCTAAAAAGGTCCTGGTTAGTATTAAAGGGGTTTAGTTTTATTTATTTATTATTTATTAATAAGATTGTACAGGTTTGGTGATTAGCTCGTAACCCCCAGATTTATACCCCGGGTTTGGAGGGCGTTACACTATGCTAAGTGAATCAAGGCTTCCTACCTACTTCTGGGATGAAATTGTCAACACAACATGTTACACTCAAAATTGTACCCTGATTAATAAAGATCATGACAAGACTCCTTATGAGATTATGGCTGACAAGAAACCAACACTGAAATACTTTCATGTGTTTGGAGCTAAATGTTTCTTGCTAAAAGAAGGAAATGAGCATCTGGAAAAGTTTGATGCTAAAGCGGAAGAAGGCATATTTCTTGGCTATTCTCTGGAATCTAAAGCTTACAAGGTTTATATGATTACTGATCAGAAGGTGATTGAAAGCCTTAATGTAACGTTCGACGACACCAAGTTGGCATGCCTGCGAAGAGAAAAGGATTATGAATCTCTGGAATTTGAAAATCTTTCAGATGATCCTTTGGATGTAGAAGAACCTGAGTTTGCGAGTGCTATACCTATAGAGCATGACAATGCTGATCCTTGATTAAGTAGTGGTAATGGTGGAAACAATAATTATGACAATGATACAGGATCCCCTTCAAGAACTACTACTCAAAGATCAGAATCATCAAGTCATGGTGGCAGCAACTCAGGGGGAGTAGGAAGAGGATCTACAGTTCACACTCAACATCATGCTAAACAAGGGGAAACATCAAGATCTTATCTTCCTAGAGAAAGAGTGTGGAACATAGACCATCCCTTTGAACCGATCATTGGTGATGTCGACACAGGAATGATAACTAGACATGCCACATAGAATGAATGTCACTTTTCAGGGTTCCTCTCAGAAATGGAACCTAAAAAAGTGGATGGGGCACTTGAAGATCCAGATTGGGTTATTGATATGCAAGAGGAACTCAATCAGTTTGAGAGGCAGAAGGTATGGAAGCTGGTACCCCGACCAAAAGACAAGTCAGTGATAGGCACTAAGTGGCTATTTAGAAACAAGTTAGATGAAGATGGCATTGTAACGAGAAACAAGGACGGGCTGGTAGCTAAAGGTTACTCTTAAAAAGAGGGTATAGATTATGATGAAACCTATGCACCAGTAGCTAGACTTGAGGCAATCGGGATGTTTCTGGCATTCGCAACACATTCAGATTTTAAAGTTTATCAAATGGATGTGAAGAGTGTATTCCTGAATCGGGAGCTAGAAGAAGAAGTGTATGTGGAACAACCTCTAAGATTTGAAGATCCAAATATGGCTGACTTTTTATACTTTTATTCAAAGCTCTCTATGGTCTTAAGCAAGCTCCAAGGACATGGTATGATACTCTCTCTGAGTTTTTACTTGAAAATGGTTTTATTATAGGTGTTGTAGATAAAACTCTGTTTCACAAAATACATAAATATGATATGATATTAGTCCAAGTTTATGTTGATGACATTATATTTGGCTCTACTAATGATGATCTTTGCAAGAGATTTTCTAAGCTAATGCAGAGTAAGTATGAAATGAGCATGATGGGAGAGTTGACCTACTTTCTTGGATTACAAGTGAGTCAAAGGAAAGATGGGATATTCATCTGTTAATCCAAGTACATCATATAACTTCTCAAGAAGTACAATCTGGAAGATTCAACTCCAGCAAAGACTCTAATTCCAACAGCCTCTAAGCTTGATCAGGACAAAACTTGTAACAAAGTTGACATCACAATCTATAGAGGTATGATAGGCTCATTACTTTATCTTACAGCAAGTAGGCCAGATATTATGTAACGCCCCCAAATCCGGGGTCAGAGGATTTGGTCGTCACTATGAAACCTCAATCCAAATCAACATGTTTAATCAATAATTAAATGCCAGCGGAAGATATGTATCATAAATGACCCCAAACTAATCCAAGATCTTTTAAGGTTACAGTTCTAGAAACAAGATATCCAAATTCCATAAATAATTTTTCACTTTCTTTTAAAACTCTTTTCAATAAATTTCAACTCAAAACTAAACCCACTAGCATAACTTCGAAATGAAGTATACTAGGCCCAAATAAAATACACAACTATAATATAATATAATATAAACAACTTTACACTAGCCCGCAAACCCTGGACCAACCACCTTCTAAAAACTTCCTCTTTGCTTCCTAGAACTACGCAGCTAAACAGCGCAGGCTAATCCTCACTAGAGGTTAAATTTAAAAACAGGCAAGTATGAGCGAAAGAAATGCTCAGCAAGATCATTATTGCGAATATAGGGTCGTTTGGATATAAAACCAACATCTGCATCAGCGCAGAAATTTTAAAAATTATAATTGTTGAATCATAAAATATTATAGTTGAGGAACCCCAGAATTGATTCCTTACTTGTATTCAAAACCATTTTGATATTTTTGAGCGAAATGCTTCAGCAATACTTTGAATCTTGACGAGAATAAAACTCATAAAACAGTGTTTACGGAAATATCGTAAACCACAATAACATGAAACAATGATTAGGGATTGAATCATAAACTTTACTCAAAAATCAACTCTTGATATTAATATTCATTTTGATGTCATATCAAATTAGATATCAATCCGAACTTTGATGCTCACAACCTACCCGCGCTAAAATATGAAAGTCAACATCAATCATCTGCATTAATACCACCTTTGATATTTAACAACAACTTAAATATCAACATCAATCAGTAACCGAATCCAAAACTGTATTCCACCTTTCTTCAAAACCAAAATAGTTGATAAAACATTCCTTATAAGATTATCAAAAACAATATAATAATTTAGATTGGAATCCTCGAACGACGGAGTGTTGCCACCGGTGATCAGCCGCGGAGCAACACCGGTATGCCAAGCATATCCAACTAAACAAATGGGGCACCCAAGGCACATATCGGCCTAATGGTATTATATCCTGTATAATACCTAAATCTCCGTTGGACCACCGCCACGGCCTCTTACGCAACCATCCAATCTTAAAACATTTTGTTGAAAGGAGTCATAATACTCGACACCCTTATAAACTTTTATTCGCCCATTTACTTGGGCAGGAATACTCGCAAAACCAACTAATTTTTCTCAAAATCCAAAATATTTATAAATCCATTAATTGGATAAGTAAAATTACTTAGCTACTCTGAATATAAAATAGCGGAAGAATACTTGCATAAACAGAATTATTTAATTTAGCGATATGTAAAACATTTATCTATTACGAACTGAACAGGGAGAGCAATACATGCATGATAAGATGTAAAATAAATATTACTTGAATAATAAGTGATGATAGGGATACTTGCCTTTGGGTTTTAGCAGTTAGTCACACTCGTATAAATGCATCTATTCTGACATTCAGTCTCAAAACATCACTGTCTTTATTCTACTAATTCTTTGGCCTGCTGCCCATGCAGTGCTGCAACACAATATTCCATTATAATCAACTCCAGTCTTCATCCATACCATCTGGTCCTGGTCGTCTTGAAAGACTCGCATCTATAATTAAAAGATATAGCTTTAATCGCCTAAACGATAATCACTCAACGAACTGCGCGTTAATACCTTATCGTCTACCCATACGATAGCCCACATATAAATATAACAGACAAACAAAGGACTCTTGACTCACGTACACATGTATTTCACATAACATATAAACACATATTCATATAAGCCACGTATCATATAATTCATATCACATATGACTCAGTTCGTCAAAACATTTGACTCGGTGTGTTTAAAACTCAAATCGGGTCAAAAATATGATTTATCGATCAATAATTGACTCAGAATGACTTGTAAAATAAGCGACCTTTCAAAACAAAAGGATTTGAGTCTCGAAATTATTTTTATTGAAAGCGGAATATTTTTCTGAGTCTAGAGGCGTTCGTTTCGTATTAAACGGACGAACGGTTGATTTATTATGAATTTTTGAATATTTTTCGGAATTAAAACGAGTCTCTAAATCATTTTATAATTAAATAATAGTGCTCAAACACCCGAAAATAATTTTATAAAAATTATCGAGCCTGGAAAATAATTTTAAAATAATATTTTAAAGCTCAAAATTATTTTTCGGAATTTTTAAATTAATTTTAAATAATTAAATCTAATTAAATAATTAATTAAAATTATTTAATAACTAATTAAATTAATTAATTAATTAATATTTAAATTAATTTATTAAGTAAATAATTAATTATCAACTAAAATTAATTAACTAAATAATTTGGATTTATTTTTGGAATTAAAATAAATTTTCAGAATTAAAAATAATGATTTTCGGAATTTTAAATAATAAAAACCATTTTCTGAAAATAAAATAAAAAGAAAACATAATTTTTAAAAGTTTTGGAAACAGAAATATCATTTTTGTAAATTTTTAAAACTACAGGGATTGATTTATAGGATTCTGCAAACTAGGAGGGCATAGTGGTAATTACACCATCTTCTTCCTCCTTCTACCGACTCCGCGGCCAGCAGCCATAGCCGCTGCCTGGAGCTTTTCCGGCCACCGAAAACGGCCCAGAATGACACCAAATTTACAGGGTTTGCTCGTCTAGTGTCGAGAAATAAAAATATGCAATGGTTTCTTTCAAAATCATGGCCAAATGGCCACAACGTCGA
Source organism: Apium graveolens (assembly GCF_009905375.1). Classification (NCBI taxonomy): domain Eukaryota; kingdom Viridiplantae; phylum Streptophyta; class Magnoliopsida; order Apiales; family Apiaceae; genus Apium; species Apium graveolens. Next base: position 110,439,356 of record NC_133657.1, read on the forward strand.
TTTAAAGAAAAACGTCGCCTCCGCCATCGATTTTCCGGCGAGCTCGAATACGTACCCTCTGTTCTCCAAACTGATATCAATTGATTCCTCGTTCAACGATCTACCTAATGGTGTAATCAATTTAAACAAATAACCCTCACAGCAAAAAGCCTAAATCCAATTAAGAACATTCAAAGCTTCAAAACCCTAATTTTATTAATTCGAAGATTAAACTCAAATTTAACCATGTTATTGAACTCAGTTTTTGATATATAATATACCAAAATGACCAGAAAAATATTATCTACACGATTCTAGCATCAAATCACATCAACAACATCAAGAACAAAAATTCATATTTTAATCCTTAATAATTTTAAATTAAAACAATTAAATAGAAAATTACCTGATGTTTCAGGGTTGAATTTGATGATTGATTCAGAAAGAAGATTTCGAGAGCTTCATTTTGATATGCTGCATGCCCGAATCGGAGTTCGATAACGCCTTCGTTCGTACGATTGATTTTCAGGAACGTATCGGTTTTCTAGGGTTTTCTCAGTATTTACGGTTTACTGGTTGCAAATGAATAAATGAAATAAGAAATAGGCTATTTATATTTATGGAATATTGGATCGTTCTGGATCATTTTGGATCGTTAAATTGGTTGCTTAGCCGCTATGTAACTACAAAATGATCCAAAAATCGATTACTTAGCCGCTAAGTAACTATAAAAACGATACAATTTAATACCAGAATTGGATAATCATCAAAACCGGGCTTTTCATAAAACACTATATAGGAAAATAATATAAAAATATCCCGTCTCTCGAGAATACGAGTTTTGTTGATTTATCGAAATAACTATCGTATCGAAAACCTTGCGCCGGGCCGCGCACGGGTCAAACCGTAATCCGGATCGAAAAAGTCAAAAAACGGAAAATGTCCGGAATTACCAGATTAGGTTAGTAAGGAGTTTTCGGAAGAGTTTCGGGTTGTAAAAACATAAAAACAGTTGAAGTTGGAAGATTCCTGGCTTTATAAAATAATTTTGGTAATTACTTAGAAAATAATTAATAATTCATAAATCATCATAAAATCATATAACACTCCAAAAATTACCAGAAAAAATACCACAATTATCTATATTTTATGCTGGACATATAAAAATTCAAATATTCAAATAATGTCACATATAAACACCCAAACATCAATTCCAATTATCATATAATTCACCAAAATTCACATAAAAATCACATAAACAATTCCAAATAATAATAATAATAATATTTGAAAATATGGGATATTACAATCTACCCTCCTTATAAGGATTACGTCCTCGGAATCAGCAAAAGAAAGCACTAAGGGTCTTGTTACCAACTTTCAATTTCCAGATAACCTCAATTTTCCATAATCTCAAATGAATTTTGTATTCCTTGTATAATAAAACTTTTACAGGAGCTTCGCTGTGCACCATTATTTCATCCACCTCTTTTGACGAATTCCTCAATAGAATTGCTTTTACTGATCGCGAGAAAAAAAACAGAGAGAAAGATAGAGAGAAGAAAAGAAAGAGAGATAAAGAGAGAAATAAAGAAACAAATTGACTTTGCTATATGCTAGTGATATTATAACCGCATCGCAGTCCACTGTTGCTCTTGATAATCCCATCACATAATCCTGTTTCGACTTGACCAGGATAACTCAGCTTAACTTAATTGGCATACCTTCGAATATTGGAATGATAAAATCATGAAATTTCAAAAAGAAAAGAATTTAATACCATAATGAGACCAAAATATAAATTTGAGAAAATGTATTGTTGAAATAAAAGAATAACTGAGAGATCAATATGATCAAGTGAACTTGGTATTGCGTGCCAAAATCAAGACACTACTAAAGGTTGTTAACCTTCATGTATTTACAACACACACAAGTGATGGCGTCCCATTCAACTCCTATCACACAGACAGGTATACCTTGTGTCCCCTATAGTGAGGGTTGTTCATCTCAGTCAGAATAAAAGAATATGAAGGAAATTCAAAATCAAATGAATAAAACTGAAAAGATTTCAAAGCTGATATTTCTGAAGGAAATAAAGTCCAGAGAACAAAATTCTGGCACCAAATGAGCGAGTGGTGTCACATCACCAAGAAACTATCCACTATATCAGAAAAGTGGAAGTCCAATTTCACAACTTGACAAAGCTATCAAAACCTGAAAATAGGTTTCATGATAGTCTCTGGCACATTTAAAACACATATATGATTGAAAATAAGTGGTTAGGGAATATATCATTTAACAGGTACCTCTTTTTGAGAGATGACAAAAGAAGTTATAGAAAGAGAAGGTATTGCCAAGGTCTTAATACTTATCTTCAATCTGAACTCTTCTGTTGACTCGTCGTCCGATTCTATATACTTCTTCATGTTTTAAGGATATCGATAATCTTCATCGTCGTCAAATCTTAGTAGCCTCGAAAGATTCCACAATAGAAGTTTGCAGCTTCTCGGAGTTCCATCCAGCTGAACACAACCATCTCAAACGAATGCGCCTATTTTAACTTATTTGTTGGTACTATATCCAATAGTCCAACAGGAACTCGATATGAGCTCAAACGTCCTCACATAGCTATACACACTCCTACACACTCTCGTTTCTAGTTTACTATAACCTCAACTCTGATACCAACCTGTAACGCCCCCAAATCCGGGGTCAGAGGATTTGGTCGTCACTATGAAACCTCAATCCAAATCAACCTGTTTAATCAATAATTAAATGCCAGTGGAAGATATTTATCATAAAAGACCCCAAACTAATCCAAGATCTTTTAAGGTTACAGTTCTAGACACAAGATATCCAAATTCCATAAATAATTTTTCACTTTCTTTTAAAACTCTTTTCAATAAATTCCAACTCAAAACTAAACCCACTAGTATAACTTCGAAATGAAGTATACTAGGCCCAAATAAAATACACAACTATAATATAATATAATATAAATAACTTTACACAATAAAACTTACACTAGCTCGCAAACCCTGGACCAACCACCTTCCAAAAGCTTCTTCTTTGCTTCCTTGAACTATGCTGCTAAACAGCGCAAGCTAATCCTCACTGGAGGTTAAATTTAAAAATAGGCAAGTATGAGCGAAATAAATGTTCAGCAAGATCATTATAGCGAATATAAGGTCGTTTTGATATAAAACCAACATCTGCATCAGCGCAAAATATTTAAAAATCATAATTGCTTAATCATAAAATTGTATAGTTGAGGAACCCCAAAATTGATTCCTTACTTGTATTCAAACCTATTTTGATATTTTTGAGCGAAATGCTTCAGCAATACTTTGAATCTTGACGAGAATAAAACTCGTAAAACAGCGTTTACGAAAATGTCGTAAACCACAATAACACGAAACAATGATTAGGGATTGAATCATAAACTTTACTCAAAACTCAACTCTTGATATTTATATTCATTTTGATGTCATATCAAATTAGATATCAATCCGAACTTTGATGCTCACAACCTACCTGTGCTAAAATATGGAAGTCAACATCAATCATCTGCATTAATACCACCTTTGATATTTAACAACAACTTAAATATCAACATCAATCAGTAACCGAATCCAAAACTGTATTCCACCTTTATTCAAAACCAAAACAGTTGATAAAACATTCCTTATAAGATTATCAAAAACAATATAATAATTTAATTAGAATCCTCGAATGACGGTGTGTTGCCGCCGGTGATCAGCCGTGGAGCAACACCGGTATGCCGAAGTATATCCAACTACACAAATGGGGCACTCAAGGCACATATCGGCCTAATGGTATTATATCCGGTATAATACCTAAATCTCCGCTGGACCGCCGTCACGGCCTCTTACGCAACCATCCACTCTAAAAACATTTTGTTGAAAGGAGTCATAATACTCGACACCCTTATAAACTTTTATTCGCCCATTTACTTGGGCAAGAATACTTGCAAAACCAACTCATTTTTTTCAAAATCCAAAATATTTATAAATCCATTAATTGGATAAGTAAAATTACTTAGCTACTCTGAATGTAGAATAGTGGAAGAATACTTGCATAAATAGAATTATTTAATTCAGCGATATGTAAAACATTTATCTATTACGAACTGAACAGGGAGAGCAATACTTGCATGATAAGATTTAAAATAAATATCACTTGAACAATAAGTGATGACATGGATACTTGCCTTTGGGTTTTAGCAGTTAGTCACACTTGTAAAAAACGCATCTATTCTGACATTCTGTCTCAAAGCATCACCGTCTTTAATCTACTAATTCTTTGGCCTGCTGCCCATGCAGTGCTGCAACACAATATTCCATTATAATCAACTCCAGTCTTCATCTATATCATCTGATCCTGGTCGTCTTGAAAGACTCGCATCTATAATTAAAAGATATAGCTTTAATCGCCTAAACGATAATCACTCAACGAACTGCACGTTAATACCTTATCATCTACCCATACGATAGCCCACACATAAATATAACAGATAAACACAGGACACTTGACTCACGTACACATGTATTTCACATAACATATAAACACATAATCATATAAGCCACGTATCACATAATTCATATCACATATGACTCAGTTCGTCAAAACATTAGACTCAGCGTGTTAAAACTCAAATCGGGTCAAAATATGATTTATCGATCAATAATTGACTCAGAATGACTTGTAAAACAAGCGACCTTTTGAAATGAAAGGATTTGAGTCTCGAAAGTATTTTTATTGAAAGCGGAATATTTTTCTAAGTCTAGAGGCGTTCGTTTAGTATTAAACGGATGAACGGTTGATTTATTATGAATTTTTGAACATTTTTCGGAATTAAAATGAGTCTTTAAATCATTTTATAATTAAATAATAGGGCTCAAACACCCGAAAATAATTTTATAAAAATTATCGAGCCTGGAAAATAATTTTAAAATAATATTTTAAAGCTCGAAACTATTTTTCGGAATTTTTAAATCAATTTTAAATAATTAAATCTAATTAAATAATCAATTAAAATTAATTAATAACTAATTAAATTAATTAATTAATTAATATTTAAATTAATTGACTGATGAAATAATTAATTATCAACTAAAATTAATTAACTAAATAATTTTGATTTATTTTTGGAATTAAAAATTTTTTCAGAATTAAAAATAATGATTTTCGAAATTTTAAATAATAAAAACCATTTTCTGAAAATAAAATAAAAAGAAAATATAATTTTTGAAAGTTTTGGAAACAGAAATATCATTTTTGTAAAATTTTAAAACCACAGGGACTGATTTATAGGATTCTGCAAACTAGGAGGGCAAAGTGGTAATTACACCATCTTCTTCCGCCTTCTACCAACTCCGGCGGCCAGCAACCATAGCTGCCTCCTGGAGCTTTTCCGGCCACCAAAAACGGCCCAGAATGACACCAAATTTACAGGGTTTGCTCGTCTAGTGTCGAGAAATACAAATATGCAATCGTTTCTATCAAAATCATGGCCAAATGGCCACAACGTCGATTTAAAGAAAAACGCCGCCTCCACTATCGATTTTCCGGCGAGCTCGAATACTTACCCTCTATTCTCCAAACTTATATCAATTGATTACTTGTTCAACGATCTACCTAATGGTGTAATCAATTTAAATAAATAACCCTCACAGCAAAAACGCCATATAATAAACGAAATTTAACCATGTTATTGAACTTAGTTTTTGACATATAATATACCAAAATGACCAGAAAAATATTATCTACACGATTCTAGCATCAAATCACATCAACAACATCAAGAACAAAAATTCATATTTTAATCCTTAATAAATTCGAATTAAAACAATTAAATAGGAAATTACTTGATATTTCTGGGTTGAAATTGATGTTTGATTCAGAAAGAAGATTTCGAGAGCTTCGTTTTGATATGTTGTACGCCCGAATCGGAGTTCGATAACGCCTTCATTCGTACGATTGATTTTCAGGAACAAATCTGTTTTCTAGGGTTTTCACTGTATTTACGGTATTTTTACTGGTTGCAAATGAATAAACGAAATAAATGAAATAAGAAATAGGCTATTTATATTTATGGAATATTGGATCGTTCTGGATCGTGTTGGATCGTTAAATTGGTTGCTTAGCCGCTAAGTAACTACAAAATGATCCAAAAATAGATTACTTAGCCGCTAAGTAACTATAAAAACGATACAATTTAATATCAGAATTGGATAATCATCAAAACCGGGCTTTTCATAAAACACTATATACGAAAATAATATAAAAATATCCCGTCTCTCGAGAATATGGGTTTTGTTGATTTATCGAAATAACTATCGTATCGAAAATCTTGCGCCGGGCCGCGCACGGGTCAAACCGTAATCCGAATCGAAAAAGTCAAAACACGGAAAATGTCCGAAATTACTGGATTAGGTTAGGAAGGAGTTTTCGGAAGAGTTTCGGGTTGTAAAAATATAAAAACAGTTAAAGTTGGAAGATTCCCGGCTTTATAAAATAATTTTGGTAATTACTCAGAAAATAATTAATAATTCATAAATCATCATAAAATCATATAACACTCCAAAAATTACCAGAAAATATACCAGAATTATCTATATTTTATGCTGGACATATAAAAATTCAAATATTCAAATAATGTCACATATAAACACCCAAACATCAATTCCAATTATCAGATAATTCACCAAAATTCACATAAAAATCACATAAACAATTCCAAATAATAATAATAATTGAAAATGTGGGATATTACATATTATGTTTGCAACATGCTTATGTGCTAGATTTCAAGCTGACTCTAAAGAGTCTCATCTTATAGATGTAAAAAGGATATTTAGGTATCTTAAGGGGACTCCAAATCTTGGAATTTGGTACCCAAAAGGTACAGGGTTTAACCTTGTTGGCTATACAGACTCAGATTTTGCTGGTTGTAAGATTGACCGGAAAAGTACCTCAGGAAGCTGTCAGTTTCTTGGAAGAAGGTTGGTATCCTGGCACAGCAAGAAGCAACACTCAGTATCCACATCAATTGCTGAAGCTGAATACATAACTGTTGTGCTAAAATCTTGTTGATGAGGAACCAACTCCGGGATTATGGTCTGTTGATGTCAAAGATTCCAATATTTTATGATTATACAAGTTCTATAGCCATCTCAAACAACCCAGTTCAGCAATCAATAACAAAGCATATTGATATCATGTATCACTTTATCAGAGAGCATGTCACCAATGGTACTGTGGAATTACATTTTGTACCCACAGATGATCAAATTGCAGACATCTTCACAAAACCACTTGATGGAAACACTTTCTCTAAGTTGGTTAGTGAACTTGGGATGTTAAATCTTTCTAATTAATAAATTAGAAGTCAATAACTACCATTTGCCTTAAATAAATTCACTCATTATTTAATGTTAATATTTTTACGACATGTGGATTTATGTGTCATTATTTATTTCTCGTAGTTCAAATATTTTTGTGCTTGTATCTAATTGATAAATATTTTATCACACTTATATTGATAAATTGTTTGAAAATAATTTAATCATAATTGGTTAAATTATAAGTAAGATTTTGTAGCATAATTTTGATTTAATTAATTGAGACTTTATCAATTCAATGATAAAAGCTTCAATTTTATTAAATCAAAATTGTGATTTATTAATTTTAAGTGGACTTTAAAATATTTAATATTTAAAGAGGTTCATTAAAGTTGATTGGTAATTAGCAGCATAATTTATTTCATGAAAATATAATATTATCAAAATTAATGATAAGAATTGTGTCATTATGAATAAAATTGTGAATAACAATATTATTCTCTAAGTACAGAGTTACTTGTGACCATAGGGCACTAAAGGTCGCAAGTAAGTACTTGAACAAATTTTTGTTGTAGTTCTTGTTACAGGGGATACCAGTCGCAAGTAACTACTTAGATTTTTCTAAGGGGATTTACTTGCGACCTGAGTCCCTTGTAAGAAGCTAAGCAATTAGTTTTTAAGGGGGTTTTATTCTATCAGGTTACTTGCGACCATAACCTCACTGAGGTCGCAAGTAACTACTTAACCTTTTTTGTAGTTGCTTAGGTTACTTGCGACCTATAGTCCACAAGGGTCTCAAGTGACTGCTTTAGTAGTTTTTGTTGGCTTGTTGAGGTATATATATACATATTTTTATTCATTTCTTTTCAGCTTTATATATATACACACAAATACTCAGAAGTCGCAAGTAAGGCGATATGAGAGAGAGAGAGAGAGACAGAGAGAGAGAGCCATTTTTTATCGATTAAAAGTAGTCCAAAAACTCTGCCAAATTTTCAATAATTTACAGATTTGTGAAGCCCATGACCCGATCTTTCTTTTGACTGTAAAATCATACATTTTAACCGGTTAATTTGAGAGATCTCAATTTGTGGTTTTACAAGTATAAGGCACTGTTTGGATTGTTATTAATTAGTTATCTGTTTACTCGCTCTCTAGGATATAATTAATTATAAAATTGTTCAACATTAATTTGTGTGTTACATTAGTTACGAGTTATTATTTTAAGTGCACAATCCAGTTATTTTACGGTCAAAAATTTATTCTCGTTTTTTAATTAAAATGGAGGATAATATTAGGATACCTAAACAAATTATGTCTCGGTTATAAATCGTAATCTAGATCTCATAGGCTATTTTAAGAATTGGATTCATTTTCTAAATGAGCACTCGATTGTGCACTATAATTTAGTTACTAATGTACAATTAAATATCGAGCTCCTCAGATACATTCACAGTACAACAGAAGACACATCGGATGATGAAAGGCTAGGGTTCTTATTTTTCATTAGTGATGAAATAATACGAATCACTGAGGACGATTTCAATGAACATCTACAACTTCCTCGATATAATTTTGATCCATTACCGGAGAAGTGGGAACTGACTAACTTCTTCAGAGACATCAACATCATAATGCCAAATAACACTCTTCCAAAACACTTCAACAAGAGTCATCTTACCAAACCCTGGAATTTGTACTTTAATATTCTATCCTTCTGTCTGTCTCCCAAGACTGATGGATTTTACGGGATAACACACTTCATGAGGGAAGTTGGAGTGGCTATTCTGTTGTGAATAATCTTTGGATTAACTTTGGGCGTCTGTTCATGAAAGAAATCATGGAAAATTAAGCTCTAAAATAAGATCACATCATATATGTCAGGTTTCTCCAGAATGTTCTAAATGGCAAGCTCACAGAAGCTCAGAAAGAAATGGTTCCCAGTGATAACATGGAAAACTGTCAAGTCTTGTCCTCAAAGATGGTGGGTAAACTGTTTAGACAAAATCCCTATTCCAATAACAACCCCATTCATGTGACAGACTTTATGCAAGAAAAATTTAACTCTATTGCTCAAGAACATGTCTCTGAGTCCGAAGATGCTCAAGAACTTGATAACCAAAACCCTGATGTTGTGAATGAGGATGATGCAGAAGTAGAGGCTGAACATGAAGCAGATGCTCAACTTAACCCTGACGTTTAACCAATGGATGTTGACCAAGAACCTGTAATTGTTGAACAGTCCGAAGAGGTTTCTCAACCTGAAGCTGCTGAACACCAAGAAGAAGCTGAGCCCAACCAATCTGAGACAAATGTCTACATGCCAGACTTCACAGGTATGAATGAATCTTCTATAAGCACTATATTTGATGATTTAATTGATATTGATTCACTTAATCTTGGTGACTTTCACACACAACTTGCGCGAGAGAAATTACAATCAGGAAGAAGTGAGTTTGTATTCCCACAAATTCATAACCACCCTCTAGAGCCCATAAACACATCTCAAACTCTCTTAGCCCAATCCCTGGCGTATAAGGTATTAGCCTCTTGTGTGAGCTAGACTATGAAATGCGTGGCCATGCTCAAATGTTGATTTGATATGATAGTCTACTCATTGATCAAGGAAACTTGGATTAAACTATGATGAGGATGACACATTACATGCCTTTAGTTTAATCTATAATATTTGGTTAAAGGGATTATATTACATTGTACATTATTTACGAAAGGTTTAATCGATCACAGATTCAATTATTATTACTTGGGTAGCAATGATGTATTACTAGATGCCGCTCATTGTTTACGATTTTAAATTAGATTTAAAATTCATTTCCAACGTAATAATAACCTATAGGGTCACACACTAAGAATGTTTGAAGGATTATTTAATTTAAATTGGATTTAAATTATATTAAAGTAATTTGAATTATTTATAATATTAATTAAGTATGACTTAATTAATTCGATAAATATTGATATTCAAATTTATTAATATTAATTATGAGATTCATTTATTAAATAATTAAGTGTGACTTAATTATTATACAAATAGGAATTTCGAATTAATTGTAATACAAATAGAACATAAACATTAATAATCCTAACGTCTTAAACTAAAACATCATAGTGTTGTCTCTAGGGCACAAACACTAACAATCTCCCACTTGAACTAGAGTCAATCACCCATGTATCTAATACTCATGGAACTAGTACGACCATCGTACTTCTGCTGCGATAAAGCCTTAGTCAGTGGGTCTGCAACACTATCATTACTATGCACTTTACATTTATATCTCCTTAATCATTAATCTCATTAATAAGGTGATATTGCCTAAGGACATGCCTAAACAGTTTCCATGGCTGTTTCAAAAAAAATATCAATATATTCGGCTTCCATAGAATCATCATTGTTCTTGCTGTGAACTATTCAAGGTAACATTAATTATATTTAGACAAAACACAAAACATACATAAACTCGTAATCATCCTTGTCTGTCCAAAAATTAGGTTCAGAAACTAGTAACAGTGTAACCCTTTACAAGCAGTTCCCTATCTTCTCCATACACCAAAATAAATCTTTAGTCCTCTTTAAGTACTTAAGAATATTCTTGAAAACTATCAAGTGACCCTCACATGAATTTGACTGGTATCCGATCGTCATGCTCAAAGCATAGGAAACATCAGGATAAATACATATCATTGTACACACTATAGATCCAATTGATCATGCATCTGGAACTTTCTCAAACGGCCCTTATCATCTAATGATTTAGGGGGCAATTATCTTTTAAGATCACTATCCTATGAGACATCGAAATATATCCTTTCTTTGTCTCTTGCATCATAAAATGATGTAATACTTTATCAATGTATGTACTCCGACTAGGTCGATTAATCTTTTCAATCTATCTCTATAGATCTTGATCCCTAATATATAGGTAGCATCGCCTAAGTCTTTCACCGAGAAACTATTTCTTAACCAAGTATTAACATCCTGTAGAGAAGGTATGACATTCTTTATTTGTTATATGTCATCTACATATAATACTAGGAATGTCACATGGCTCCCACTAACCTTCTTGCAAACACATGGTTCATCTTCGTTTTGAATAAAGCCAAACACTTTGACCGTTTTATCAAAATGAATATTCATTCTCCTTGAGGCTTGCTTCAATCTATAAATAGATAGAAGCAAATACAAACTATCTTAGCAAACTTTGGATCGACAAAACCCTCAGGTTGTATCATATATAGATCCTCTTCAAGGCTCCCATATAAGAAAGAAGTTTTGACATCCATTTTACAAATCTCATAGTCAAAGTAAGCAACTATTGCTAACAAAATCCTGATGGACTTGACCATAGTAACCGGTTAAAAAGTCTTATCATAGTCTATACCATGAATTTGTTTGAAACTTTTTGCCACTAGTTGCATCTTATAGGTCTGTACTTTACCATCCATGTCAGTTTTTTTCTTGAAAACCCACTTGCACCCTATAGGTTTTACCCCTTTGAGTGGATCAACTAAAGTTAATACTTTATTTTGATACATGGATTCCATCTCGGATTTCCTAGCCATCTCTCGAAGTCTGAACTATTCATAGCATCTTGGTAGGTGAGAGGCTTATCATTATCCGTAAGCATCACATTACCATCTTGAGTCGAAAGAAATCCATAATTTCTCCCGGACTCATGGTGAATCCTACTAGATCTACGAATAACATGTGTTTCCTAAACAGGATTACTTTCAACATTTTGATGTACATCCTAATCTTATTCCAACCCTGGTTCAATGTTATCATGTGGTTCTCGATCTTCATCGAGATGTATTATCATCCCACTGATTTTCTTAGAAAGTAGTTCTCCCTCAAGAAATACAGCGGCCCGAGCAACAAACACTTTGTTCTCGAAAAGATTATAAAAACTATACCCTAGTCTCACTTGGGTATCCCACAAAATAGCATCTATCTAATTTTGGTCCAAACTTGTCAGAGGCTAAACATTTTACAAATGATTCACATCCCCAAATTTTCATAAATGACATATTATAACATTTATCACTCTATATCTCATACGGAGTATTTTGAACCGCTTTAGTCGGAACTTGTTTAAGTGTATATGCAGCCGTTTCTAGAGCATAACCCTAGAAACTGAATGGAAGATCCTCTTGACTCATCATCTTTCGCACTATGTCCAACAAGGTACGATTTCTCCTCTCAAAATCTCTATTCCATTGAGGTGTTCCAGAAGTAGTAAGTTATGATACACTATCACACTCCTTCAAGAAACTCTTGAAATTGAGGTTTAAGTATTCTCCTCCACCATCTCATCGTAAAACTTTTATACTTTTCCCCTGTTTGCTTTTCTACTTCGGCCTTATATTCTTTGAACATTTCAAAAGAATCGGATTTGTTCTTCACAAGAACCACATATCCATATCTACTGAAATCATCAATAATTGCTATGAAGTAGTATAAGCCACCCCTTACCATCATACACATTCGACCACATACATCATTATGTATTAGTCATAATCATTCGGTGGCCCTTTCACCTGATCAGGTAAAAGAAGCTTTAGTCATTTTTCCAATGAGACAAAGTTTGCATCTTCCGTATGATTCAAAATCAAACTTATCCAAGTATCCATCTATATGTAACTCAGAAATGCGTTTCTCATTAATATGGCTTAATGACAATGGTAGAGGTAATGTTTGCTTTGAGTCATCTTAGAACATATAAATTTATAACTAATTGTGCAACATTATAGGCCTTATCATTAAAATATAATAAACAACTGTTGTTTATTTAATTAAAATGAAAACCTTTCTTGTCCTGACAAGAAATTGATTTAATGTATCCCCTAAAAGCAGGCACATAATAACAATTTATCAAGTTCTCAATCTCGCCTATATGGGCAAAATTAGGTATCGAGTTCCTTCAACTAGAGCAACAACTTTTGTTCCAATTCTAACCCGATACCTGAAGCTTGACCATTACTAGTCTTCTTCTTTAGATCTTCCAAACAAGCTCAACAATTTAACTTCCAATCATCCAGTTATTTCCACAGAAATGATAATCATCTCCTTTAGCAACACCACTATCAGGCTTCAAAAGCCCTTTGGGATTGGACTTTTGTTTGACACCGAATAAGATCAAATCTTCACCTTCCCTATACAATTTCCTTTTCCATTTGCATTCCATGTGTACATCATCAATATGGACGTAATTCATGCCTTTACCGTGTTATTTACAGTAGTTATAAATATGCTTAACAACTCAGTGAGTGTTATGTCTATCTCATTCCTTTTGTTCTTAACAAAATAAGAATAGAAGTTGTTCAAAGATTGTTTGATCAAATCAAGCTGAGTCTCTAGACTATTATTGAAACCCAACAATGGATCTCAGAGCTATGAGTGGAGTGTATCCGTGAGGATGAGTGAAACACAAACCCCTAAATCGAGTGACAGAGTTTTGAGTGATACACTACGAGAAGCCCGTGAGACACCTACCTCCCAAACTACAACTATAGACATGTCACAATATGTAACAAAATCTTACCTTGAAGAGCAGTTAGCAATTAAAGATAGTTATCTCAAAGAACAACTGGCTTTCAAGGATCAGTATCTCAAAGATGAACTGTCTATCATGGATCACCAGATTTCTAGTTTATGGGAATTTGTGGAGCAATCTCTCTCTCACTCAGGAAAGGGAAAGGCAATTGCCAATATTGAGCCAAAGATCTCAGTTAGCAAGCAAGCGCCAATCTCTGTCTCCACTGAAATAGCTCTTGCCAGTACTGGGCCAAAGACCTCAGTCAGCAAGCAAGTGTCTGTTTCAGAACCATCTACTCAAGAGATCCTTATCTTGATCTTGCCTGCTCAATCAACACCAGCTCTGAAGGATAACACAAATAAGGGGTAGAAATGGGTGGAGCAAGAAAAAGTAGCTGCTGCTGTGAACTTAATTCAAGATGCATTTCAAGCAGCTGATTCTGGATACGATAAGTTTGGAGATGAGGTTCAGGAAGAAGAAGAAGAGAGGATTGATGAAAATTGCTATTAAAATCAAGACATGTTGCTGAGAAGAGTTCTTCAACTCAGGGGAGAAATCAACATCAAAACAAGATCATCTGAGCAAAATCATTACAACTCAGAGGAATCTTCTGTCGAAGATATATGCACCAAAGCCCCTATTCTCATAGTATGAGCTGGAGGAAGGAGAAATAGACGAGAGCGATGTTCCTAAGGGGTATGAACTCAGATTTGAAGAAGTGGTGATGGAGGAGAGAAAGATTATCTCTGAGGATGAGGAATATAAAAATGAAGATGCCTTCTCGGATGACTGTTTATTCAATGGATTGTTGGAGAAATTCAACCGATCTTATGAAGAAATTCAATGAGAGATTGAAATATTAAGAGATAGAGTACAAAGAGCAATCTAGAGAAGGGAAGCGAGAGAAGCAAGAGAATCATATCTTCGGGCTAACAGGAAAGGAAGGGAATGGGATGAAATAAAAAGGAAAATGGACAAACCTGAAAACTATCATAAGTTAGACCCTGGCAACAAGAATCTTCTTAATATTGTGGAGAAGTACAAAGTGGATTATCCGAATATTCAATGAGTTCTATGATTAGTTCGTTAAGGTAATCACTGGTACCATCATGAATATTATGAAGAATAGATGAAAAATCATTGTCAATCACATTGATGGACTACAGATGAAGATCTCCACAAGTGTCCCGAAGAAACTAAACATAGTTGAACTGTTTGTCCTTCCATCAAAGATTCCATGGTTGAAATTGAATGAGAATGAATACTTCAAAGACAAGCTTCAGAAGATGATGATGGATGTGTCTCCTTAAGCATTTCTTTATCCATTTGTGATCAAAGTATTTGCAGATGGCAGGATGCAAAATATCACCATGTCTGATCAACATCAAAGATCCATTCATTTTCTACAACTCACTTTCCTAGAAAGTCAACTCAGGAGCAAAAGAGCAAAATTGGAAGAACCAGGAGTCAAGAGATCAGAAACAGACTTGAAAGTTGTTGAAGTTCTATATGCTTATATGCTCAATGATAAGATGATCAGGGATACATAGAAGGACATGAAGAAAGTTAACAGAGCTTGTCATGAGATGGTATTAATAAATGGAGAGCCAAAAATTAATCTTCTCAAATATAGTGAACCTATCATCATCATTGATAGTGAAGGGGATCTAGTCTTTGAGATTAATAAAATAAAGATTAAGATTAATGATTTCAGAATAAGCGGATCAGAAGCAATATATCAAGCCTTGATGGATGTAAAACTCTTCACATGTCAGAAGGACAAGATTTCTTTGATTCAAATCATAAGAATACTTGATGAGGTAATGGAATAAGAAACGATCAACAAGACCAAAAGAGTATGAGGACATCCTAAAAGGATAACAGTCTTCGTAATGGTAAAAATATTTACCATGTTGTTTGAACTTTTTCCTAAGTGCTCCAAAATCAGGTATCTCCAGTTGATGCTTAATGAACTGAATAATCCACCTCCCATTAATGCACTTGAAATAGAAGCTCTTGATTTGGTCCAAGCAAGACTGAATGACCTTCTGGATAGAAGCACAGGATCATCTCTCCCAGACTCAACAAAATCAACAGATCCTAGAAAGAAAGCTACCAAGAGAAAGTCTGCTCAGACTCAATCCACTCAAGAAGGAGAAGGTAGTCAAGGAAAGAAGCTTAAAAAGACAAAGATAAAGAAAACTTAGATTATCTATTCAGGCTAGAGGAACACTTCTTTGTAATTTGTAATTTAAGAAATTTAGAATTGAATATGTAATCTAGAATGTATTTAATATCTTTATCTATTTTGAGGTTGTACTTTTTCTTATTGTTAGTTGAGTTATCCTCAGGGATTTGCTTGTCAAACTCTAACAATCTAATAGGAGGAGATTATAAAGCATAATGTAATGTAATATGTAATCGAGGAATTATAACTCAATATGAAACAGAAACAGATAAACTATATTAAATTATGAAGCACAGGAACCCTAAAGATGAAGACATGATATATACAAAGGATCAAAAGATGCAAATGACTCTCTAAGTCCACAATTAAGTCATGGTAAGAAGTTTATTAACATGTTCAAGCATCCATGCAGAATAAGACATCAAAGGACTTCGAGTATCAGTTACATGGTTTGATTTGAAGTATTAAAGATCAGGGGTTCAGTTATTGAAGTAATGAATAATCAACCAAGATGTATTCGTTCAGAATTGTCAAGGAAATTGAATTAAATCGGTTCATGCTAGTTGTTTGTGAACCGGACTAGTGCACCAAATATCAGCATATCGGGAACGGTTTAATTCAGTTATACAGAAGAAACATTAATTGTTGATATAGTTATTGGAAAAAAAATTTTCTCTAAGGAAAAAAAACTTACTAGGCTCCCTAGGTCGCAAGTAACTTGCTGTGGGAATTTGTCTAAGTCAAGATTCACTACTGTGACATCTAGGTCGCAAGTAAGTTTGTGTATAGAATTTGTCTAAGGAAATCTACTCAGTCTTGTTGGTCGCAACTAAGTTTCCAACGGAGAAAGACAGGTCGCTAGTAACTTGTTATGGGAAAATTGGCTAAGGAAAATGCTACTCATCTTTACCTGGTCGCACGTAACTTGCAAGGTGTAAAATTTGTTAAGTCAGTATCTCAGGGGCGCAAATAACCTTACACTAGGTGAATCTAGGTCGCAAGTAAGTCACAAATGCATAATTTATCTAAGGCAATTACTTTCTCCTCAGGGTCGCATGTAACTATGCACTGCAGATCAAGGTCGCAAGTAACTACTTCTCTACACTACAAATAAAGGTCGCAAGTAACTACTTGGTTGTATTATTGTTGATTACAATAGCAGTAATTCAATGGAATATATGGATACAATTATGCCACCTGTCCAATGAAAATTGAAGTGTACAAAGCAGCAAATGAGTTCATTTCATTTGGTAATCTTCTTCAGCAAATAGAAAGTGCTTTTACGGGAGATCCATTAAAGACTTCATTTATTAAGCTTGTAAACACAAAGTTGTTCTGCTGAATTTATTGTAGCTAATCAATTCATTGATTAGATTTTAGAAACCTCAAGGTTTATATTAATAAAACAATATATTCCTCGAATTATTTTGTGTTTATTTTGATTCCGTACTTATAACGAAGAACTTGTAACGAATCGAAAAAAATTGTAGGTATCGTATTCAACCCCCCCTTTTACGATACTTTGGGACTAACAATCTTACTATAAAAATGGAACTCGAATTATAAAAGTTTCTCAAGAGTTTTGCTTGTTGATAAAAACAACTTATCTCATACACGTATATAGGTACTTCCGAAAATTTTCGGAGGAAGTACTAAGATAATGTGATTTGACCGTTGTCAACAGATAAATAAATAGGGGGGTTTCTTTTGACACTATGGTCAAAATATTCAAAATAAGTCGAGATAATATTTTCTACGATTCGAAAGGATTAGAACGATTTTCAGAAACTCTGAATATATTTTAAAATAGGTTTTGTAAATTTTAAATCATATTAAATCATTTAATAAATATTTAGTAAATAAATAATAATATTTGAAAAATATTCCTCAACTAATTTATATTGAAATAAATAAATTAATCTTTAATAAATATAAAATAAGTGAGTTTGAAATAAACAGTCGTTAGAGAATACCTCTCCTATATTAAATGAATATCCGAAATAATATTCATTGTTCGAGTAATTAAATATAGTTGAAGGAATACGATCTTTGGAAATAATTTTAAATAAATTCGAGGTATTTAATACTTCGCAAGTGGACATCGAGTCCCTTAGAGTGAAATAAGTACAAACTTTTGATCGTCCAAAACATCACCAGGATGATTCCCGTGCTTTTACTTTGTAAGCTCCGACCGACTCTCGATCATATAATTTATGCATCACGCTTTATTGTATCGTTAAAATATTCTACGATATACTCATCGTGAGTTCAAACATTATCGATACGCAAAATTCGTACTTTACTATCATGGCAAACATGGCATTTGTACAAACGACAGTAAAATAATTTTCAAAACACAACAGTATCTGGAGTCGGGTTCGTAAACTTTCCTGGGTACTTTAAAGTGGAGGGTGCTCTAGGGTCCGCCCAGAAATCTATAATTATAAACAATTATCGTTTCGTTAGATTCTGTTCGTATTTATCTTACTTGTACATACGCGATACTTACTATTCATTCACGCAACTCGTTTTACTCTCATTATCCCAATAAGTACAAGTACTCGTTCTAATATCCGGGATATATCGTGTAATTATTTTTATCAATAAATAATTATTATGCGATTTTTATGTGAATTTTGGTGAATTATCTGGTAATTGGAGTTGATGTTTGGATGTTTATATGTGATAAAATGTGAGTATTTTAATATTAATATGTCCAGAATAAAGTATAGATAATTTTGGTATTTTTCAGGTAATTTTTTAGGTTGCTATATGATTCTATAAAGGATTTATGGATTGAATAATTATTTTCCGAGTAGTTATAAACAATTTTATAAAACCAGAAATCATCGAACTTCAACCGTTTTTGCGTTTTTATAACACGAAAGTCTACAAAAACTCCTTCCTAACCTAATTTGATTATTCTGAACATTTTCCGTGTTTTGACTTTTTCAATCTGGAGTACGGTTTGACCCGTACAAGTCTCGACGTAAAATTTGTGATACGATAGTCATTTCGATAGATCAATAAAACCTGTATCCTCGAGAGACGGGATATTCTAATTAAATTATTATATTATCTTCTCGTAGAGTGTATTATAAGAAGCCCATTTTTGATAATTATCCAAAACTGGTATCAAATTGGATCGTTTTTATAGTTACCGATAATTACTTAGCGGCTAAGTAATCTATTTTCGGATCCGATATGATCCAACGGGTATTAATATTGCATAAGTATAAATAGTCTTTTTCTTATTTTATTTTATACATATATTCATAAACAAACAGTTAAAATATATAATTTATGGAGAAAAACTCGAATATTGGTCGCATTCTTCAGAATCAAATCTAAAAACGAAGGTGTTATCGAAATTGAAATCAAGCGTGTAAGTAACCGAATCGAAGATTGTGAACATTACTTTCAGATTATACAATCAATTTCACTGCAGAAATCAAAGGTATTTTCCTATTTATTTACTTTAATTAGAATTTAATTTTGATTAATATATGAATTTTTAATTTTGATATTGTTTGTGTGATTTGATGATTGTATCTTGTAGATAATTTTGTCCTGATCATTTTGATATATTATATGTCAAATTTGGAGTTCAATAACATATAAAAATTAAATATTTAATTCTCTGATCTAGATTTTGGGGTTTATAACCCATAAGAATGTTCTTGATTGATTTTGGGGGGTTTTGTTCTAAGGATGATTGATTCAATTAATTAGCACCATTAAATAGATCGTGTAACAAGCAATTAAATGGTGTAAGTTTTATGAACGGAAGGTGACCGGAGATGGCTCGCCGTAAAATGCCGCACGGCGGCGTCAGAGTTTTTGATTGAGTTTTCCAGGAGATTCAGTGATCTTTTGCACGAATTGTTTGCAGATATATGTTTCTGGAATCCAGGGGAATAAACCCCGTGAATTTAACGTGATTCTGGGGAATTTTCGACTACCGGAAAAGCTCCATGGTGGCAGCCATGTAGTCCGGCCGGCGAATAGCCGGAAACGATGATCGGGGGTGGAAAAAATGCAGTTTAGCCCCTAGTGGTTTTCCCTGATTTACAAATTTAATATCCAGGTTTTAAAAACTTAAAAATACTCTATTCCAGTTTTAAAAATTTTTAAAATTTTTTAAAAATTAGATTTCTGTTTATTTTATTTTCAGAAAATGATTTTTGTTATTTAAAAATTTCAGAAATTATTATTTTTAATTCTAAAATTATTTTTAATTCAAAAATATATCTAAATTATCTATTTAAATATTTTAGTTGATAATTAGTTATTTAATTAGTCAATTAATATAAATATTAATTGATTAATTGATTTTAATTGATTAAATTAGATTTAATTATTTATTTTGATTTAAAAATTTTGAAATATAGTTTCGAGCTTTAAAATATTATGTTAAATTATGTTCAAGGCTCCATAAATATTATTAAATGATTTTAGAATCAGATTTGGGTATTCGAACCTCGTTATTTATTTATAAAATGATTATGTTATCCATTTTAATTCTGAAAAAAATTTAAAAATTTGTATTAAATACCTAAAAAATCAATTTAACCACGAATCTTCTTTGAAAAATTATTTTTATCGGATACCTTGCGTGCTATGTGGTATATGCTATCTGATAAATGTGTTATAGGCCTATGCGTGTGTTGTTTGACTGTTTTGGTCATAACTTTCAATCCGTAAATCGGATTTGGGTGAAACGAAGAGTAGATAAAAGCTGGTAACGTCTATGTGATGATTGGAACAATATGAGATTGAATATTAATGGACACTTACAATTCCTAGAAGAGGAAATGAGGCATAGAAAAGGAAATCAGGTGATCAAAAAATAGAACCGAAGCGTATAAAAAGAATACAAGTAATCAGTGAGAAGAAGAGAGGCATAAAAGAAGAAGATAAGTGGTTGTTGAGTAGAACCGTTAGACGAATGCAAGTGAAGTTGGAAATCATATGTCATAAGGCAAGTACTTCTAAACCTTCCTCGAGATATATTGCAATATTTCTGAACTTTCTCATAACATGTTGCTAGTATTCAAAAGCGCTTTAAATTATTCAACCTTGAACTCTGATCACATCATTGCACTTGAGTTGTAAGATTTATTCTTTGTAAACCACCGAAGGTTAATTTCCCAGATATTAAACCATACAAATACAATACTACTCCACAAATACATACACACCATAAACCAAATACTGAAACAAAATTACTTGTGCATACAGAAACTTATATACCCTATAATACCCTATGACATCAAAGATGTATACTTTGTATTGTCATTGAACCATTGTTCATCAGATACCTGATTCTTCAACAGGCTTGAATCCGTTCTTCATATCTATACCTTGATATACCCTGGTGATACTTATGAAATGTTCTATGCTCCGAGATAAATGCTTTATCAATGTTAATTATGATTCTTTTTTATTGAATTACCATGATTATCATATTGAATTGATTTAGAATTGGATAGTTTTATAAATGTGGACCAGATTCTTGGTCATATTAGGCCAATGTGTGCCTTGGATCTAGTATAGAGAGCAGAGTTGTGTGCCTTGCTCGGGGTTAGTGTGTGACTGATCAGCATCCCAACCTTGGTTTTAAAAGTTAAAATGAATATCCAGTTTTAATAATTGTTTGGCAAGAAACTTGATTTCTCTGAATTATTTCAATTGATCATTGTTTAACCCCAGTTATTGGTATTATGACTTGATAAGCTGGTTAGCTCACTCTTGCGAAACTTCTATGTGATTCTACAATGAAAAAGGGAATTGTTGGTAGCGAGGATTTCCAGTCCAGTGTGCGAGCTAGGATTCCAGGTCAAGTTGGATTGAGCTAGCAGAAGCTTTAAATTGTAGTTAAGTTATGCAAAATTGTAAGAATGATTTCATTATCAGTTGTAAGATAAACTAGTTGGGATTTGGCACGAAGTAATAAAAGTTAAGGTTGTGGGATATTTCATACTTTAACCTGTTGCGATCCGTGGTTATGGTAAGTAGGGTCATTGCATATATTACTTTCATAAACATGTTTATATATTGCGTGTGTGTGTTGTGAACCCCAAACTTCTGACCGGGGTTTGGAGGGCATCACACTCGTCATATTCGTTTTATTTTCGAAATCCTTATGTCCGTTAATGTCTTTTACATTTCGTCCCTCGGCTCCCCTCACGATTCTTAAGGGTTTCTAATCGCGTTGTCTTTGTTCTGACATTTTTATAAAATAGAAAAATCCATAATTTTTACTTGAAATTTTTATGGAAGATAATAAACCCCCTTTCTTAATCTCTGTAAAAATTTCATGATTTTTGAATATTTTTAAGTCGACCATTTCTATTTCCAAAGTTAGTAATTCGTCTAAAATGGACTTAACTTTTGAACCGTAAACCTGTATCAAGCGAGTCAAGCGCCTAAACGATGTTAATAACAATCTATATCATTTTTAAGTCTTACTTTTCAAGAAATCACAGTTTATACATTCTGTATTTCTGTAGAAAATATATGGTTACGATTCTCTCATTTTAACAACGTTACGCTCACGACCCGGGTTTCATTTTCGCTCTAAATCATTAATCAGCCATCATCAATCACCATACCATCATTTTAAAACTTACTCCTCTCAAGAACATCATGTTCTTGAGGCCACAACATCAACCTTAATAACTAACTAACTAATTATCAAGCAAATAACAAATGAACCACAAAATGAGGTTTACAACTAAGATCTTTAATCTTCATGAAACTTAAACCTTAAACAAAGTTTGGGTAAGGATTTATACCTTTCTTGAAAGCTTGGACTATGTTATTCTTGAAGGATGAATCTTAGGATGCTTGGGTAAAATTAATAATCCTAAATCAATCCATAATAATCAAGAAATGAAGAAAAGTTACCATTCTACACTATTTATCATCACTATCATGGAATTAATTTACCATTCAAACCTTAACTAAATGCTCTCAAAAATTTATCTTACCTTAGTTTGGTATGTAGGAAGCTTAGGAGTTAATTATAGAATTTTTTCATGGCTTGAAGTGGAGTTTTGAGTTTTAATTTCTTCTTCTTCTTGATATAGCCGAATGTGGCTTTGATGAGAGAGAAGAGAGAATTTTGGTGCTTTCCTTGGTTGCTTCTAGGAACTGTGATAAATATTTTAGTTTATAATTCTACGATTGGAAAATCTTGCAATATCTTACTAGATAAGCTATTCTTTAAGCTATATTGCTAGCTTAGTACCATAGTTACTATTCATGTCACTCTTTGCTAGCTAGGTCATCATGTTCTCTAGGTAGGATACTATTTGGTTGTTAACCATGGTTACTTTCTTACCTTAGTTATCTTTCATGGTTAGCATGTCTTGAAACATTTTATTTATTCACTTATGCGTTCACTCGGTCGCTTATTCATTTTCGTAATAAATCTTCGTAAGCGGTTCGCGGGGTAACCCTTTCTTATACGTCCTTTATGCTTTGAAGCCTTGTATTTGGGTTTGAATTTTTAGGATTTTAGATTTGTAATTATATTGTGATTCTCGTAATACTTGACGGTTCGTAGATATAGTCGTTTTTCAAAGTTTTTTTTCTTCGAAAACTAATAGCGTTTACATACACTTATTTGCTACATATAATCACGTTGTTTATTCAGAAACTAAATTTCCCATGCATAACATATTGTGGGCTAAAAAGTTTTCCTCGATTGTCAGGCTTACTATTCATTAATCGATTTCGAAAGTCTCAAAAATTCGAGTTATTACAGTCTTCCCCTCTAAAAGGATTCCATCCCAGAATCAAATAGAAAACAGGTGGGGATATCTTTCCTTCATCGCGTCCTCTAGTTCCAAGTTGACTCTTCAACATTCTGGTTTCTCCATAAGATTATGACCAGCTTTACAGTCTTGTTCCTCAGCACTTGTTCATTCTGGTCCATTACTCTTACCAGTTACTCAACGTAAGCCAGGTCTGGTTGTAAGTCTACCTATTCATACTCTATCACATGTCGCGCATCGGCATGGTACTTCCTCAGCATTGACACACGGAATATGTTGTGCACTTGTTGCATATTAGGAGGCAATGAGAGTTCATAAGCTAGAGGTCCTATCCTTGTCAAGATCTCAAAGGGTCCTATAAATCTGGGACTCAGTTTCCCTTTCTTCCCAAATCTCATCACTCCTTTCCATGGAGTTAACTTCAACAACACTGAATCTCCCAATTTATACTCTCTATCTTTCCTGGTCTGGTCGGCGTACTTCTTATGTCTATCTTGAGCCGCTACCAGCCTCATTCTGATTAGTCCCACCATCTCTCGGGTCTGTTGGACCAACTCGAGTCATAGAATCGTATGTTCTCCAAGTTCATCCGAACATAAGGGAGAGCGACATCTTCTTCTGTAAAGAGCTTCATGCACGGGCTTTCCTATGCTAGCGTGATGACTATTGTTGTGGGCAAACTCGACCGGGGTTAGGTGGTCATTCTAATTTCCTTTAAAGTCAATGGCACATACCCTTAGCATATCTTCTAGGGTCTGGATAGTCCTTTCGCTTTCCCCATATGTTTGGGGGTGAGCGGTACTCATATTCAGTCTAGTGCCTACACACTCTTGGAAGCTTCTCCAAAATTGGAGTTAAACCTTGGGTCCCTGTCCGACACTATGGCGACGGGAACCCCGTGCCTCACTACGATCTCTCTCAGATAAATATCCACTAACTTGTCTATGGTGTACCTTTCATTAATTGGCAGGAAATGTGCGGACTTGGTCAGCCTATCCATGATAACCCATATGACATCGAGATTGGTTTTAGTCCTTGACAGGCCTGTCACAAAATCCATGGCTATATGCTCCCATTTCCATTCCGTAATTTCCAGGGGCCGTAATAGTCCACTCGGTCGCTGTTGTTCAGCCTTTACTCTCTGACGCATCAACCATTTGCTGACCCACTCTGCTACTTCTCTCTTCATATTAGGCCACTAGTAATATTCTTTAAGGTCACGGTACATTTTCGTACTTCCTGGGTGGTTTGAATATCTTGAGTTATGCCCTTCGTGTAGCAGCTCGTCTCTTAGTTCTTGAACATTCGGAACCCAAATCTGGGATGCATATCTTATGATCCATCTATCATCTTTCTCGCATCTGACCTCCTCACCGGTCAATATTTCTCTTTCTTCATTCATCTTCTTTTCCTAACACACTCGTATTTTCTCAGCTAGTTCTGGTACTAACTTGATTTCGAATAGTCCTTCTGATCCTTCACAGGTTATTCTCATGTCGATCTCCATCTTCTCAAATTTCTTAACTAACTCATCAGATGTTATTGTCATCTTAAGTCTCTATTTCCTACTGAGGGCGTCAGCTACCACATTGGCTTTACCCGGGCGATATAGGATTTTATAATCATAGTCCTTAATCAGCTCTAGCCATCTCCTCTGTCTCATGTTTAACTCTCTTATGGTCTGTGTAAATCTCATATTTTTCCCGTATAAATAGTGCCTCCAGATTTTCAGGACAAACACTATGGTTGCTAATTCTAGATCGTGGGTAGGGTACCTTATCTCATATTCTTTCAACTGCCGAGAGGCATACACAATAACCTTCCCGTGCTACATAAGCACACATCCTAGTCCCTTGTGCGAGGCATCGCAGTATATCATAAACTCTCCCTTTCCATCGAGAAGAGTGAGTACTGGTACTGACACCAGTCTAGTTTTTCAGCTCTTAAAAGCTTTCCTCACATTTCTCTGTCCACACAAACTTCTCTGTTTTCCAGGTAAGCTTAGTCAATGGGTCGGCTATCTTGGAAAAAGTCATGCATGAATCTCCGGTAATATCCTGCTAAGCCCTCAATGGGTCGGTCTTTACCAATTGGATACCGCCTCTCTCTTGGCAGGGTCGAATAAAACTCCTTTGCTACTCACCACATGCCCTAAGAACTAAACTTCCTTTAACCAAAACTCACATTTTGAGAACTTGGCATACAACTTCTCATTCCTCAAGATTTCTAAGACTGTCCTCAAATGTTCTGCGTGCTCTTGCTCTGTCTTTGAGTAGATTAGAATATCATCTATGAAGACTATCACACATATGTCTAGGTACTTCTTGAACACTTTGTTCATCAAATCCATAAAGGCTGCGGGTGCATTGTTTAACCCGAATGACATGACTAAGAACTCATAGTGTCCATACCTAGTGCGAAAGGCAGTCTTTGGTATATCTTCAGGCTTGATTTTCAGTTGGTGATATCCTGTCCTCAAATCTATTTTGGAAAAGTGCACAACACCTTTAAGATGATCGAATATGTCGTCAATTCTAGGAAGAGGGTACCTATTCTTGATGGACAGTTAGTTTAATTCTCGATAGTCTATGCATTATCTCATACTACCATCCTTTTTCTTTAAAAACAGCAAAGGTGCACTGTTACAACCGGTATTTCTAAACCCTATAATTGTGTGTTTATAATTGAGATTTAAATTATGTTAAATTATAAATGTGGATGATCTATATGTTGAGTTCCTATAAATTTAGTATTTAATGTATTAGTTTATATAAAACAAAATTTTGAAAGGAAAATCTTATCATTTAGTATTTTTAAATGATAATCAAAAGTACTTCATTTTATATGAAAAATCAATTTTAAAAATCTTTTAACAATAAATTTTCAAATTTTATATCATTAAATTTCTAAAATCATAAGCTATTTTATGGCATATATTTTGTGATTTATGGAGGTGCATTTATATTTGTAGAAATTATTTTATATAAATTAGTTGATTTTTAATTTGCAAATTACTTAGTTTCCCATGCATGCATTTTGCTCCCAAACACAAGTTAAGAGTAAACTTGGAATTTCCAACCCCTTAGCCAAATTACTACCTTATCCTTGCATGCAAAATAGCACAAGTTTGCTTGAAGGTTACTCTTATTAATTCTCAATTCCACTCACTTCTTTTAGTCAAATTACAACAATAAAAATCAAGTACAAGATGTTATCATCATCTCACTTCACTCCACACTCCACCCTCACCTCACTCTCTCCTCCCTCTCCACTCTCTCTCAGCAAAACCCCCCCTCTCGGCCTTTCCCTTAGCCGAAGCCCACCCCCATCATTTTCTTCATTTTTCATTCAAACATCCATATTCCATTAATTAATCTCACTCCCTATATCTTATTCTTTAATAATCGAAAGAGTTTAGGGTGAAAATTTTATGTTTTGATCTTGCATGTCATAGTTTTAACTAGAACTCAAAATATAATCTTGATCCTCATGGATTTAAGGTTGTATTATTGACAGAACTATAAGGAATGGTGAATGCCAAGTCATGAGAGTGAAATTCTTTCTTATATGGTCATTTCCCTTTCATTTCATTCGTCCATGACCATAAGGGAGCCGAATGAATGGTTCTTAATAGTCTTTCTTTGTTGCTTTGTTGTTTTTGAATGTTTATGTGATAATAGCTTGGTTTTGGAAATAAAAACTTGATAAAACTCTTTGCATGCTAAGTGATCACATAGTTATGGTTAATGCTAGGCTTGCATGTTGGTTTTATTATGAAATTATTTTGGAAACCATATTATTTTTGGTTTGTAAACTCGAAAGCATGAATGCATAGGTTCAACTCATGATTTTCGAAAGTTCTTGATCATTTGGTTTGATTTTTGTTAATAATCTCTAATTTCAGTTGAGTTAAGATATCAAATATGATTTTTACTCCTTGTTATGTGTTTTTGATTCGTATATATTTGAAGGATTTAAGTGTTACTTTTGAATTTGAGATGACTTGTATTTAGTGTATTTTGTTAACTCTTGTTTTGCTATATTGCACCTTAGGTAAGGATGATCTCCAATAAGCCAATGTTGTGTGTGAGAGTGTTACTTCAGTAGGTTGCCTTGGTTGGGGTTTGGTTTGAGTGTTGGTTGATGTTTGGTTTGGTTTGTCAAGTGGGAAATATGGTGAAAAGGGGTACATTAGATTCTGCAGAATTTCAGTTTGGTTCCATGAGGTTTAGAGTGAGATTTGACCTTTTCATGGTAATGCACTTTGAGGCCCAAGTCACCAGAAGTTAGAACTAGGAATATACTTCAGATTTCAGGTGTTTATTAGAGGTTTTTAGGTTGTTTGGTTAGGTGCACGAGTGAAAACATTAAATCTGTCCAGCAGGGGATAGTTTTGTTACAACCTGGAAATGACGAGTTTTGACCATGTCATAGGTAGGCCGTCACTAGGCCTTGGTTAGCCCTAGTTAGAGGGAGTGTCAGAGGAGTTTTTCCAGCCATAGTTCATAGGAATTTAGTTAGAATCATATGTCATAAGTTAGTGCAAATCAGGACACTTTTCTGTCCAGAAAATAGGGGAACATTCGACTATAAGCTTAGGCCCAGGTAGGCCCAAGCTAGGCCCTTGAGCCAAACCATGTTTGGGAGTTGTCTTATGATCATAAGAGTCTAGTGTAAAAGTTTGGGAGGTAAACTTGAAGTTTAAGGGTGTCAGTTGTACTCAAAAATCCATTGGTGTCATCTTGAAATCACTATAATGAGCACAATCACTTAACCTTTAGTTTTAGGGCACTTATGAGTGAGGCCTAGGTTGACCATCATAGTTTTAAGATAGTATGAGGTCAGTAGAGTGTAAGGCCTAAGTCAGGGTCCATAAGAACTTGATGGTTTAGAAAAGGCACTTCGAGTTATGAGGTCGATATTAAGAGTTTTGGCTAGTTTAGCATAACTAAGTGACATGAGTAAGTGGAGTGAGATCATCCAAGCTTAGTGATGCAATGTAGTGTGTTAATTTATTATTATGTACTTAAATTTATTATTGAACATGTGTGGCTATGTGAAATATTATGCTTATAAGGTAATTATAAGCGTGTTTGTGTACATAAGCCTAAGTGCCAATATGCGTAATTTCTGTTTATAATTAAGTTGAGTTAGTGAGTATATATTATAATGAGTTTATTATTATTTTTGTGTAGGCTCTCGAGACGAGGGTAAACTTGCCATTAAAGTCGAGTGAAGCTCCAGTTGCTCCCACCTGCCTGTCAAGTCAAGCCTTTCTCAAGGAAAGTGTTTCAACCTACCTTTTTCTTTACACTATAAGTGTGTGATAACCCAGTTCTTATATATGATGCAAGTGTTCTAATTCACCTTCATATGTATTATCCAAGTGGTTCCAAATCTATCTTTCGTATTGTATGCAAGTGCCATGAACCCTCAAGTATTTATTGCAAGTAGTTTAACTTTACTTGAAGATTTCTATTCAAGTAATTCAAAAGTCATACCATGCTAATATACCAAAGTGATGGTAATATTGAACCCTGTGCAAGTTATACTCAGTAACCTTATCTTGATACCTAAAAGTCAGTTATTCCTTAAAGTCGTTCATGGTTGCTTGATAACCCTATTCTTACCCCTAAAACATGATTACATGTTTTACTTTGAACTGATGCTTACCTTCTTTATATTCTAATACCTATGTCTTATCTGGAACCATTACCTTGAAACTAGTTTGACTTAGTTCCTTTATACTATCCAACAACCCTGTGAAACCTCATTTTCAGATTCCTTGTGAATAGAAACTTTGCGATTCCATTTGATAAGGTATCAGTCTAGTTGATCATGGATTTAAAGTTGATTTAGAACCCTTTGTAAAGATGTTCATTGTTTAATAGTTTAACCGTCACTTGGCATCAAATAAATTTTTAAAATGAAAAAGTTAAAAAGTGGAGTTTTCAGTTCCAAAGGAGGACAAATATTTTCTTTAAATAGTGGATTTGAATGGAATGCAGAATGTGAAGATAGTTTTCAAGCATTAAAACAAAGGTTGGTTACAACTCCGGTGTTAATGTTACCAGACAATCAATGAGACTTTTTGATATTCAGTGATGCTTCACACAAGGGTCAGGGGTGTGTGCTAATGCAACACAGCAAGGTGATTGCGTATGCGTCGAGACAGCTAAAACCACATGAATTGAAGTATCCTACACATGACTTGGAATTAGCAGTTATAGTATTTATACTTAATATTTGGAGACACTACCTTTACGGAGAAAGGTGTGAGATCTACACGGATCATAAGAGTTTAAAGTATATTTTCACTCAGAAGGAGCTCAACATGAGGCAAAGGAGATGGTTGGAATTGATTAAGGACTATGATTGCTCGATAAATTATCATCCGGGAAAGGCGAACGTGGTAGCTGATGCTTTGAGTAGGAAGGAGAGGTTGAATATAGTAGCAATGCCAAATGAATTATCTAAAGAAATTAGGAGATTTGAATTAGAACTTTGTGTATACGGAAAAGTTGAAGAGATTTGTCATACTATGACTTTTCAGCCAACATTATTGGAAAAGATAAAGTAATGTCAGGAAGAAGTGATGAAGCAGGAGAATAATCAACTGACTAGAGAAGAGATTTGTACTCAAAGGGATGAACAAGGTATACTAAGGTTTTTTTTAAGAATTTGGATTCCCCATGTGACTGAATTGAAGAATGAGATACTGCAAGAAGCTCACAACTCCAGATTTTCAATCCATCCGGGAAGCACCAAGATGTACCAGGACTTGAAGCAGAACTTTTTGTGGCCAAATATGAAGCGAGCAGTAGCAGAATGGGTGCAAAGTGCTATACTTATCAGAAAGTGAAGGCAGAACATCAAAGACCAAGCGGATTAATTCAGCCCTTAAAGATTCCAGAATGGAATTGGGAAAACATTGCCATGGACTTTGTAATAACCCCAATTTTTGGGAAATTTTTGAAACCCTTATGAATAGTGTTTTTGCTGAATGGGAAAACTTTTCATGCCACACTATGTAGGGGTTCTGATATGGATATTCTGAGATTTTATTAGTACTTTATATGGGATATAAGTGTATGTAAAGATCGTCAGAATCCAAATCCGAACACTTTGATTTTTCCCGGAAATACACTAGATACGGAAAGATTTGAGAAAAAGGTAACAGGATAAAAAAGATTTAAATTAAAGGATTATAGGAGAGGATCATAAAAGGAATATAATATATTGAGAAAGGTTAAGGGAACCTAAGTAATAAGATCCCGGGTATGATCCTTCAAACGATAAACGAAAACGAAAGTTAAGCGAACCGTATAACAGATCAGAGGTCATTAGGCAAACAATTAGGAAGTTAATCAAAGGGATTAGAGAGGATGATGTCACCCAACCAATGAGAAGAGGACAAGGAGGGGAGGATGACATCATGAGGATGACACAAGCATGACATGGGAAGGAAGGAGATGTGGTGGCTTTTTAACCACACAAAATCAAGGGCAACTAGGTAATTTACTAAAACAAACACAAAAATCAAACCAACCAAGCCAAGCAAATCATTTTTCATCAAAATCAAAAAGAAACCAAGGCATTGTTCTTCATGCTCTCGGCCAAAACAGAACCAGAACACTAAAACTGCTGTATCTCCTTCCTTTCTCACTCAAATATTGTGTTCTATAGCTCATTGGAAAGGTATTGAGATGGCCTACAACTCTTGTTCACAAGTCTCGTCCAAATAATCATGGTAAGACCCTCATTTTTACAGTTCTTTAAATCGGACTTTTAGAAACTTCAAAGCCTAACTTTGTGTTCTTGATTTCTTTGGAAAGATCAAGCTTGTAGGAGGCTCCCTAAGGCTTCCTAGCAACTTAACACCTCCCAAGTAAGGTATAAACTTCAAACCCTAGCCTTTACTTTATTTGTTAGTAAGTTTAATGGTTGGTGTTGTGAAATGAGAAGCATGGATTGTGATTATTAGTAGTTTGGTTTGATTTGGAAGTGTTTTGGTAATTGAAGCTTGATTATAGTTCATAGGTCTTGATTGTGGTTGTTTGAGTTGAAAACCTTGGAGATTATGGACTGATGTGGTATGGTTTAGGTGAAGTTTTGTTGTATTGATGGTTATGAGTTGGTTGGTGGTTAATTGGAGTAGTTTAAACATTGGTAATCGCATAAACATAGCCGTCGTAACGTCCGATTTTCTTTGGACTATTTTTGTGCATAACATTAGGACCCGAGAACCCCCTGCTAGATTATGACCACTTCCATGTTTAGATAGCTCATGTTACGAGCTTCGTTTTGATATGTAGTTCGTTCAATTCCGATGCACAGTTTAGGAGAAACGACCGTTTCAAGTAACGGCGTTTCGCGAACGAAACTTTTCCCCTCGCCTTACTCTGAAACATAGGTTAAAGACCAAAAAGGGTTAATTAATGCATGAAACATTTATGGTAAGTGTGTTAGGCAGTTGGTAAGACACTCGCAAAGGAATCGCCTTAAAACTCGTAAAGGTTAAATTATTAAAAATGGTGGAGCCGAGGGTACTCGAGTGACTTAAGAGAATCAGTAAGCGCAAAACGAGCGTTAGAGTCTGAGTTGGTTAGAGTATAGATTTACAAGTGACTTTGGTTTAATTCCAACTTACTTGTTGTTTATAGGTTACCAGACTCGTCCCGAGCCATTCGTAACCCCCAGTCGCTCAGGCAAGTTTTCTACCCGATATATTGTTGTTGTGATGTAAATATATGTATATGCATTATCTTATGATAGTGCATGATTGTTATTAGCAAATTTTGCGATATATTGGAGCATGCTGATATGGTATATATGCATGTCTGTTTCGTAATCTAGTTATATATCTGTTGGTTCAAATGCTTATAGTTGCATAATACCTATGCTAGAGATAAACGGTATTTGAGTTTACCCTTAGTATAGGGGATAAAAGGTGAACATATTTCTAAACCGGGAGGCGAGGCTCCCGAGTATAATATATATTTATATATATATATTGATATAGTTTTTAAAACTATTAATCGAATAAGGTTTATTCGATAACTTTATTTTATTTAATGAATATTATTACGAATATTCATTCGAGGACTTATGACTCCTTTTATTTTATTATTTGAATATTATTTGAATATTCATTCGAGGGCTTATGACTCTTTTATATTATTTATTGAATAATATTTGAATATTCATTCGAGGGCTTATGACTCTTTTATATTATTTATTGTATATTATTTGAATATTCATTCGAGGGCTTATGACTCAGTTTATATTAATTAATGAATATTATTAGTTGAATATTCATTTGAGGATCTATGATTATTTGCTGAGATATATTCTTTATTTTATTAAAGAATAAGGTGTCAATAATCAAACTTATTTTCGATTATTCAAATAAAGATAGTACTTTCATATAAGTATATCTTTGGTTATTTAATACTCATTTCAAGTATAAGTCTTACAACTTCTACTTCAATTATTTGTATAAAGATTATTCTTTATGGGAATATTATTTAAATAATAATATTCAGACATTTTCTAAATATTCTGGGGACTGATTTACTTCATTAAATCAGCATTACTCCAAACATTCTTAAAAATGTTTTCGAGTCTTCAAAATGATTTTTAAAAGTTAGAGCGGATCCCAAAACTCATTTTTATATTTAAGATCTTCCTTTTAAAGGGGATTTAAATACTCGTTCAAAACCTGAGGGATCCGGCTCTATGGTGTATTTTATATTCGCAACAAGGTTGCTGTTTTGATAAATGAATTGATTACTTGCCCAATGTTCGGGAAGTAAGCCCATCTAATTGAGTCGGCATAAGCGACAGGCCGGGGTACGGTCTATCAAAGTGTAAGTGGCTGGGTGGCAGTCCATCAACGCGTGAGTGGCCGGGTAACGGTCTAGCGCGAGGTCCTAATGCAGCCAGGGTGATGACCGGTGAGGAATTCATCCATCTACAGTAGAAAAGGTTACTTATTGGTATCTTTGCCTGATCAGCAAGATATCTGGTTTATGCCAAAATTCTTTTCCTTCCAAATTCATTGGATATTGCAACTCTGTTCATACTTTACATGACAGAGGTTTTCAGGAAATGTATGGGAGATATATATGAATATATTTATATATCGGGACTTAATGAAGTATCTCGTAACTTCATTATTTATAATGATATTCAAAGATTGAATCTATTCAAATCTTGTCTTGTAGTCTCATCTATGTGATGAACCTTTGAAACTGATTATAACTTGAACGGGGGTAGTTCAAGTAGTATTTGGGAAAGATATAAGTATTTTGGGGTATCTTGTAACTTCATCTTTTAAACTTATATCTAGTTAATGATTGTCTTATGAATGACAAAGATTTTCGGAAAAATGTTGAGACAAGGTAAGATATATGAGATCACCTTGCAACGATATTTTTTATATATACAGTTATACACTGGAACTCTGTGTGTATTATGCATGGAAGAGGACTTCCAATATTTTGAAAAGTATATATGTATATATACTGAATATTTTGCGACTTCATCACATTAAGATATCAAGTTGGTTCATTTCTTTTGACCAAGACTTTCATGAGTACTATGAGAAGGCTCATATACTATTAATCATTATACATATTATTTTGGTGGGCTTGCTGCTCACCCTTGCTTTCTTCTTTCATCACACAACAACAGATAGAAAAGATGAATAGAACCAAGCTCCCAATTCGCAAGCAATTAGGAGACGTTCCGCAGTTTTCTAGAAGCACTGATGCCGCCGTAGCTGAGGTAGGAACTACCAATAGGCTAGGCTTTCAACTTCTGATGTACCAGATTTATGTATATTTATGAATTGTAATAATGGCAAAGAAATGTAAATTTAGTCAGAAAACCTTTTAAGGTGTATTGGCAGATAATTGTGGAATATAAGGACTTGTGATTATTTTTTTGGATGTTCATCTCTGAGACTATAACGTGTTGTGTGTGTGTTTATTGTGGGGTCACAGTGCAGAGTAGTTGAGAAATTATTAAGATTGGATGTTATTAAGGGAAATGGAACTCGTGACGACCCGGATCCCCGACCCCGGATCTGGGGGTGTTACAGAAATGGTATCAGAGCCAAGCGTTATAAACCTCAGAGATGATGGGACGTTAAGATAATAAGTTCACTAAGATAATAAGAACTCTTGCCAAGTTCATAGTCGGACTACCTAACGTAGTACTGACAGTTAAAACCCTTATGGGAACCCTTATAAATGTAGCGATAGAAGCGTAGTTCATTATCGTATATGGTACCGGGACTCCGAACCCTGAAGTTGAGGAACATCAACGCGATGATGTTTTATTACTAATTGGAGATCAGATTGTGGATCCAATAGAGCGTCCTAACGCAGGACCGGATGATGTTGATATTGAGGATGTAGCGGTTGAGGATGTTGTCCTAGAAGGCATAGTTGCTGAGGAGGATCCCATGGAGGATCCTGACGAGATTGGATAAAGGACCACTAATGAATTGATGACCCTGGTTGGGTCGACTACCAGAGGTAGGATTGGCCGGTCACTACCAGAGGTTCGTTCAAGTTTGTAAAGATAGTAGCCCCTTTAACGCGGCTTACTCGTAAGACTGAGAAGTTCGAATGGACAGAGAAATGCGAGAACAACTTTTCAGAACCGAAGCAAAGGTTGGTGACGTTCCCTATGTTGGCGTTGCCGGATGGAAAATGAGATTTTGTGATTTGTAAGTGACGCTTCGCATAAGGAATTAGGGTGCTTCTTATATAGCACAGCAAGATAATCGCGTCTGCGTCAAGACAATTAAGGGAATTTAAAATTCGATATCCCCACCCATGAGCTTGGGCTCGTGGCAATAGTTTTGCCCTAAAGATTTGAGGCACTACTTGTATGGAGAGAAGTGTGAGATTCACAAACCATAGGAGCTCTAGTACATTCTTATGTAGAAAGAGCTCAACATACGCCAGAGGAGGCGGTTAGAGCTAATCAAGAATTATGATTGGGAGATTCTTTATCATTCGGGGAAAGCCAATATGGTGGCTGATGCCCTTAGTAAAAAGGAGAGACTCAAGATGATAATGTCTTTTGGAGAGTTTATAAGAGATTTTGAGAAAATGGAAATAGTAGTGAAGGTAACCGGAGCCGGTACCGAAAAGCTGTTTGAGATAGCAATACAGCCCGAAGTATTGGAAAAGAACATATTGTGCCAGTAAAAGTGATGAATGAAGGCAGAGAGCCAACAAATAGGTATGAGATTAATACCGAGAGTGATGATAAGGGAATAATGAGGTATTCCTATAGAATTTGGGTTCCAAAGGTTTAAGAGCTTAAAGATGAAATCTTAGATGAAAGCTAGTTTGAGGAATAAGAGTTAGAGCAAACCCTGAACGTGATAGTCAGGGAGGTTACCACCAAGACAAAAGGAACCCATAACATGATGAAGTGGAAAATGAGGATTTAAATTATGTAAGATGACCCCAATTATGGGGAGTAGGAAGAAATATTTAGACTGAGGAAACAAAAGTCGAGTAAGGACAGGAGACCCGAGATGGTACCCCTATACGACAATTCATGGACCTGTCTAAAGAGAACTTAGACTATTATCCCCAACCACCACCCTGAGGAGACAGTGCGGTGGGAAATTCCTTCATGACCTTTAAGTCGCTAAGCTCTCAGAGTTCCAAGGAACAAGCTGACCCAGTCGAGGCAAGAGCCTGGCTAAAGGAAATAGATGAATCATTTGAGATTCTAAATGATTGACGAACCACAAAAGACTGTTTTGTCACTTACCCTCCTAAGAGAGAGACCACCCGCTGGTGAAAGGCCAAGGAAGGCACGGAGCAAGAGATTATAATAAACTGATTTAAGTTCAGTCAATTGTTTTCAGGAAAGTACTTCCCAAGGTTATGGAGATAGTGTAAAACTTAAGAGCCAGAACAAAGGCAGACGAGTATGATGAATTATGAATCTAAGTTATAAAAGTTATCAAGATTCGTTCTGAAGACACGAATCCAGAATGACGGGATGTTTGAAATCAATGCTTATGTTGTGTTGGTTCATGAAATAACGATAAGAGAAAGGAATATAAAGGCAAGAGAGTTTGAGGAATGATAAGGGAGTTGGGTATGAGGAAACCCTAAAGACTCGTAGAAATAGAAATAGAAAAGTAGGTAATCGTCCGGATGAGAGTGCTTCACCATGAGTTAAATTGATGGTTGAAGGTATAAGAGATACATATATTTTATCCCCTGTAAGTTGGGAAGATTCGAGGAAACCTTGAGATAATTCGAAGGATAAATAATGAGACGCGGATAGACTGAGGAGACAAGAAAGTAAGAAATTAAGAAAATTGGGTGAAGGAAGTGACCTTCAAGAAGGTAAAGTGTAAGACCGGTGGCATGATACCCAGAAAGGGAGACGCCAGATATGAAAGATATCCCAACATTGAGATGACTGTTGAGATAAACAACAAAAGTAAATAAGGAATTATTAAGAAGAAGTTCACGTTGAACATGACCAATATCTTCCAGAACATCCATGTTATCATTACCAAATCAAGAAAGAAAAGTGGATGACCATTGTTATCTTTTGGAGGCCATATGGATTGACCTCAATTTGAATAAGGATGCTATTATGAAGTTAGGTATAGACTATCGAGGTGGGAATGATTGAATAAGACACCCTTATCAGGGATATATGACTTGATTTATCCATGGAAGGATGCAGGTACCTTTTAAAGGTAGAATTAAGGATAGAAAATCGGTAACTTAAAATGAATCCTAGGGGAATGCATAAAGGTTGGAATTTCACCCTTAATAGGGACAGTATGAGTTTTGACAGTATGATTTGGAAAGGGTTAATGTAGCAACAACCTTTAAGAATCAGTGGAGAAATTTTTCAGAAGTATATAGACAATGGTTCTAGTAATAGTAAATGGTATTTTAATATGCCCTGTATCTAGGGAATACAGGAGGAACGATTGAAGGATAACCTTAGAGGTTTTACAAGGAGAAAGGTAATATTCAAAATTTTCAAGAATAGAAATGTTGATAAAGGAAATATGACGTAATTATAATGTTGCCAAGTGGGGCACGTGTTAAACCACGAGAAAGTATGGATCGAACCAGTAATGGTCGAAATTGTTCAGGGCAATTAGGACTTAAGATAAAAAATGTTCTAAGTATGATTGAGAGTCAGTCTTGGCAGTGATTAGCCTCTAAAGATTGAGGCAATAACTTATGGAAACATGGTGATATTTTTTTTTTCTTTTCTTTCCCATCTGATTTTAAGGAAAACATCTTCACTCAAGCAGTGATCGGAAATAAGGTAGAAAATTTATTTGGAGGTGGTTAAAATGACATTGACTGTAAGGAAATTTTACTATCAGGAAAGGCCAAAGAGGTGGCCGACACTTTAAAGGTAAGTGGATAATTATAGGCGCGTGTGCCAAAAGAAAACAGTGATGATGGTTAAAAATGTGAAGGTTGAATTATGGTTTGGAAGATTGACATTCCTTCTGATGACTGTGCAATACCCAACCGTAATAGTAGTTGGTAAAGGTTTAATTCGTGTAATCGCCAGGAACGGGCTATCTATCTTAGAAGGTCCTATCTTGAGATAAGCCAGGACCATGTTTCAAAAAGGACTAGATGAACCCTTGAGTTAATTCTTCTATTTAGGGCGTATGATTAAGAATGGAATTAACCTGCTATCGTTGCTTTGATTGAAAC
The DNA here is from genome assembly GCF_009905375.1 of Apium graveolens. Classification (NCBI taxonomy): domain Eukaryota; kingdom Viridiplantae; phylum Streptophyta; class Magnoliopsida; order Apiales; family Apiaceae; genus Apium; species Apium graveolens. Next base: position 110,477,963 of record NC_133657.1, read on the forward strand.
TCTTCTGCACTTTTATCTGCTTCATGTCATGTATGTATGTCAGAATCAGGAGTGTACTCCATGAATCATGAATGGTGATTATGTTACCTCCTTAGAAGGATTTGATACGACATGTATGGACTCCGTATGGTTAGCTATTAAGACTTCATGGAAAATGAATGACTACAGTGGGTCAGTGGTGGACCATAGTAAGGCAGCAATGATTCTGCGAGTAGTGAGCTGATTACAACCATGAGAGTTGTATTGGAATGGGTGTTGAGATTGAGTACCCCTAATCGGGTCGTGGTAGTGTATAAGTTATCATTGACAGACTAATTAAGTAGAGTATCTACCTAGTGAATTATTATTCTTTCTTATCAATAGAGAGTCGTATTATTATACGAGGAAGGTTGCGGTGCAAGCATAGAATTCTAGTAACGATGATGTATAGAATGAGATCCCAGATTCGATTTTCGATGTCGAGGGAGTTTCAAAGGTGATTGTGTATAAGCTCGAGGAAGAGTATGGGTCCATAGAATGATGGACGGAATAGCAAAAATATTTAGGCATGTGAAATAGGATGCTATAATACTTGATGTTGATATAAATACATATATGTTTTGTTCTCCTATGACAAACCTCTATAGTTCAGAGGTAGGTTCCAAGCCAGATATTTTGTGGCAGTATATTTTTTTTATATATATACAATTCTCTTCAGTTCGTTCTTTTCTCTTCTTTTCATTTCATGTAAGTTGAGAAGAACAACCCTTCCAGAAGGGGAGGTATTGCCGAATGACTGTCTATCTGTGTGATAGAAGCCTAGTAGGATACCAACTATTGTTTAATTGCTTGTCAAGTACTAAAGGCTGGCCACCTTCTGTACTAACTATGCGAGATAACAAGTGTTCATGATCATAGTGATCTCTCAATAAATTCTTTTACTTCTATATGAAGGATTAAGCTTTCGAAAATAGAAACAGCTGAAAAAGGAGTAGTAAAGTTATGGTGGTATTCAGAATGGGAACACATTCGTAATACTAAGGTTGACGTGGTTATTAAAAGGTTATAGAACGCTAACGAGCAAAAGTATAACCAGTATAATATTAGGAACGGAAGGTAGTAGCGATTACAAACTCGAAAAGAATGGGTATTGAGAAGCAAAAGCTCTAATGCTAAACGCTATAATGAGAGTCTGTGCAATAGACTTGAAAAAAATTTGGAATGATCACTTAACGCGGATTTAGTTATATCACGACAATAGATCATATGTCATTATCGAGGTGTCACCTTATGAGATCCTTGAGGGAAGATAATGTCGATCTCCCTTATGTTAGGATGAAGTTGTAGAGCGCAAGATGCTCGGACCCGCAGTAGTCCAAAGGACCAGGGATATAATAGATCTAATCAGAGGATGGCTGGTAGTAACCCAAGATGGACATAAGAGGTATGCTGATTTGACTCAAAAAGGACAAAGAGTATGAAATAGGGGGCCTAGTAATGTTATAGGTATCCCCTTGGAAACCCTTGAAAAAGGATTGATGAGGTTCGGAAAGAAAGGAAAGCTAAGTCTACAATTTGTTGGACCCTTGGATATATTAAGACGTTCGGGAAGTTAGCATATGAGCTAGCCCTACCCCCGAACCTGTAGCAAGTTCATAACGTGTTCCACGTATCAATGTTAAGGAAGTGTAATTCGGATGCAAGACAAATAGGGGCATATGAGCGCATAGACATGCAACCAGACGTAACCTATAAGGAGCAACCAGGAAGGGTATAGAGTAAAAAGGAACGAGTGCTTAGGAGAAGGGTTATCAAACTAGTAAGAGTTTGATGGTAGAACCACAATGTGGGAAAATTTACTCGAGAGTTAGAAAGTGCAATGCTAAGAGAGTATCCCTATTCATTTTCTATCTGATTCCGGGACGGAATCCTTTTAAGGAGGGGAGACTGTAATAACCCCAATTTTTGGGAAATTTTTGAAACCCTTATGAATAGTGTTTTTGCTGAATGGGAAAACTTTTCATGCCACACTATGTAGGGGTTCTGATATGGATATTCTGAGATTTTATTAGTACTTTATATGGGATATAAGTGTATATAAAGATCGTCAGAATCCAAATCCGAACACTTTGATTTTTCCCGGAAATACACTAGATACGGAAAGATTTGAGAAAAAGGTAACAGGATAAAAAGGATTTAAATTAAAGGATTATAGGAGAGGATCATAAAAGGAATATAATATATTGAGAAAGGTTAAGGGAACCTAAGTAATAAGATCGCGGTCATTAGGCAAACAATTAGGAAGTTAATCAAAGGGATTAGAGAGGATGATGTCACCCAACCAATGAGAAGAGGACAAGGAGGGGAGGATGACATCATGAGGATGACACAAGCATGACATGGGAAGGAAGGAGATGTGGTGGCTTTTTAACCACACAAAATCAAGGGTAACTAGGTAATTTACTAAAACAAACACAAAAATCAAACCAACCAAGCCAAGCAAATCATTTTTCATCAAAATCAAAAAGAAACCAAGGCATTGTTCTTCATGCTCTCGGCCAAAACAGAACCAGAACACTAAAACTGCTGTATCTCCTTCATTTCTCACTCAAATATTGTGTTCTATAGCTCATTGGAAAGGTATTGAGATGGCCTACAACTCTTGTTCACAAGTCTCGTCCAAATAATCATGGTAAGACCCTCAGTTTTACAGTTCTTTAAATCGGACTTTTAGAAACTTCAAAGCCTAACTTTGTGTTCTTGATTTCTTTAGAAAGATCAAGCTTGTAGGAGGCTCCCTAAGGCTTCCTAGCAACTTAACACCTCCCAAGGAAGGTATAAACTTCAAACCCTAGCCTTTACTTTATTTGTTAGTAAGTTTAATGGTTGGTGTTGTGAAATGAGAAGCATGGATTGTGATTATTAGTAGTTTGGTTTGATTTGGAAGTGTTTTGGTAATTGAAGCTTGATTATAGTTCATAGGTCTTGATTGTGGTTGTTTGAGTTGAAAACCTTGGAGATTATGGACTGATGTGGTATGGTTTAGGTAAAGTTTTGTTGTATTGATGGTTATGAGTTGGTTGGTGGTTAATTGGAGTAGTTTAAACATTGGTAATCGCGTAAACATAGCCATCGTAACGTCCGATTTTCTTTGGACTGTTTTTGTGCATAACATTAGGACCCGAGAACCCCCTGCTAGATTATGACCACTTCCATGTTTAGATAGCTCATGTTACGAGCTTCGTTTTGATATGTAGTTCGTTCGATTCCGATGCACGGTTTAGGAGAAACGACCGTTTCAAGTAACGGCGTTTCGCGAACGAAACTTTTCCCCTGGCCTTACTTTGAAACATAGGTTAAAGACCAAAAAGGGTTAATTAATGCATGAAACATTTATGGTAAGTGTGTTAGGCAGTTGGTAAGACACTCGCGAAGGAATCGCCTTAAAACTCGTAAAGGTTAAATTATTAAAAATGGTGGAGCCGAGGGTACTCGAGTGACTTAAGAGAATCAGTAAGCGCAAAACGAGTGTTAGAGTCTGAGTTGGTTAGAGTATAGATTTACAAGTGACTTTGGTTTAATTCCAACTTACTTGTTGTTTATAGGTTACCAGACTCGTCCCGAGCCATTCGTAACCCCCAGTCGCTCAGGCAAGTTTTCTACCCGATATACTGTTGTTGTGATGTAAATATATGTATATGCATTATCTTGTGATAGTGCATGATTGTTATTAGCAAATTTTGCGATATATTGGAGCATGCTGATATGGTATATATGCATGTCTGTTTCGTAATCTAGTTATATATCTGTTGGTTCAAATGCTTATAGTTGCATAATACCTATGCTAGAGATAAACGGTATTTGAGTTTACCCTTAGTATAGGGGATAAAAGGTGAACATATTTCTAAACCGGGAGGCAAGGCTCCCGAGTATAATATATATTTATATATATATATTGATATAGTTTTTAAAACTATTAATCGAATAAGGTTTATTCGATAACTTTATTTTATTTAATGAATATTATTACGAATATTCATTCGAGGACTTATGACTCCTTTTATTTTATTATTTGAATATTATTTGAATATTCATTCGAGGGCTTATGACTCTTTTATATTATTTATTGAATAATATTTGAATATTCATTCGAGGGCTTATGACTCTTTTATATTATTTATTGAATATTATTAGAATATTCATTCGAGGGCTTATGACTCAATTTATATTAATTAATGAATATTATTAGTTGAATATTCATTTGAGGATCTATGACTCCGATTATTTGCTGAGATATATTCTTTATTTTATTAAAGAATAAGGTGTCAATAATCAAACTTATTTTCGATTATTCAAATAAAGATAGTACTTTCATATAAGTATATCTTTGGTTATTTAATACTCATTTCAAGTATAAGTCTTACAACTTCTACTTCAATTATTTGTATAAAGATTATTCTTTATGGGAATATTATTTAAATAATAATATTCAGACATTTTCTAAATATTCTGGGGACTGATTTACTTCATTAAATCAGCATTACTCCAAACATTCTTAAAAATGTTTTCGAGTCTTCAAAATGATTTTTAAAAGTTAGAGCGGATCCCAAAACTCATTTTTATATTTAAGATCTTCCTTTTAAAGGGGATTTAAATACTCGTTCAAAACCTGAGGGATCCGGCTCTATGGTGTATTTTATATTCGCAACAAGGTTGCTGTTTTGATAAATGAATTGATTACTTGCCCAATGTTCGGGAAGTAAGCCCATCTAATTGAGTCGGCATAAGCGACAGGCCGGGGTACGGTCTATCAAAGTGTAAGTGGCTGGGTGGCAGTCCATCAACGCGTGAGTGGCCGGGTAACGGTCTAGCGCGAGGTCCTAATGCGGCCAGGGTGATGACCGGTGAGGAATTCATCCATCTACAGTAGAAAAGGTTACTTATTGGTATCTTTGCCTGATCAGCAAGATATCTGGTTTATGCCAAAATTCTTTTCCTTCCAAATTCATTGGATATTGCAACTCTGTTCATACTTTACATGACAGAGGTTTTCAGGAAATGTATGGGAGATATATATGAATATATTTATATATCGGGACTTAATGAAGTATCTCGTAACTTTATTATTTATAATGATATTCAAAGATTGAATCTATTCAAATCTTGTCTTGTAGTCTCATCTATGTGATGAACCTTTGAAACTGATTATAACTTGAACGGGGGTAGTTCAAGTAGTATTTGGGAAAGATATAAGTATTTTGGGGTATCTTGTAACTTCATCTTTTAAACTTATATCTAGTTAATGATTGTCTTATGAATGACAAAGATTTTCGGAAAAACGTTGAGACAAGGTTAGATATATGAGATCACCTTGCAACGATATTTTTTATATATACAGTTATACACTGGAACTCTGTGTGTATTATGCATGGAAGAGGACTTCCAATATTTTGAAAAGTATATATGTATATATACTGAATATTTTGCGACTTCATCACATTAAGATATCAACTTGGTTCATTTCTTTTGACCAAGACTTTCATGAGTACTATGAGAAGGCTCATATACTATTAATCATTATACATATTATTTTGGTGGGCTTGCTGCTCACCCTTGCTTTCTTCTTTCATCACACAACAGCAGATAGAAAAGATGAACAGAACCAAGCTCCCGATTCGCAAGCAATTAGGAGACGTTCCGCAGTTTTCTAGAAGCACTGATGCCGCCGTAGCTGAGGTAGGAACTACCAATAGGCTAGGCTTTCAACTTCTGATGTACCAGATTTATGTATATTTATAAATTGTAATAATGGCAAAGAAATGTAAATTTAGTCAGAAAACCTTTTAAGGTGTATTGGCAGATAATTGTGGAATATAAGGACTTGTGATTATTTTTTTGGATGTTCATCTCTGAGACTATAACGTGTGGTGTGTGTGTTTATTGTGGGGTCACAGTGCAGAGTAGTTGAGAAATTATTAAGATTGGATGTTATTAAGGGAAATGGAACTCGTGACGACCCGGATCCCCGACCCCGGATCTGGGGGTGTTACAGACTTTATAGTAGGATTACCACGAACGAAATCCGGACATAACGCTATATGGGTTATTGTTGATAGCCTTATGAAGTCGACACATTTTCTTTCAATTAATAAGAGGTCTTTATTGGACAGATTGGTCCACTTGTATGTGCGTGAAATCGTATTACGACATGGCGTACCTGTATCAATAGTTTCGGACAGAGATCCACGATTTAACTCGAGATTCTAGAAGCAATTTCAAGAAACTCTTGGCACAAAGTTAAACATGAGTACGGCGTATCATCCGCAGAATGACGGTCAAAGCGAGAGGACAATTCAAACAATTGAAGACATGTTGCGTAGCTGTGCGATTGATGTTGCAGGAAGTTGGGATGACTACTTGCCATTGATAGAACTCTCCTATAACAAAAGCTATCACACCAGTATTGGCATGCCACCATATGAAGCTTTATACGGACGGAAGTGCAGATCACCAACCAGCTGGGATGAAGTGGGAGAAAGAAAGATTCTAGGTATGGAATTGGTGCAACAAATGCATGAGACAGTCAAATTGATTCAAAAGACTTGCTGCTCAAGATAGACAAAGAAAGTATGCTGACCTGGCACATAAGGATATCAGATTCCAAGTAGGTGAAGCCGTATTGCTGAAAGTATCACCGAGGAAAGGATTATCTAGATTTGGCAAGAAAGGGAAGTTAGCGCCTAGATATATTGGTCCTTTTGAAGTTTTGAGTCAAGTAGGAAATGTTGCCAATGAATTAGCTTTGACGCCTCAGTATCAGCATGTGCATAATGTGTTTCTTGTGTCATTACTTAAGAAGTATAATCCTGATGCCAACCATGTCATAGTGTATGAATCTATAGAGATTCAGGAACACCTGTCATTTGTGGAGCAACCTGTCAAAATACTCTACTGGCAAGAGAAGAGTCTTAGAAATAAGTTGGTCAAGTTGGTAAGAGTACTTTAGAGGAATCCCAAGGTTGAAGAGTCAACGTGGGAACTAGAGTCGGATATGCGTAGCCGGTATCCTCACTTATTCTCCTAGATTCTGAGGACAAGATCCTTTAAAGGGGAGAAGATGTTACAACCGATATTTCTAAACCCTATAATTGTGAGTTTATAATTGAGATTTAAATTATGTTAAATTATAAATATGGATGATCTATATGTTGAGTGCCAATAAATTTAGTGTTTAATGTATTTGTTTAATTAAAAAAAAATTGAAAGGAAAATCTTATCATTTAGTATTTTTAAACGATAATCAAAAGTACTTCATTTTATATGAAAAATTGATTTTAAAAATCTTTTAACAATAAATTTTCAAAATTTATATCATTAAAATTTTAAAATCATAAGCTATTTTATAGCATATATTTTATGATTTATGGAGGTACATTTATATTTATAGAAATTGTTTTATATAAATTAGTTGATTTTTAATTTGCAAATTACTTAGTTGCCCATGCATGCAGTTTGCTCCCAAACACAAGTTAAGGGTAAACTTAGAATTTCCAACCCCATTAACTACTAATTCACTAGCCAAATTTCTACCTTATCCTTGCATGCAAAATAGCACAAGTTTGCTTGAAGGTTATTCTTGTCAATTCTCAATTCCACTCACTTCTTTTAGTCAAATCAAAATAATAAAAATCAAGTACAAGATGTTATAATCATCTCACTTCACTCCACACTCCACCCTCACCTCACTCTCTCCTCCCTCTCCACTCTCTCTCGGCAAAACCCCCCCTCTCGGCCTTTCCCTTAGCAGAAACCCATCCCCCTCCTTTTCTTCATTTTTCATTCAAACATCCATCTTCCATTTAAGTAATCTCACTCCCCATATCTTGTTCTTTAATAATCCAAAGAGTTTAGGGTGAAAAGTTTATGTTTTGATCTTGCATGTCATAGGTTTAACTAGAACTCAAAATATAATCTTGATCCACATGGATTTAAGGTTGTATTATTAACAGAACTACAAGGAGTGGTGAATGCCAAGTCATGATAGTGAAACTCTTGCTTATTTGGTAATTTCCCTTCCATTTCATTCGGCCATTACCATAAGGGAGCCGAATGAATGGTTCTTAATGGTGTTTCTTTGTTGCTTTGTTGATTTTTGAATGTTTATGTGATAATAGCTTGGTTTTGGAAATAAAAATTTGATAAAACTCTTTGCATACTAAGTGATCACATAGTTATTGTTAATGCTAGGCTTGCATGTTGATTTTATTATGAAATTATTTTGGAAATAATATTATTTTTGGCTTGTAAACTCGAAAGCATGCATGCATAGGTTCAACTCATGATTTTTGAAAGTTCTTGATCATTTGGTTTGATTTTTGTTAATAATCTCCGATTTAAGTTGAGTTAAGATATCAAATATGGTTTGTGCTCCTTGTTATGTGTTTTTGATTCATATATATTTGAAGGATTTTAGTGTTACTTTCGAATTTGAGATGACTTGTAATTAGTATATTGTGTTAACTCTTGTTTTGCTATATTGCACCTTAGGTAAGGATGATCTCCACTAATCCAATGTTGTGTGTGGGAGTGTTAGTTCAGTAGGTTGCCTTAGTTGGGGTTTCGTTTGAGTGTTGGTTGATGTTTGGTTTGGTTTGTCATGTGGGAAACATGGTAAAAATGGATACATTAGATTTTAAAGAATTTCAATTTGGTTCCATGAGGTTTAGAGTGAGATTTGACCTTGTCATGGTAATGAACTTTGAGTCCCAAGTCACCAGAAGCTAGCACTAGGAATATACTTTAGATTTCAGTTGTTTATTAGAGGTTTGTAGGTTGTTTGGTTAGGTGCACGGGTGAAAACATTAAATCTGTCCAGCAGGGGACAATTTTGTTACAACTTAGAAATGAGGAGTTTTGACCTTGTCATGGGTAGGCCCTTGTAGGATTTTTAACGCAGCGGGGTCATGGAAAAACACTTTTACACATATAAAATCCATATAAAAGCATATAAATCGTGAATAAAAATTCGAGGGATCGAATCTAACCTTTTAAAATAATTCGGAGACAACGATCAGAGATCCTTAGTAGTTGCTCCTCAAGTGTGAAGCACTCCACCGGTATCCACCAAGAAAACGATGTTAAGGAGGAGGAAGAGGTGGAGAGAATTTGGTTTTCTAAAACTTTTGGGTTTCTGGGGTTCGATGTGGTTGGAATAAAATTAGGGTCTATAATAGTGTATTTATAGGCAAAATTTTCAGCTGAAATTTTCCCATAAATATTATTATTATCCCATTTATTATTCTCATTAATAATTAAAACACCTTTTAATCATTAATCCTTTTTCTAAACACTTTAGAAATAATTCTCTCTCTTGATTTAATTTCCAAAAATTAAATCCTTTAATTAATAATATTAATAACTTTTCTTAATTATTTTATAATCAATTAAATCTCATTTAATCAATTATTAAATTTGCCAATTAATTATTTATTTCACAAATAAATAATTATTAGCCATTATTAATTAATTCCTCCACCATTAAATCATTCTCTTTTTATGGTGTGACCCTGTAGGTTCAATATTAAGCCGGTAGTAGAAATAAATAATAATAAAACTATTTTATCATTATTTATATAAATTCTCTAATTTATTAAATATGATTAATTAATTAATCACATTTATTCTACATCGTGAGTGATGCTTCTCAACATATCGCGACTATCCGGATAATATGAATTCACTGCTTAGAATACCAAGAACCTGTCAGTGAATAGTTACCGTACAATAAACTCCTTCTACCCTACAATGTCCCGATTAAATACAAGGCATGGATCTCGTGTCAAGCCTATCTAATTCAATCACTTGCTTACCATTTACTATGCGTAGTTCTATGCAAATTAGAAACTCCTTTCTAATTTCATTCACTCTGGCCAGAGATTCCTGAACTAGCATAAGTGGATCAGCCTTGAACATTCGCTTCCTTCACTGGAAGGGGTAGATCCTTTATTGATCATACACTATCTTCGTGTACAAATTCCTATACCCAGAAGAGCCCTAATAATTGTCCCTGGAGACTAAGAACTAAACCAAAGCATAGTTCAGTGTACACAAGATGACTATGATGACCTCAAGTCTAAGGATACTTGTACAACTATCACTAAGCGAACAACTGTTGACACGTGAGTGAACTCCATCAGTTGTTCAGCTGGGCGAGTCATGTTCAGTGAACTTATTTTATAATAAGCACATACATACTAGCTATAGTGTCACCACACAAATGTCTATGAGAACAGACATCCTTCATAATGAAGCAAGCATAGTATGTACCGATATTTGCGGATTATTAATTACCAGTTAGTAATCCTATGACCAGGAACTATTTAAGTTTAGAGTTATCATCTTTTTAGGTCTCACTATTATGATCTCATCATAATCCATAAAAAGCTTTACTCTAAACTATGGTATATCTTATTTAAACACTTAAATAGATAGAGCCCGTAATAAAAACAAAACAAGTCTTTATTAATATCAATGAAATCAAAACAAATTACATAAAAGTTATTCCTAAATCCTAATACACGATTGGACTTAGGACATATTCCTTTCAATCTCCCACTTGTACTAAAGTCAATCACTCTGGTATCTAATACCCATCTTGACGATCAAAGTGACTTTCATAAAGTAGCTTTGTGAGTGGGTCTGCTATGTTGTTATGTGTGTCAACTCTATTTCAATACAATACAAGAAATGTTATCGCGCTCCCACTAACCCTTTTGTAGACGCATGGTTCATCCACGTTTTTGATAAAATCAAACTCTTTGATTGTCTCATCAAAACGGATGTTCCATCTACGAGAAGCTTGCTTTAAACCACATATGGTTCACAGCAGCTTAAACACTAGGTTTTTATTTCCCTTGGAAAGAAAACCATCTGGCTATTTGCCAGATCTCATAGTCGTAGTAAGAAGCATTCGCAAGCAAAATCCGAACTGATTATAACAGGGCTACAGGTAAAAGGCTTCATCAAAGTCAATCCATTGCCTTTGTTTGAATTCTTTTGCCACAAGCCTGGCCTTATAGGTCTCCACCTGGCCATCTGCTATAATCTATCTTTTGTATACCGTATACATAGATTCCATTCTGGATTTCATGGCACTATGGTCAACACTACTCATAGCCTCATTATAGGTCATAGGGTCGTCATCATCAAATGATTGACAACTCATTGTCATTCTCAATGACAAGGCCATATTACCTCTCAGGTTGGCGAGACACTCTCCCTGATCTATGAATGGGCTGTTCCACAAAAGGTTGTTCAGTCAGAACAGGTGTTTCCACTCGATCAGTAGTAGTTTGTGCTTCTTGAACTTCATTAAGTTCAATTTTGCTCCCACTGTTTCCTTCAAGGATAAACTCCTTTTCCAAGAAGGTAGCATGTCTGGAGACAAACACCCGATGATCGGTATAAAAGCAACACCCTAAAGTCTCTTTAGGATATCCCACAAAACTACATTTTACGGATCGATATTCCAGCTTGTCTGGGTCAACTTACTTGACATAAGCTGGACATCCCCAAATCTTAACGTGTTTAAGACTCGGTTTCCTTTCTTTCCATATCTCATACGAAGTTTGAGGAACAGATTTTGGAAAGCACCTTATTCAGTAAATATGCTGAGGTTTCCAATGCATAACCCCATAGGAATACTGGAAGATTTACATAGCTCATCATGGACCGAACTATGTCTAACAAAGTTTGATTTCTCCTTTCAGATACTAATCTGGAGGAGTCCACTGGGAGACTATACCATTTACTTTGAGATAATCTAGAAACACTCCATTAAAGTATTCACCACCTCGATCTGATCGAAGAGTTATAATACTATGTTTGGTTATTTCTCCACTTCATACTTATATTCTTTGAACCTTTCAAAGGCCTCAGACTTGTATTTCATCAAACACATATCCGAATCCAGATCTATCATCTATGAAAGTAATGAAGTATGAAAATCCACCCATGGCTTGCTTAGACATTGGTCCACATACATCTGTGTGTACCATTCCTAGCAAATTTGCAGTCCTCTCTCCATGTCTACTAAATGGAGACTGCAGTGCCATAACGAAGTGAGATTTTCATCATCCCTTTTCTTTTATTAGTTTGTTCAATGTGAAGTAAATTATGTCACATATATACAGACCATTATTTAAAGTACCACGTCCATAAAGAATATTATCTCTAAGAATAGAACATTCATTATTCTCAATAATAAATGAAAATCCATCCAAGTCTAACTTGGGAATAATATTCCTCACAATCGAGGGAACAAAATAACAATTATTTCAAACAATAGTCTTGCCCGTAGGCCTATGTAAATGAAATGATTCTACATCTTCAGCAGCAACTCTTGCTCCATTTCCCATCAGTAGAATCACCTCCTCTTCCTCAAGAGTCCTACTTCTCCTTGGTCCCTGCAACAAATTGCAGATATGAGAACCACAGGCGGTATCTAATACCCAAGTAGAAATGACATATTCACTTCTATCATGAACATACCTGAATCAGAAGCGGTAGTCTCACTACCCTTCTTCTTCAATTCTGCAAGGTAAACCTTGCAGTTCCTCTTCCAGTGCCCCACCTTGTTACAGTGAAAGCAAACAACTTTGCTCTTGGGGTCTTCAGCTTTTGGTGGAACCGGCGTTTTCTCATCTACTTTCTTCTTCTTGGAAGAGTTCCTCTTCCTTTTCTTAGGATTGGAACCTTCACCAATTAGAAGAACAGAACTCTTCTTAGGGGGGAAATTCGATCTCGCAGTCTTCAACATGTTGTGGAGTTCAGGCAGGCTGACATCCAATTTATTCATGTGAAAGTTCACAACAAACTACGAGAACGAACTCGGAAGCGATTGCAAGACCAAGTCTTGGCTCAGCTCCCCATCCATGGCAAAACCAAGTTGTCCAAGACGTTCAATCAAATTGATCATCTTAAGTACATGGTCATTCACAGATGATCCCTCAGACATCCTACAACCGAACAACTCCTTCGATATCTCATATCGAGCTGTCCTCCCCGCCACATCATACAACTCTTGTAGATGCATGAGGATAGTGTGAGCATCCATATGCTCATGTTGCTTCTGTAGCTCAATGTTCATGGAAGCTAGCATGATGCATTGAGCAACATTTGCATCATCTATCCACTTACGATACACAACATGTTCATCATTATGTGCATTACTAGCAGGTTCAGTAGGCTTAGGTGAGTCAATCACGTATTCCAGCTTCTCAATCCTGAGAACAATTCTCAAGTTTCGAAGCCAGTCAGCATAATTAGGACCAGTCAATTTGTGAGCATCTAGTATGCTCCTGAGTGATAGTGCAGAAGACGTAATGTACAAAGTAAATCTGTAAATGATAAACACATAACAATACTTTGCAAATATTCGATTTCATTTCAAAACACTATATGAATCAGGTCTTTATTCATAAGTGGCTCCCACTAGTTTTCCTAATTTATTCAACCCCCTACGTGAAAAATTAAGCATTCATAATGCTAGTGGGAATAGGGATCCTACATTCCATTACACAACCCCGGTTGTGGCACGAAATGACATGTAATGTTCAATAGGCAGACAACTCTTGTCAATTACATCTAATGTTATTCCCTAATCAAACTTTAGCCTCTTGAATAATTGAGTCACGGCTGTGGCACGACAAACTCAATATTCTAAGTCAAGTCTAACCCAACATTCCGTACAATTGAATCAGTCCCCAAAGGCCCACGGCTGTGGCACGACAAACTCAATATTCTAAGTCAAGTCTAACCCAACATTCCGTACAATTGAATCAGTCCCCAAAGGCCCACGGCTGTGGCACGTAACGACCTTTAGATTCTTTTTCAATGTACACATCTCTATGTAATAGACAAGTATTTCTTATTTCGAAATCAAAGCCCTCGGCTGTGGCACGAAATGACAATGATTCAAAAATAAGAACTACTTTCTATCATGTTGGAAGGCTATGACCGACACAAGCCCGTTATATCATTGGCCAATTACTACTTCATATTATTTAATTTTAGAGGGATTATATTACGTTACAATCATAATCATATTATAAAGAGATTCTTCCTTTTAAATTAAATATTTCAAATCAATAATCAATAATCAGATGATTTCCAGATCGGGTGGAGCATTGTCAAGAGGCGTCTCTTAATAACCCTTTCTTACAGATAGAAATCTGTTGTTGACAGAATCGTCCTTTCTCCTCATATCGAAAATTCATATTCAATTACGTGTTTCACAAACACAAGAATCTCATGATTGTATTCATAATATTGTTATTAAGGTTATGAAACAATTTCACTATACTAGGTTGTCTAACAAACGCCTTATGTTCATTTAAGTTCACCTAAATCTATCATCGCATGATAAACTAAGCATATATCACATATATAAACATGAATAAACATCAAGGTAGGCATGTTATATCATCTAGCACATAGAACTAAGCATTATACATCTCTATGTATCACATGAAGCATTTAAAAGCAATTTAAACAGTTAAAAACAGCTTAAAAACAGATCTGTTAGATATAAACAGTTCGAAACAATTTCATAAAATATCATATAATATACCATTAGAAGCGTCTTGAAAAGACGAATTCAACTGCACCAAAATCACCCAATTCTGAGCTTCCACGCGCCCTCACGCGCCCCGAGAAGGTGTCCCACGCACCGCCACGCGCACACGCGCTGTCAGGCGCGTGTCAGACCTCCCCCACGCGCGCCCACGCGCCTCACGCGCACCTAACTCCTATGCTGACGTCAGCATGACGTCATCTGATGACGTCAGCATGACGTCACCAGCGCGTGTCTTCCACGCGCCGCGCGTGGCACGCCAGCGCGTGAGCCCCACGCGCACGTGGTCGACGCGCGGTCCTCCGTCCTTTTTCAGTTAGCCGCTGTTTTTCTCTTCTCGATCCCCGTGCCGCCGTCTGACATTCTCTGCCTTCTTTCTTTCCGTGCACAGCAGCACATACAACAGCAAGCATATTTGCAGATGTACAGATAATACAAATATATATATATACTATATATACATATAATTATACTTATTAAATTACGAATTTAATTGTAAGAACTTCAAAAAATCATAATAAAAAATCTATACATCATAAAATTATGAAAAAAATACCCAGACGATCTACAACACTTGTAGAACCCAGATCAACATTCAAAATTAGTCTGAGAAACGATTTCTCATCAGGAAAAATTAATCCATAATATAACTTGTAAAAATCATAATTAATTCATACAAGCACATAAAATTCTGAAATTTTTACCACAGGTCTATATGCATACAACCTATGCTCTGATACCAATGTAGGATTTTTAAACGTAGCGGGGCATGGAAAAAACACTTTTACACATATAAAATCCATATAAAAGTATATAAATCGTGAATAAAAATTCGAGGGATCGAATCTAACCATTTAAAATAATTCGGAGACAACGATCAGAGATCCTTAGCAGTTGCTCCTCAAGTGTGAAGCACTCCACCGGTATCCACCAAGAAAACGATGTTAAGGAGGAGGAAGAGGTGGAGAGAATTTGGTTTTCTAAAACTTTTGGGTTTCTGGGGTTCGATGTGGTTGGAATAAAATTAGGGTCTATAATAGTGTATTTATAGGCAAAATTTTCAGCTGAAATTTTCCCATAAATATTATAATTATTATCCCATTTATTATTCTCATTAATAATTAAAACACCTTTTAATCATTAATCCTTTTTCTAAACACTTTAGAAATAATTCTCTCTCTTGATTTAATTTCCAAAAATTAAATCCTTTAATTAATAATATTAAGAACTTTTCTTAATTATTTTATAATCAATTAAATCTCATTTAATCAATTATTAAATTTGCCAATTAATTATTTATTTCACAAATAAATAATTATTAGCCATTATTAATTAATTCCTCCACCATTAAATTATTCTCTTTTTATGGTGTGACCCTGTAGGTTCAATATTAAGCCGGTAGTAGAAATAAATAATAATAAAACTATTTTATCATTATTTATATAAATTCTCTAATTTATTAAATATGATTAATTAATTAATCACATTTATTCTACATCGTGAGTGATGCTTCTCAACATATCGCGACTATCCGGATAATATGAATTCACTGCTTAGAATACCAAGAACCTGTCAGTAAATAGTTACCGTACAATAAACTCCTTCTACCCTACAATGTCCCGATTAAATAAAAGGCATGGATCTCGTGTCAAGCCTATCTAATTCAATCACTTGCTTACCATTTACTATGCGTAGTTCTATACAAATTAGAAACTCCTTTCTAATTTCATTCACTCTGGCCAGAGATTCCTGAACTAGCATAAGTGGATCAGCCTTGAACATTCGCTTCCTTCACTGGAAGGGGTAGATCCTTTATTGATCATACACTATCTTCGTGTACAAATTCCTATACCCAGAAGAGCCCTAATAATTATCCCTGGAGACTAAGAACTAAACCAAAGCATAGTTCAGTGTACACAAGATGACTATGATGACCTCAAGTCTAAGGATACTTGTACAACTATCACTAAGCGAACAACTGCTGACACGTGAGTGAACTCCATCAGTTGTTCAGCTGGGCGAGTCATGTTCAGTGAACTTATTCTATAATAAGCACCTATATACTAGCTATAGTGTCACCACACAAATGTCTATGAGAACAAACATCCTTCATAATGAAGCAAGCATAGTATGTACCGATCTTTGCGGATTATTAATTACCAGTTAGTAATCCTATGACCAGGAACTATTTAAGTTTAGAGTTATCATCTTTTTAGGTCTCACTATTATGATCTCATCATAATCCATAAAAAGCTTTACTCTAAACTATGATATATCTTATTTAAACACTTAAATAGATAGAGCCCGTAATAAAAACGAAACAAGTCTTTATTAATATCAATGAAATCAAAACATATTACATAAAAGTTATTCCTAAATCCTAATACACGATTGGACTTAGGACATATTCCTTTCAGCCCTCACTAGGCCTTTGTTAGCCCTAGTTAGAGGGAGTGTCAGAGGAGTTTTTCCAGCCATATTTCATAGGAATTGAGTTAGAATCATGTGTCATAAGTTAGTGCAAATCAGGACACTTTTCTGTCCAGAAAATAGGGGAACATTGGACTTTAAGCTTAGGCCCAGGTAGGCCCAAGCTTGGCCCTTGAGCCACACCAAGTTTGGGAGTTGCCTTATGATCAGAAGAGTCTAGTTTAAAAGTTTTGGAAGTAAAATTGAAGTGTAAGGGTGTCAGTTGTACTCAAAAACCCATTGGTGTCATCTGGAAATCACTATAATGAACACAATCACTTAACCTTTAGTTTTAAGGCACTTATGAGTGAGGCCTAGTTTTACCATCATAGTTGTAAGATAGTATGAGTTCAGTAGAGTGCATGGCCTAAGTTAGGGTCCATAAGAACTTGATGGTTTAGAAAAGGCACTTTGAGTTATGAGGTCGATATTAAGAGTTTTGGCTAGTTTAGCATAATTAGGTGACATGAGTTAGTGGAGTGAGATCATCCAAGCTTAGTGATGCAATATAGTGTGTTGATATATTATTATGTAATTAAATATGTTATGTGAACATGTGTGGCTATGTGAACTATTATGCTTATAAGGTAACTATAAGCGTGTATGTGTATATAGGCCTACGTGCCAATGTGCGTAATTTCGGTTTATAATTAGGTTGAGTTAGTGAGTATATATTATAATGAGGTTATTAATATTTTTGTGTAGGCTCTCGAGACGAGGGTAAACTTTCCATTAAAGTCGAGTAAAGCTCCAGTTGCTCCCACCTGCCAGTCAAGTCAAGCCTTTCTCAAGGCAAGTGTTTCAACCTACCTTTTTGTTTACACTGCAAGTGTGTGATAACCCAGTTCTTATATATGATGCAAGTGTTCTAATTCACCTTGATATATATGATCCAAGTAGTTCCAAATCTATCTTTCGTATTATATGCAAGTGCCATGAACCCTCAAGTATTTATTGCAAGTAGTTTAACTTTACTTGAAGATTTTTATGCAAGTAATTCAAAAGTCATACCATGTTAATATACCAAAGTGATGGTGATGTTGAACCGTGTGCAAGTTATACTCAGTAACCTTATCTTCATACCTAAAAGTCAGTTATTCCTTAAAGTCGTTCATGGTTGCTTGATAACCCTATTCTTACCCCTAAAACATGATTCCCTGTTATACTTTGAACTGATGCTTACCTTCTTTATATTTTAATACCTATGTCTTATCTGGAACCATTACCTTGAAACTAGTTTGACTTATTTCCTTTATACTATCCAACAACCCTGTGAAACCTCATTGTCAGATTCCTTGTGAATAGAAACTTTGCGATTCCATTTGATAAGGTAGCAGTCTAGTTGATCATGGATTTAAAGTTGATATAGAACCCTTGATAAAGATGTTCATTGTTTAATAGTTTAACCGTCACTTGGCATCAAATAAATTTTTAAAATGAAAAAGTTAAAAAGTGGAGTTTTCAGTCCCAAAGGGGGACAAATATTTTCTTTAAATAGTGGATCTGGACTGAGATGCAAGTCCTTTCCGCTCTTAATTTGTAGGCTTAAAGGTTGCCTAGGGATCCCATTAATGTTCTAGAACCCAGCGAGGTTCGGGATTACTTCACGGCTGATCATCGGCTGTAATCCGTAGCGTCATAAAATGGTTTTTGATAATAAAATGGTTTTGAATTATTTTATTACAAGAAATGATGCCATCACCCTGAAAGTTTATCTCTTGAGACTATATTGTTGAATATTTCATTTCCATTGTTATTCTTTCATTCTTGTTTATGTATAGCTCTTGTTGAGCATTTGGCTCACTACTTGCTTTCACCATGATATAACAACTAGCAAATATGGTTAGATTCAAGCAGACAACGCGTAAGACTTGTGATGCCAACTCGTATGTTCGAGCTCAGGTAGAATAAGTGATCGTTTTGTGTGAGGACTCGATATCAAAAATCAGGTTGTAATAGTTAATAGTATTGGGATGTTCCAAACCCTAAACTGTAAGCTCTTGGATCTGGATGTATTTATTTCCTTTTGTTAACTATTGTAATAATTTGTATAATATCTATTTTTAAAGTTGGGGTGTGACATGCACCCTATGGTGACACACTTGGTCTTATCATTCCATTGTTTAATAATTCTTGTAGTTGGAAAGCTAGTTCCTTCACTTCAACTAGGGCTAGTCTATAGGGGGCCTTAGATATTGGTGTCGATCCTGGTGCTAATTCTATAGAGAATTCTATTTCTCTGTCGGGAGGCAACCCTGGTAAGTTCTCCAGAAACACATTCTCGAACTCATTTACTACGGGTATGTCCTGTATGTTGGAAACGTCCTTCTTATTATCCATCACATAATCCAAGTAGGCCTCATTACCTTTCTTTAACAATCTCCTAGCCTGAATCATGGTCAGAAATTTTTGGGTCTGTCATTAACCTTTAAATACTATCTCCTTCCCATCTTGCACCCTTATTCTTACCTTCTTTTTCTCACAATCTATTTGCGCTCCATTAGTGGATAACTAGTCCATTTCTAGGATCACATCAAATTATCCTAACGCAAATGGGATTAAGTCGACCTCAAAGACTTTTCCTTCTAGTTTCAACTTGCACCTAGGGTGTACTTAATTTACAGGAATGATTTCTCGGTTTGCTATTTCTACTTGTAATACCTCACGATGGGTACATTATTAAGATTTAACTTCTTAACAAAATTTTGAGATATAAGACTTGGTCGCTCCGAAATCAAATTAGACATTTGCACATTCGGAATTTAACCAGAAGGGTACCTGCAATCATATCGGTGTTCTGGACAACATCCTGAATAGTCATGTTGAAAGTCCTAGCAGCTGGGGGTCGGTTGGATGCGGCTTTGCTTATTCCTGAAACCGGTGGCCGGTTGGCGGGGAAATCCTTCCTTAGGTGCCCTATCTTTCCGCACCGGAAACATGTCATTCCTGGCTGTGGGCAACTTGGGGCAATGTATCCTGGTTGGTTACACTTGAAGCACTTCAGAGGGGCTCTAGTTTGGACACACACTCTATGGTGTCTCTTTCCGTATGTTCAACACTCTGGTATAGGGGCGCGGGGTTGGCTATGAAATGTCAACCTAGATTGTCTGTCGCCCTGGCCAATGCTCTCACTCGGGGCCTTTCTAAATCCGGGGCCTCTCGCAGGTTGGGACACCACTCCCCTGTCGAACCTGCTCAGAAGGCTCCTATTCCCGGTTCCTCCTCCTCCATGACTTCCTATCTTCCTTTTCCTACTTTCCTTCTCCATCAAACTCTGATCACTACCTGCTTCAATAATCGAGACCTTTTGCACTATGGTGGTATAATCTGTCAGCTCTAGTAATGCTACTCGATTCTGGATCCACTACTTTAGACCAAGCTGAAACCTTCATACCTTCTTCTCTTCAGTATTCACAAACTCTAGTACAAATCGTGACAGCTCAGTAAACTAGGCCTCGTATTCCGCCACTGTCATTCTATCCTGTTTTAACTCTAGAAACTTGATCTCCATCTGAGCCTCCATAAACCTAGGGAAATACTTGTCTAAGAACAACCGGGTAAATCTATCCCATGAAATCACAACATCAGTCTCGAGGTTACGCTTAGACTCCCACCAGTACTTAGATTCCCCCTTCATCATGTAAGAGGCGTAGATGGTCTTGTGTCGCTCTTCAACACCTAGTATCTCGAAGGACTTCTCTATTTCGTTTAGCCAGGACCGTGCCTCAACGGGGTCGGCAGATCTTAAAAACTCTGGGGGTTTAGAGACTTAAATTCCCTGAAGGCGGTAGCAGCAGTTTGTTGGACAATATTTGGTTGTGGTGGAAGGGGCTATTGGTACAGATTTGCCCTTAAAAGGTCCATAAATTCATTCGTGGGGTTTCCCCCTATGATGGGTATCCTTAACTTCTTCCTATACATATCCTTCTTCATCAACTCATTAAAGTCTAGGTTCTCTTCACTTTCCTCATTCACTATAAGGTCAGGTTCATTTTGTCGTTGATTGACAGATTCTGCGGGCTGTGCCCTGTTTCCTCTTCTACGGGGTAGCATCTTTCTGATAATGAAAATGATGTCAATACAGTTGCATATTTTTACATTTGGATTAATTCATTTGTAGGTAAACATGTTATTTAAATATTTAGCATGCTTCTATCAAGGTGTAATAATATGGTAAGACAATTTCTTAATTACCACAAGATAATATATCATAGGGTCTCCCAGACTATGTCTTGGGAACAATAACAACCATCCAAATCCATACGTGGTCCTGAATATAATACATCAATTACATAATCCTGAATACTAAAATACAAATACATACACCGGGTACCTTAAAGGGATAGGAGTGCTATCTACTACTAGATATCCTAACAAAATTGGTGACCAGTCACCCAGCCCTTTACAAGGTCCTTATGTGGTCACTGGTCTCTTAGTTTGAGTCACTGCGCGTAAGGTATCGAACCCTCCTCATCGCTCCTTCTCGCATCAGCTCAGCATCAACTACTGGAATGTATCCTTCCATCGCCGTCATCCTCATCTGCACTCAAGTACGGAGATTAATCCCATCAATCTCCCGGTGAGCTATAGTCGGGGAAGCAGCCCTAAAGTCCCCGGGGTAGCCTAGCCTGATTGTAATAACCCCAATTTTTGGAAAATTTTTGAAACCCTTATGAATAGTGTTTTTGCTGAATGAGAAAACTTTTCATGTCACACTAGGTAAGGGTTCTTTTATGGATATTCTGAGATATTATTAGTACTCTATATGATAAATAAGTGTATGTAAAGATCGTCAGAATCCAAATTCGAACACTTTGATTTTTCCCGAAAATCTACCAGATCCAGAAAGAATTGAGTATAAGGTAACAGAATAAAAATGATTTAAATTCAAGGATTAAAAGAGAGGATCATGAAAGGAACATAATGTATTGAGAAAGGTTAAAGAAACCTAAGTAATAAGATCCCGGGTATGATCCCTCAAACGATAAACGAAAACGAAAGTTAAGCGAACCGTATAACAGATCAGCGGTCATTAGGCAAGCAATTAAGAGTTAATCAAGGAGGTTAGGGATGATGATGTCATCAAACCAACAAGAAGAGGACAAGTGTGGAGGGTGACATCACATGATGACCAAAGTATGACATAAGGGAAAGAAGTGTGGTTGATTTATAACCACACAATTTTTCATGGTTAAAAATGATTAAAACAAAACAAAGTCAACCAACCAAGGCAAATCAAAACAAATCTCAAAAAACACAAAAGCTCTTCCCTTTTCTTCATCAAGCTCTCGGCCAAAATAAACACAGCAACTTCAAACTGCCATATCTCCTTCAATACTCACTCAAATGTTGTGTTCTATAGCTCGTTGGAAAGGTATTGAGATGGCCTACAACTCTTGTTCACAAGTCTAGTCCAAATAAGCATGGAAAGACCCTTATTTTTACAGTTCTTTCAATCGGACGTTTAGAAACTTTAAAGCCTAACTTTGTGTTCTTAATTTTTTTTGAAAGATCAAGCTTGTAGGAGGCTCCATAAGGCTTCCTAGTAACTTTCCACCCTCCAAGAAAGTTATAAATCTTCACACCCTTTAGTAATAAGTTTGAATGTTGAAGTTTGGAGATGGTTTGGATGGATGAGTAGTAATTTGAATGATAAGCATGATTCGAGCTTAATTGTTAAGTAGTTTAGTTGAATTTGGAGATGTTATAATATATGATTGGATTGAGATCCTTGAGCTTATTATGACTGAAATCAGTAGCATTGATGTGTATCTTGAGTTGTTGTTGATTGGTAGTTGGATTGATATGATTTGGAATGGTAAAAATTTGGGAAATCGCGTAAACATAGCCGTCGTAATGTCCGATTTACTTTAGACTGTTTTTGCTCTTAACATCAGGACCCGAGAAATCCCTGTTAGGTTTTGACCATTGCCATGATTAGATAGTTCATGTTACGAGCTTCGTTTTGATATGTAGTTCGTTTGATTCCGATGTACGGTTTAGGAGAAACGACCATTTTAAGTAACGGCGTTTTGCGACCGAACCATTACCCCTCGCCTTATTTTGAAATCTTGGTTAAGGACCTTAAAGGACTAATTGGGGTATGAAACAATTATGTTAAGTGGATTAGGCAGTTGGTAAGGTACTCGCGAAAGAATCTCCTTAAAACCCTTAATGGTTAATTTATTAAAAATGGTGGAGCCGAGAGTACTCGAGCGACTTAAGTGAATCGTTAAGCGCGAAAGCGAACGTTAGGACTCTAAATGGTTAAAGTCTAGTTTCTTAAGCGACCGGGGTTTAATTCCGACTTATGTTGTTGTTCATAGGTTATCAGACCCACTCTAAGCTTAAGTCTATCCGGGAGCACTCAGGCAAGTTTCTACCCGTTATACTGTTGTTGTGATGTATAAGTGTATATGCATGATCTTGCGATAAATGCATATTTGTTATTAGCAAATTCTTGCGATATATTGTAGCATGTGATATGGTATATATGCATGCCTGTTTCATATTCTTGGATTATATATCTGCTGGTTAAAATGCTTACAGTTGCATAATACATATGCTAGAGATAAGCGGTATTTGAATTTACCCTTAGTATAGGGGATCAAAAGGTGAACATATTTCTAAACCGGGAGTCGATGTTCCCGGGTATAATATATATATTTTTATATATATATGGTTATAGTTTTCAAAACTATTAATCGAATAAGGTTTATTCGATAACTTTAACTTTATTTTATTATTGAATATTATTTCGAATATTCATCCGAGGACTTATGACTTCTTTATTTTATTATTGAATATTATTTCAAATATTTATCCGAGGACTTATGACTCCTTTATTTTATTATTGAATATTATTTCGAATATTCACTCGAGGGCTTATGACTCAGTTATATTATTAATGATTATTAATTGAATATTCATTTGAGGATGTATGACTACGTTATTTTATTTAATGAATATTATTTATAATATTCATTCGAGGTATTATGACCCCGCTTATTATTTAATAATATTCTTTATTTTATTAAAGAATAATGCTTCGATAATCAAACTTATTTTCGATTATTCAAATAAAGATAGTACTTTCGTATAAGTATATCTTTGGTTATTTAATACTCATTTCAAGTATAAGTCTTACAACTTCTACTTCAATTATTTGTATAAAGATTATTATTTATGGGAATATTATTTAAATAATAATATTCAGACATTTTCTAAATATATTGGGACTGATTTACTTCATTAAATCAGCATTACTCCAAACACTCTTTAAAGTGTTTTCGAGTCTTCAAAATGATTTTTAAAAGTTAGAGCGGATCCCAAAACTCATTTTATATTTAAGATCTTCCTTTTTAAGGGGATTTAAATACTCGCTCAAAACCTGAGGGATCCGACTATGTGGTGTATGTTATATTCGCAACAAGGTTGCGGTTTTGGTAAATGAATTGATTACTTACCCAACGTTCGGGAAGTAAGTCCATCTATTTGAGTCGGCATAAGCAATATGGGCTCAGTGGGCGTCCATGATAGTGTAAGTGGCTCAGTGGGAGTCCATCAAATGCATAAGTGGCTGAGTGGCAGTCCAGCATAAGGTCCTATTGCGACCAGGGTGATGACCAGTCGGGAATTCGTCCATCTACTAGTAGAAAAGGTTACTTATTGGTATCTTTGCCTGATCAGCAAGATATCAGGTTTATGCCAAGGTTTTCTCCTTTCCAAATTCATTTAATATTGCAACTCTGTTTATAATTTTCATAACAGAGGTTTTCAAGGAGTGTATGAAATGTATATATATAGGTGTATATATATATCGGGATTTAATGAAGTATCTCGTAACTTCATTATTTATAATGATATTCAAAGATTGAATCTATTCAAATCTTGTCTTGTAGTCTCATCTATGTGATGAACTTTTGAACTGATTATAACTTGAACGGTGGTAGTTCAAGTAATATTTGGAAAAGATATAAGTATATTGGGGTATCTTGTAACTTCATATTTTCAACTTATATCTAGTTAATGATTATCTTATGCATATCAAAGATTTTCAGAAAAACGTTGCGACAAGGGTAGATATATGAGATCACCTTACAACGATATTTTTATACAGTTATAAACTGGAACTCTGTGTATATTATGCATGGAAGAGGACTTCCAAGATTTTGAAAAGTATATATGTATATATACTGAATATTTTGCGACTTCATCGCATTAAGATATCAAACTTGGTTCATTTCTTTTGACCAAGACTTTCATGAGTACTATGAGAAGGCTCATATATTGTTAATCATTATACATATTATTTTGGTGGGCTTGCTGCTCACCCTTGCTTTCTTCTTTCATCACACAACAACAGATAGAAAAGATGAACAGGACCAAGCTCCCGATTCGCAAGCGGTTAGAAAACGTTCCGCAGTCTTCTAAAAGCGTTGATGCCGCCGTAGCTGAGGTAGGAGATACCAATAGGCTAGGTTTTCAACTATTGATGAACCAGACTTATGTATAATATGAATTGTAATAATGGCAAGGAATATGTAAATTTATTCAGAACCTTTTTAAGGTGTAACGGTTTATAATTGTGGAATATAAGGACTTGTGTTATTTTTGAGTGTTCATCTCTGAGACTATAACTTGTGGTGTGTGTGTTTATTGTGGGGTCACAATACAGAGTAGTTGATTATTTATTAAGATTGGGTGTTATTAAGGGAAATGGAACTCGTGACAACCCGGATCCCCGACCCCGGATTTGGGGGTGTTACAGAAGTGGTATCAGAGCTAAGCGTTATAAACCTCAGAGATGATGTGACGTTAAGATAATAAGTTCACTAAGATAATAAGAACTCTTGCCAAGTTCATAGTCGGACTACCTAACGTAGTACTGACAGCTAAA
The DNA here is from genome assembly GCF_009905375.1 of Apium graveolens. Classification (NCBI taxonomy): domain Eukaryota; kingdom Viridiplantae; phylum Streptophyta; class Magnoliopsida; order Apiales; family Apiaceae; genus Apium; species Apium graveolens. The sequence goes on from NC_133657.1 coordinate 110,503,942, forward strand.
ACCCTTATGGGAACCCTTATAAATATCGTGATAGTAGCGTAGTTCGTTATCATATATGGTAGCGGGACTCCGAACCCTGAGGTTGAGAAGTGACAGCGCGATGATGTTTTATTACTAATTGGAGATCGAATTGTGGATCCGATAGAGCGTCCTAACGCAGGACCGGATGATGTTCATATTGAGGATGTAATGGTTGAGGATGTTGTCCTAGATGGAATTGTTGCTGAGGAGGATCTCGTGGAAGATCCTAACAAGAATGAATAAAGGACCATTGAGGAATTGATGACCATGGTTAGGGAAAATACCAGAGGTAGGATTGGCCGGTCACTACCGGAGGTTCGTTCAAGTTTGTAAAGATAGTAGCCCCTTTAACGCGGCTTACTCGTAATACTGAGAAGTTTGAATGGACAGAGAAATACGAGAAAAGCTTTTAACAACTAAAGCAAAGGTTAGTGACGGCCCCTATGTTGGCATTGTCGGATGGAAAAAGGAGATTTTGTGATTTGTATTGACGCTTCGCATAAGGAATTAGGGTGCTTCTTATACAGCACAACAAGGTAATCGCGTACGCGTCAAGATAATTAAGGGAATTTAAAATTCGATATCCCCACCCATGAGCTTGGGCTCATGGCAATAATTTTGCCCTAAAGATTTGAGGCACTACTTGTATGGAGAGAAGTGTGAGATTCACAAACAATAGGAGCTCTAGTACATTTTTACGTAGAAAGAGCTCAACATACGCCCGAGGAGGCGGTTAGAGCTAATCAAGAATTATGATTGGGAGATTCTGTATCATTCGGGGAAAGCCCATGTGGTGGCTGATGCCCTTAGTAAAAAGGAGAGACTCAAGATGATCATGTCTTTGAGAGAGTTTATAAGAGATTTTGAGAAAATGGAAATAGAAGTGAAGGTAACCGGAGCCGGTACCGAAAAGATGTTTGAGATTGCAATACAGTCCGAATTATCGGAAGAGAACATATTGTGCCAGAAAAAGTGATGAATGAAGGCAGAGAGCTAACAATTAGATAAAAGATTAATACCGAGAAAGATGATAAGGGAATAATGAGGTATTCCTACAGAATTTGGGTTCCAAATGTTCAAGAGCTTAAGGATGAGATCTTAGATGAAAGCTAGTTTGAGGAATAAGATTTAGGGCAAACCCTGAATGTGATAGTCAGGGAGGACGCCATCAAGATAGAAGGAACCCATAACATAATGAAGTGGAAAATGAGGATTTTAACGTATAAGATAACCCCAAGTATGGGAGAAGGATGAAACATTTCATACTAAGGAAACAGAAAGACGAGTAAGGAAAGGAGACCCGAGACGGTACTCCTATACGGCAATTCATGGACCTGTCTAAAAAGAACTTAGACTACTATCCCCAACCACCACCTTGAGGAAACAATGCAGTGAGAAATCTTTCAGGGCCTTTAAGTCGCTAAGCCCTTAGAGTTCCAAGGAACAAGCTGAACCAGTCGAGGCAAGAACCTCGCTAAAGGAAATATAGGAATCATTTGAGATTCTAAGTGATGGACGAATCACAAAAGACTGTTTTTGTCACTTACCCTCCTAAGAGAAGGGCCATCACTGGTGAAAGACCAAGAAAGGCACGGAGCCAGATGTTAGAATAAACTGATTAAAGTTCAGTCAATTGTTTTTGGGAAAGTAATTCCCAAGGTTATGGAGATAGTGTAAAAGCTTTAGAGTCAGAACAAAGGCGGACGAGTATGATGAAATATGAAGCTAAGTTGTAAAAGTTGTCAAGATTCATTCTGATGACAAGAATCCCAGAACGATGTGATGCTTGAAGTCAATGATTAGTGGGTTCATGAAATAATGATAAGAGAAAGGAAAATAAAAAGAAACTGAAGTGGAAAGGAATATAAAGGCAATAAAGTTTGAGGAATGATAAGGGAGTTGGGTATGAGGAAACCCTAAAGACTCGTAGCAATAGAAATAGAAAAGTATGTAATTGTCAGGATGAGGGTGATTCACCATGAGTTAAAGTTGATGATTGAAGGAATAAGAGATACATATATTTTATCCCCTGTAAGTTGGGAGGATTTGAGGAAACCTTGAGATAGTTCGAAGGATAAATATTGAGACGCGGATAGACTGAGGAGACAAGGAAGTAAGAAATTAGGAAAATTGGATGAAGGAAGTGACCTTCAAGAATGTGAAGTATATGTAAGACCGGTGGCATGATACCCAGGAAGGGAGACACCAGGAATGAGAGATATCCCAACATTGAGATGACTGTTGAATTAAACAACAAAAGTAAATAAGGAATTATTAAGAAGAGGTTCACGTTGAACACGCCCAATATCTTCCAGAACATCCTTGTTATCGTTACCAAATTAGGCAAGAAAAGCGGATAACCGTTGTTATCTTTTGGAGGCCATATTGATTGACCTCATTTTGAATACAGATGTTATTGTGAAAATTAGGCATATACTATCGAGGTGGGAATGATTGAATAAGACACCCCTATCAGGGATGTATGACTTGATTTATCCATGGAAGGATGCATGTACCCCTTTTAAAGGTGGAATTAAGGATAGAACATCGGTAACTTAAAACGAATCCTAGGAGAATGCATAAAGGTTGGCATTTCATCCTTAATAGGGATAGTATGAGTTTTGACAGTATGAATTGGAAAGGATTAAGGTAATAACAACCTTTAAGGATCAGTGGAGAAATTTTTCAGAAGTATATAGAAAATGATTCTGGTATTAATAAATGGTATCTTGATATGCCCTGTATCTAGGGAATACAGGAGGAACGATTCAAGGATAACCTTAGAGGTTTTACAAGGAGAAAGGTAATATTCAAAATTCTCAAGAATAGAAATGTTGATAAAGGGAATATGACGTAATTATAATGATGCCAAGTGGGGCACGTGTTAAACCACGAGAGAGTATGGATCGAACCAGTAAAGGTCGAAATTGTTCAGGGCAATTAGAGCCTAAGATAAAAGATGTTCTAAGTATGATTGAAAGTCAGCCGTGACAGTGATTAACCTCTAAAGACTGAGGCAATAACTTATGGAAAAAGATGGTGATATTTTTTTTTTTACTCATTAGATTTTAAGGAAAACATCTTCACATAAGCTGTGATTGAAATGAGGTAGAAAATTATTTGGAGGTGGTTAAAATGACATTGACTGTAAGGAAATTTTACTATCAGGAAAGGCCAAAGAGGTGGCCGACACTTTAAAGGTAAGAGGATAATTATAAGCGCTTGTGCCAAAAGAATACAGTGATGATGGTTAAAGCTGTGAAGGTTGTATTATGGTTTGGAAGATTGACATTCCTTCTGATGACTGTGCAATACCCAACCGTAATAGTAGTTGGTAAAGGTTTAATTCGTGTAATCGCCATGAGCGGGCTATCTATCTTAGAAGGTACTATCTTGAGAATGAGCCTGGACCATGTTTCAAAAGGATTAAACGAACCTTTGCGTTAAGTCTTCTATCGAAGGCATATGATTAAGAATGGTATTAACCTGCTATCGTTACTTTGATTGAAACTCTTCTGCAATTTTATCTGCTTCATGTCATGTATGTATGGCAGGATCAGGAGTGTTCTTCATGAATCATGAATGGTGAATATGTTACCTCCTTAGAAGGATTTGATACGACATGTATGGACTCCGTATAGTTAGATATTAAGATTTCATGGAAAGTGAATGACGATAGTAGGTCAGTGGTGGACCATAGTAATGCAGCAATGATTCTGCGAGTAATGAGCTGATTACAACCGTGAGAGTTGTATTGGAATGGATGTTGAGATTGAGTACCACTAATCGGGTCGTGGTAATGTATAAGTTATCATTGATAGACTAATTAAGTAGAGTATCTACCTATTGAATATTTATTCCTTCTTATGAAAAGAGAGTCGTATTACTATATAAGAAAGGTTGCGGTGCAAGCATAGAATTCTAGTAACGATGATGTCTAGAATGAGATCCCAGATTCGATTTTCGATATCGAGGGAGTTTCAAAGGTGATTGTGTATAAGCTCGAGGAAGAGCATGGATCCATAGAATGATGGACGGAATAGCAAAAATATTTAGGCATGTGAAATACGATGCTATAATACTTGATGTTGATATAAATACATATATGTTTTGTTCTCCTATGACAAACCTCTATAGTTCAGAGGTAGATTCCAAGCCAGATATTTTGTGGCAGTATATTTTATATATACAATTATCTTCAGTTCGTCCTTTTCTCTTCTTTTCATTTCATGTAAGCTGAGAAGAACAACCCTTCCAGAAGGGGAGGTATTGCCGAATGACTATCTATCTGTGTGATAGAAGCCTAGTAGGATACCACCTGTTGTTTAATTGCTTGTCAAGTACTAAAGGTCGGCCACCTTCTGTACTAACTATGCAATGAAACAAGTGTTCATGATCATAGTGATCTCTCAACAAATTCCTTTACTTCTATATGATTGATCAAACTTTGGGAAATAGAAACAGCTGAAAAAGGAGTAATAAAGTTGTGGTAGTATTCAGAATGGAAACACATTCGTGATACTAAGGTTGACGTGGTTATTACAAGGTTATAGAACGCTAACGAGCAAAAGTATAACCAGTATAATATTAGGATCGGAAGGTATTAGCAATTACGAACTGGAAAAGAATGGGTATTAAGAAGCAAAAGCTCTAATGCTAAAAGCTATAATAAGAGTCTGTGCAATAGACTTGAAAGAATTTGGAATGATCACTTAACACGGATTGAGTTTTCTTACGACAATAGATCATATGTCAGTATTGAGATATCGCCTTATGAGATCCTTGAGGGAAGACAATGTCGATCTCCCTTATGTTAGGATGAAGTTGTAGAGTGCAAGATGCTCAGACCAGCAGTGGTCCAAAGGACCAAGGATATGATAGATCTAATCAGAGGACGACTGATAGTAGCCCAAGATGGACATGATAAGTATTTTGATTTGACACGAAAGGACAAAGAGTATGAAATAGGGGACCTAGTAATGTTATAGGTATCCCTTGGAAAGGATTGATGAGGTTCAGAAAGAAAGGAAAGCTAAGTCTATAATTTGTTGGACCCTTGGATATATCAAGACGTTTGGGAAGTTAGCATATGAGCTAGCCCTACCCCCGAACATGTAGCAAGTTCATAACGTGTTTCACGTATCAATGTTAAGGAAGTGTAATTCGGATGCCAGATAAATAGGGGCATATGAGCGCATAGGCATGCGACCAGACATAACCTATAGGGAGCAACCAGAAAGATTTATAGATCAAAAAGGAACAAGTGCTTAGGAGAAGGGTTATCAAACTAGTCAGAGTTTGATGGAAGAACCACAATGTGGGAAAATTTACTCGAGAGTTAGAAAGTGCAATGTTAAGAAAGTATCCCTATTCATTTTCTATCTGATTCCGGGACGGAATCCTTTTAAGGAGGGGAGACTGTAATAACCCCAATTTTTGGAAAATTTTTGAAACCCTTATGAATAGTGTTTTTGCTGAATGAGAAAACTTTTCATGCCACACTAGGTAGGGGTTCTTTTATGGATATTCTGAGATATTATTAGTACTCTATATGATAAATAAGTGTATGTAAAGATCGTCAGAATCCAGATTCGAACACTTTGATTTTTCCCGAAAATCTACCAGATACAGAAAGAATTGAGTATAAGGTAACAGAATAAAAATGATTTAAATTAAAGGATTAAAAGAGAGGATCATGAAAGGAACATAATGTATTGAGAAAGGTTAAAGAAACCTAAGTAATAAGATCCCGGGTATGATCCCTCAAACGATAAACGAAAACGAAAGTTAAGCGAACCGTATAACAGATCAGCGGTCATTAGGCAAGCAATTAAGAGTTAATCAAGGAGGTTAGGGATGATGATGTCATCAAACCAACAAGAAGAGGACAAGTGTGGAGGGTGACATCACATGATGACCAAAGCATGACATAAGGGAAAGAAGTGTGGTTGATTTATAACCACACAATTTTTCATGGTTAAAAATGATTAAAACAAAACAAAGTCAACCAACCAAGGCAAATCAAAACAAATCTCAAAAAACACAAAAGCTCTTCCCTTTTCTTCATCAAGCTCTCGGCCAAAATAAACACAGCAACTTCAAACTGCCATATCTCCTTCAATACTCACTCAAATGTTGTGTTCTATAGCTCGTTGGAAATTTATTGAGATGGCCTACAACTCTTGTTCACAAGTCTCGTCCAAATAAGCATGGTAAGACCCTAATTTTTACAGTTCTTTCAATCGGACTTTTAGAAACTTTAAAGCCTAACTTTGTGTTCTTGACTTTTTTGGAAAGATCAAGCTTGTAGGAGGCTCCATAAGGCTTCCTAGTAACTTTCCACCCTCCAAGAAAGGTATAAATCTTCACACCCTTTAGTAATAAGTTTGAATGTTGAAGTTTAGAGATGGTTTGGATGGATGAGTAGTAATTTGAATGATAAGCATGATTCGAGCTTAATTGTTAAGTAGTTTAGTTTAATTTGGAGATGTTATAATATATGATTGGATTGAGATCCTTGAGCTTATTATGACTGAAATCAGTAGCATTGATGTGTATCTTGAGTTATTGTTGATTGGTAGTTGGATTGATATGATTTGGAATGGTAAAAATTTGGGAAATCGCGTAAACATAGCCGTCGTAATGTCCGATTTACTTTAGACTGTTTTTGCTCTTAACATCAGCACCCGAGAACTCCCTGTTAGGTTTTGACCATTGCCATGATTAGATAGTTCATGTTACGAGCTTCGTTTTGATATGTAGTTCGTTTGATTCCGATGTACAGTTTAGGAGAAACGACCGTTTTAAGTAACGACGTTTCGCGACCGAACCATTACCCCTCGCCTTACTTTGAAACCTTGGTTAAGGACCTTAAAAGACTAATTGGGGTATGAAAAAATTACGTTAAGTGGATTAGGCAGTTGGTAAGGTACTCGTGAAAGAATCTCCTTAAAACCCTTAATGGTTAATTTATTAAAAATGGTGGAGCCGAGAGTACTCGAGCGACTTAAGTGAATCGTTAAGCGCGAAAGCGAACGTTAGGACTCTAAATGGTTAAAGTCTAGTTTCTTAAGAGACCGGGGTTTAATTCCGACTTATGTTGTTGTTCATAGGTTATCGGACCCACTCTAAGCTTAAGTCTATCCGGGAGCACTCAGGCAAGTTTTCTACCCGTTATACTGTTGTTGTGATGTATATGTGTATATGCATGATCTTGCGATAAATGCATATTTGTTATTAGCAAATTCTTGCGATATATTGTAGCATGTGATATGGTATATATGCATGCCTGTTTCATATTCTTGGATTATATATCTGCTGGTTAAAATGCTTACAGTTGCATAATACCTATGCTAGAGATAAGCGGTATTTGAATTTACCCTTAGTATAGGGGATCAAAAGGTGAACATATTTCTAAACCGGGAGTTGATGTTCCCGAGTATAATATATATATATTTTTATATATATATGGTTATAGTTTTCAAAACTATTAATCGAATAAGGTTTATTCGATAACTTTAACTTTATTTTATTATTGAATATTATTTCGAATATTCATCCGAGGAGTTATGACTCCTTTATTTTATTATTGAATATTATTTCAAATATTCATCCGAGGACTTATGACTCCTTTATTTTATTATTGAATATTATTTCGAATATTCATTCGAGGGCTTATGACTCAGTTATATTATTAATGATTATTAATTGAATATTCATTTGAGGATGTATGACTCCGTTATTTTATTTAATGAATATTATTTATAATATTCATTCGAGGTATTATGACTCCGCTTATTATTTAATAATATTCTTTATTTTATTAAAGAATAATGCTTCGATAATCAAACTTATTTTCGATTATTCAAATAAAGATAGTACTTTCGTATAAGTATATCTTTGGTTATTTAATACTCATTTCAAGTATAAGTCTTACAACTTCTACTTCAATTATTTGTATAAAGATTATTCTTTATGGGAATATTATTTAAATAATAATATTCAGACATTTTCTAAATATATTGGGACTGATTTACTTCATTAAATCAGCATTACTCCAAACACTCTTTAAAGTGTTTTCGAGTCTTCAAAATGATTTTTAAAAGTGAGAGCGGATCCCAAAACTCATTTTATATTTAAGATCTTCCTTTTTAAGGGGATTTAAATACTCGCTCAAAACCTAAGGGATCCGGCTCTGTGGTGTATTTTATATTCGCAACAAGGTTGCGGTTTTGGTAAATGAATTGATTACTTACCCAACGTTCGGGAAGTAAGTCCATCTATTTGAGTCGGCATAAGCAACATGGGCTCAGTGGGCGTCCATGATAGTGTAAGTGGCTCAGTGGGAGTCCATCAAATGCATAAGTGGCTGAGTGGCAGTCCAGCATAAGGTCCTATTGCGACCAGGGTGATGACCAGTGGGGAATTCGTCCATCTACTAGTAGAAAAGGTTACTTATTGGTATCTTTGCCTGATCAGCAAGATATCAGGTGTATGCCAAGGTTTTCTCCTTTCCAAATTCATTGGATATTGCAACTCTGTTTATAATTTTCATAACAGAGGTTTTCAAGGAGTGTATGAAATGTATATATATAGGTGTATATATATATCGGGATTTAATGAAGTATCTCGTAACTTCATTATTTATAATGATATTCAAAGATTGAATCTATTCAAATCTTGTCTTGTAGTCTCATCTATGTGATGAACTTTTGAACTGATTATAACTTGAACGGTGGTAGTTCAAGTAATATTTGGAAAAGATATAAGTATATTGGGGTATCTTGTAACTTCATATTTTCAACTTATATCTAGTTAATGATTATCTTATGCATATCAAAGATTTTCAGAAAAACGTTGCGACAAGGATAGATATATGAGATCACCTTGCAACGATATTTTTATACAGTTATAAACTGGAACTCTGTGTATATTATGCATGGAAGAGGACTTCCAAGATTTTGAAAAGTATATATGTATATATACTGAATATTTTGCGACTTCATCGCATTAAGATATCAAACTTGGTTCATTTCTTTTGACCAAGACTTTCATGAGTACTATGAGAAGGCTCATATATTGTTAATCATTATATATATTATTTTGGTGGGCTTGCTGCTCACCCTTGCTTTCTTCTTTCATCACACAACAACAGATAGAAAAGATGAACAGGACCAAGCTCCCGATTCGCAAGCGGTTAGAAAACGTTCCGCAGTCTTCTGAAAGCGTTGATGCCGCCGTAGCTGAGGTAGGAGCTACCAATAGGCTAGGTTTTCAACTATTGATGAACCAGACTTATGTATAATATGAATTGTAATAATGGAAAGGAATATGTAAATTTATTCAGAACCTTTTTAAGGTGTAACGGTTTATAATTGTGGAATATAAGGACTTGTGTTATTTTTGAGTGTTCATCTCTGAGACTATAACTTGTGGTGTGTGTTTTTATTGTGGGGTCATAATACAGAGTAGTTGATTATTTATTAAGATTGGGTGTTATTAAGGGAAATGGAACTCGTGACAACCCAGATCCCCGACCCCGGATTTGGGGGTGTTACACTGATAGCTCTCTCGGCGGTTAGTGCCTGTCGTAGCTCCACAATACGGGAAGATTCCACGGTGATCTCAGTATTAAGCTGAGCCACTATCCATTCATGTACGGCTACATGTATTGTCGATGGGGGTGGTAAGGGTGAGTCCGGGTCACTGGAGGATATGTCATGAATCTTGTAGGTTTGTGCCTCCATCTCGTCATCCTCGTCCTTATCAGTATAGGGCAAAGGGATCAGTATCCCTGGGTGAGGTATAGGAGGGTGAACGGTCGGGAGAGGCTACATATCTATGTATGTACATTCTACGCCATCGCCCCGGGGCACCTCAACATCATCAGCTATAGGAGTAGGGAAGTCAGTCTTCTCCTCCGGGGGATCCTTAGTAGGGTCATCATATGAGTCATCAATAGGTGGGTCCTCCGATTCGGGAGTAGGCTCATGCTCAGGGGCCATAACATCCTCAACAGGTTCAACCTCCCCCTAGGCTCCACCGGTACCTGACACAATAGGCAAGGTTTTACTAACTTAGAGTCGGAATTCCCTTGAGGGTAAAACTGTCAAGACTACCCATGCAGTCTGACAACAAACTCGAATTGAGTTCTAATTGATTATTATTATTCTTATGTCTACGTATTTTATATTTTATCATTTCCAAGATTTAATAACCAAAGGCTCTGATACCATTTCTATGGCCCCGCCAAAATCCAGGGTCAGGGATCTAGGAGGCCACGTCACCTTGAATCCTGTTTAACAATTATCTCGTACAATAATATATATATATATATATATACTCACATCTTTATGACCCCACACTTATCAACATACACACACTTAGAGGCTATTATTGTCTTGGAAACGAATAATTCATTACTAGAGTGTATCAATCCACAAAGTGATAATAATTGCAGACCAAAAGTGATTAAGTCTTACCACGGGTGTAACATTTATTTAAGTTTAGACCGGAGGCCAAATATATGTTTCTCCATTATTACCTTACATAAGTCATACCTGTAAATAAGAAGAACTAAAAACAACTGAAAATCAATCCAGCTTATACGGTCTACCTGGGGTACTGCACCGAACATCCTACGGAACAACTGGCCGTTTCCTACCCGTTTCCTGGCCGTGAGTTTTATGATAGGCATCTTCATTTATTGTTGTGTTGTATCATTTTAAGAAAATAGGTGTGAGCTATAATGCCCAGCATAATAAGGTATAATATGAAAAGAATATATAAGACATTCATATCAGATTCTGTAATTGATATATATGTTTGTTTTAAAAAATGGTTTTTCTCGGTGTTGTACACCTCTTTTCAAAATAACTCTTTTATTGACTTATTAGTCTGCAAATACCTTAATGGTAAACCCAACACCTAGGCTTTGATTATGGTGTCGCGTCTCAATTCCAATTGGAAGAATAAGACATTCATCGGAGCCCCAGAAGTACGATGATCAGTCATATAATGGTAAATGTTTATTGTTCTCTACATGTAGAAGGATGACTCCCATACATCCAATTGTCACCCTTTCCGCATTCGGGCATATTATGTGTGGCCCATACATCCATACTTTTCACATACTTCACATGTTTACATGTGGCACACCAGTAGTCACTCTAGTACACGAAGTATTAGAGTCTACCCCTCCTTGTCCTTTGAAGAATCTTATTATAAGAATAGAACTCGAATTATATCGATGTTTCTCAAGTGTTCTGCTTGTTGATAGAAACCACTCATCCATATATGTATATAGGTACTTCCGAGAATTTTCGGAGGAAGTACTAAGATAATGTGAGTTGACCGTTGTTAACAAATAAATAAATAAGGGGGTTTCTTTTGACACTATGGTCAAAATATTCAAAATAAGTCGAGTTATTATTTTCGACGATGTAAAAGGATTAGAACGATTTTCTGAAACTCAGAAAATATTTTATAATAGGTTTTATGAATTTTAAATCATATTAAATCATTTAATAAATATTTAATAATTAAAAAATAATTATTAAATAATTAAACCTCAAATAATTATATTTTTAAAAGAATATTTGAATTAATATTCCTCAAATAATTTATGTTTAAATATTTAAATTAATTTTTAACATATATAAAATAAGTGAGTTTGAAATAAACAATCGTTAGAGAATACCTCTCCTATATTAAATGAATATCCAAAATAATATTCATTGTTTGAGTAATTAAATATAGTTGAAGGAATACAATCTTTAGAAATCGTTTTAAATAAATTCGAGGTATTTAATACTTCGCAAGTGGACATCGAGTTCCTTGGAATGAAATAAGTACGGACTTTTGATCCAAAATATCACCGGGATGATTCCCGGGTTTTTACTTTGTATGCTCCGACCGACTCTCGGTCTTATAATTTATTCATCACGCTTTATTGTAGCATTAAAAATATTCTATGATATACTCATCGTGAGTTCAAACATTATCGATACGCAAAATTCGTATTTTACTATCATGGCAAACATGACATTTTTACAAACGGCTGTAAAACAATTTTCACAACACAACAATGTATGGAGTCGGGTTCGTAAACTTGTTTGGGTACTTTAAAGTGGAGGGTGCTCTAGGGTCCGCCCGGAAATATTTAACTATAAAAAATTATCATTTTGTTATGTTCCATTCATATTTATCGTTACTTGTACATACGCGATACTTACTATTCATTCACACAACTCGTTTTACTCTCATTATCCCAATAAGTATAAGTTCTCATCATATTCGCTTTCTTTTCGAAATCCCTTATGTCCGTTAATGTCTTTAACATTTCGTCCATCGGCTCCTCTCTCGATTCTTAAGGGTTTCTATTCGAATGGTCTCGGTTCCGATATTTTTATAAACTTGAAAACTTCATAATTTCACTTGAAATTTTTATAAAAGTTAATAAAATCTATTTCTTACCCTCTGTAAAAATTTCATGATTTTTGAATGTTTTTAAGTCGATCATTTCTATTTCCAAAGTTAGTAATTCGTAGCAGTTTTTATCGCGTAAATCATTTTCACTAAAACGGACTTAACTTTTGAACCGTAAATCGAAATCAAGAGATTCAAGCGCCTAAACGATCCTTAAAATTAGATTTATCATTTTAAGGTCTTACTTTTCAAGAAATCACAGTTTATCCATTCTATATTTTTTTAGAAAACTTATGGTTACGATTCTCTCGTTTTAACGACGTTACGCTCGCGACTCGGGTTTTGTTTTCGCTCTAAATCAATAATAACCCATAATCAATCACCATAACATCATTTTAACACTTAATACTCTCAAGAACATTATGTTCTTGAGACCACAACATCAACCTTAATAACTAACTAAGTATAAAGAAAATAACAAATCAACCACAAAACTAGGTTTACAACTAAGATCTTTAATTTTCTTGAAACTTAAACCTAAAACAAAGTTTAGGTAATGATTTATACCTTTATTGAAAGCTTGGACTATTTTCATACTGATGGATGAACTTTGGGGACTTGGGTAAGCTTAAGAATCTTAAATCAATCTATGAAAATCAAGAAACTAAGAAAAGTTACTATTCAACACTATTCATCATCACTTTCATGGAATTATTTCACCATTCAAACCTTAATAAAATGCTCTCAAAAATTTATGTTACCTTAGTTCGGTATGTATGAAGCTTAGGAATTAATTAGAGAATCTTTCCAAGGATTGAAGTAGAGTTTTGATTTATTCTTCTTCTTCTTTAAATAGCCGAATGTGGCTTTGATGAGAGAGAAGAGAGAGAATTTTGGTGCTTTCCTTGGTTGCTTCTAGGAATTGTGATAAATATTTTAGTATATAATCCTAGGATTGGTAAATCTTGCAATATCTTCCTTGTTAAGCTATTCTCCAAGCTATATTGCTCGCTTAGTACCATTGTTACTATTCATGTCACTATTTGCGAGCTAAGTCACCATGTTCTCTAGGTAGGCTACTATTTGGTTGTTAATGTTAGGTAATAGATTCAACACAGGGGGTGAATGTGTTTTGGATATTTTTAAAGCTTTTTGAATGTTTGTTTGTTGGTGAGCAAAACAGATAAGAAATGCAGCAATATTATGTTAACTGAAAATACAAAGTGCACATAATATTTCAAAGTCACTTAATTTTGTATTAAAATCAAGCTAGTGTTTTGCTACAAATCCTGGGTTCTTTATAAGTAAAGAACTTGGCTTCTTCCTTGAGAGAGTTACTAGACATTTTAAATCTGTTTGATGCTATTAAAAACAAAGGACCAGTGTTTATTTTATAGATTAGTAAACACAGGTTTACACAACATGCAATATAATGTACTAAACCCTACTTTTAGTTATCTCTAAAACTTTCCATTTCTGGCTTAGTGTATCTATGCATATCATGTGAATCTGTGACTTTCCTTTGTCAGTTAATCTTGGCCTTTGATCTTGAACTCTTGAAGCAGCTTTTGTAGACTCTTCAATCTAAGTGACTAGATCATTTTTGATTGATAATCTTGAATATTTAACTTGTCTGCATTGTAATATCCGGGATATAACGTGTAATTATTTTTGTCAATAAATAAATATGATGTGAATTTTGGTGAATTATCTGTTGAGTGGTATCTATGTTTGGATGTTTAAATGTGGTAAAATTTGAGTATTTTAATTTTTATTTGTCAAAAATAAAGTATAGATAATTTTGATATTTTTTTATTAATTTTTATATAGTTATATGAATTTATAAAGAAGTTATGGATTTTGTACATTATTTTTCTGAGTATTTATAAATTATTTTGTACAATTGGGAACCGTATGACTTCAACCGTTTTTGCATTTTTACCATCTGAAAGTCTCGAGAAAACTCCTTTCTAACCGAATTTGAATATTCCGAGCATTTTCCATGTTTTGACCTGTGCAGGTCCCGACATAAATTTTTTCATACAATATTCATTTCGGTAAATCGATAAAACCCGTATTTTCGAGAAACAGGATATTTTGATTAAACTATTATATTATCCTCTCGTAATTCATGTAACCAAAGCGCTGAGACCAAGTCTGTAATTACAAAAATCCCAATTTTGATATTTATCCTAAAACCAGTACCGAATTGATCTATTATATTAATACTTAGCTATTAAGTATTCTATTTTTGTATCCGGTATGATCCAATAGGGTACCAATATTCCATAAATATAAATAGCCCTTGCCGTATTTATTTTGTACAGATAATAATTTGCAAATAGTAAAAATATATAATTTTCAGAGAAAAACCCTAAATTCATAGTGTTCTTGAGAATCAAACTGGAATTTGAAGGTGTTATTGATATCCGATTTTGGAGTTCTAGTAATCAAAACAAAGGTCTTGGAGAGTACTATCAGATTCTACCGTCCATACTACTGTAGAATCAACCGATATTTTTCTATAATTTTATTTAAATTCGAATAATTTTGGATTAAATTATGAATTTTTGATTTTGATGTTATTTGTACGATTTGATGATTGCATGTTGTAGATAATTTGATTTCGATCATTTTGGTATGTCATATGTTGAATTTAGAGTTCAATAACATATCCAAATCTTTGTTTGATTTTTGAATTGCAAAATTAGGGTTTATAACCCGTATGAATGTTTTCAATTAAAAATTATGGCTTTTTGATCTAGGGGTTATGAGGTTGATTGATTGATACAAATGTGTAGAGCTTAAAACTAGGAATCGATTGGTGGTGGTCCCATGAATAGACGATACTGGAGTTGGGTTGACCGGAGAACTCCAGGGTTACTTGATTGATTGAGTTACATGGTTAGATTTCTTGTGAATTGTAGAGTATTTCTAGAGGTTATGGTGGCCGGAGGGTACACGAATCGTATTCTCCGGTGAACCCCGATTATTTTCCAGCGAGCCCTGTGGTTTTTGCAGTTAGGTCCCTCAACTTTTGAAGATGGCGAAGTTTAGTCCCTATAGTTTGTAAAACTTGCAAAATAGGATTTCTGTTTATAAATTATTTAAAAATTATATTTTCTTTTTATTTTAATTTCAGAAATTCGATTTTAATTATTAAAAATTCTAAAAATCATTATTTTAATTCCAAAAATTATTTTTTAATTCAAAAATAAATCTAAATTATTATTTAATTGGTCTATTAATTTAAATATTAATTGATTAATTAATTTAATTAATTATTAATTAATTTTAATTTATTATTTAATTAGATTTAAATATTTTTTTGATTTAAAATTTTAAAAAAGAGTTTCGAGCTTTAAAATATTATTTTAAATTATTTTTAAGGCTCCATAATTATTATAAATTAATTTTAAAGTCAGATTCAGGTATTCGAACCCTTTTAACAGCTTATAAATTATTCATTGACCTGTTTTAATTCCGAAAAATGTTCAAAAAATTCGTATTAAATACCCAGAAAATCATTTTAACCCCGAATCTTCTTTGAAAAATTATTTTTATCGAATACATTGCATGCTATGTGCTATGTGCTATCTTATTTATGCGTTATATATCCATGTTTTTATTGTTTGACTGTTTTGGTCATAAATTTTAATCCGTAAATCGGATTTGGGCGAAACGAAGGGTAGATAAAAGCTTATGACGTCTATGTGTCGATTATAATGATATTGGATTTATTATTGATAGATACTTATGATGCGTCATAGAGTAAGCATGGCATACGAAAAGAGAGCATGTGATCAAAAAATATAATCGATGCGTAGAAAAGAAAGCAAATGATCAGTGAAATGGAGCGAGGCATGTAAAAAGTAGACAAATGGTTGTTGAATAGAATCGTTAGACGAGTGCAAGTGACGTTAGAATCATTTGTGATAAAGCAAGTACTTCTAAATCTTTCTCGAGATATATTGCAAATATTTCTAAACTTTATCGTGACATGTTGCTAGTATTCAAAATAGTTCTATTTTATATTATAACTGCTTTGAATCATTCAACCTTGAACCCTGATGATATCATTTGATCTTTGAGCTGTAATCCTTATTCTTTGTAAACCACCGATTATTGATTTCCCAGATATTAAACCATACAAACACAATACTACTCCACAAATACATATACACCATGTACCAGACACTAAAGAGAATTACTTGAGCATACAGAAACTTATATACTCTATAATACCCTATGACGTCAAAGATCTACACTTTGTATAATCATTGAACCATTGTTCACCTGATACCTGATTCTTCAACAGGTTTGAACCCGTTCTTCATATATATACATTGATATACCCTGCTGATACTCATGAATTGCTTTATACTCTGAAATAAATGTTTTATCAATGTTACTCATGATTCTGTTTTATTGAATTACAACGTTTATCATATTGAATTATTTTAGTATTGGATAGTTTTCTTTATGTGGACCAGATTCGTAGTCAGACCAGATTCGTGGTCGTATTAGGCTAATGTGTGCCTTGGATCCAGTTTATAGAGCAAAGCTGTGTGCCTTGCTCGGGGTTAGTACGTGACTGATCAGCAGCCTAACCTTGGTTTTAAAACTTAAAATGTTATCCAATTCAAATGATTGTTTGACAAGAAATTTGATTCCTCTGAATCATTTCAATTGAACACTATTTAACCTGAGTTATTGTTATTATGACTTGCTGAGCTAGTTACCTCACTCTTGCGAATTTGTTTATGTATTCTACAA
This sequence comes from Apium graveolens, assembly GCF_009905375.1. Classification (NCBI taxonomy): domain Eukaryota; kingdom Viridiplantae; phylum Streptophyta; class Magnoliopsida; order Apiales; family Apiaceae; genus Apium; species Apium graveolens. The sequence goes on from NC_133657.1 coordinate 110,521,165, forward strand.
TTAAAACGGAAGTGGTTGATAGCGAGGATTTCCGGTCCATCGTGCGAGCCAGGATTCCAGGTTAAGTTGGATCGAGCTAGCATGAGCTTTATATTATAGTTGAGTTATGCCAAATTATAAGAAAATTTTCATTATCAGTTGTAAGTTAAACTAGGTGAGATTTGGTACGATGAAATAAAAGTTAAGGTTGTGGCTTATTTTCATACTTTAACCTATTGCGATCTGTGGTTGTGTAAGTTAGGGTTATTGTATATATGTTATTTCATAAACAGGTTTATATATTGTGTGTGTGTTTGTGTGTTGTGAGCCCCAAACTTCAGACCCGGGTTGGAGGGCGTCACATGCATTCTGTGCTTGAGCTTCATATCGAGATCTCCAGTTTGATTTATAGGGAACTGACATCTCGATAAGTATAATGGCTTATCGAGATCTCTTAGTTCTCTATAAGTGTTTTGACTTGTCGAGGTCTCTGAGTTCGCGAGGTAGCTTTGACTTGTCGAGGTCTCTAAGCTCTCGAGGTATTTTCAAGGTCTCTAAATTCTCGAGATAACTTTGACTTGTCGAGGTCTCTAAGTTCTTGGGATAATTTGACTTGTCGAGGTCTCCCAACTTCATGTCTTCATTTGACTTGTCAATATCTCTGAGATCTCTATAGGCACATTGACTTAACGATATCTCTGAAATCTCTAATGAAATATTTGACTTATCGATATCTCCAATCTTCATGTCTTTATTTGAACTTGTCGATATCTCTGAGACTTCTCGATAGGCCAATTTGTACTTCTCGATTAGTCATTCTGAAGTTCTCGAATGACTTCTCTATATGACTTGATCTGTGACTTGTAGATATCTTGACTTAGAATGTTTTTCCCAAAACAGATTTATTTAATTCCAAGCTTCTTCACAATCTCTCTGAGGCATGATCTTCTTGATCTTCTTCCACAGTTTATTCTTAGGCTTGAGACTGTTTACAGAAAAATACTCCAGTCTAATCTTTGACATTTTTACAGACTCAAGTAATACAGTATGAAAGACAAATTTAGATTATCATACAACTGATTCTTAGGGCTGTCAATTTAACTTAGTCTTGTTATAGTACATGCATGTCTTATACAACAATCTCCCCCAATTTGTGAGAAGATTGCTTATCACAAATTCATTCCTGGTAACAAGACTAACCCCAAGTTTAAATTAAATAATAAATATTATAGAAAAATTGACAGAAATACAAGTACAACTTTTATACATTGAGTGATTACATGAGTTTGATAAGCACATTCATTACATGAAATTCTCATAGCCTGGCTCCTTTAAAATAAGGTCCTTAAGATTTACTAGCACTTGAAGTTTCTCTATGATTTTAGTTCCTTTTAGATCTTCCAAAAGCTTGAGCCACTCATCCAATAAATAACCATTTAAGTAACCAACTCCGAATCTTGAGAATCTGCCAACCTTTATGTTCAGAAAGTGTCCATCTTTAGAAATTCTGCTGATCCCCTTTGCCTTGAGCTTATTTGATCTTTGTTCAAGTCTTGAAAGTTCTTATGCATATTTTCTATCATTTTCTTCCTTTTCAGCCTTGGCTCTTGCATTTCTTTCATCCCTTTCTCTCACCCCTACAAATAGTACAACCTTCGAAGCCCTTGTTATAGTATCATTATCCTTCATCAAGATGAACACTCTTTTGAATTATGTGTGTTAGGTCACACACACTGTAGAAAACAATCAAATTGAACTTTAATATCTTAAGTAACAGAAAACAAACTTTATTGAAATAATAAACTCTGTTACAGTATGGAACTGTTACCTCTCAGTGATGAACAAATATCACGAGAGCTGCTAGGGTTACAATGAATAATCTTCTCGAATATGATAACACTTATAGTGTAAACCCTATGTCTGTGTTTATATACTACACAGTTACAAGATAATCGCTAATTGATATGGAATATAATTCTGCTTCCTAAAATATATCAATCAGATATCTTTTCTTCCAAGTATTCCATTCTTCATGGAACTCCTTCTTCATGCATATCTCTTCTTATGTTTATCTCAATCTTCTTTCCTTTATCAGCTACTTTCCTTTAATCAGCTACTTTCCTTATCTAATCGTCCTTCAACACTTAAGTTCTGATATCCAACTTCTGGTGATTATCTCCTGATAATATAAGTACTGATATCCTTAAGTCCTGACTTCCAGTATAAGTACTGATTCCCAGTTAAGTACTGATTTGTCCTGTTAAGTAAGATCTGAAAACTAAACATAAATCATATTAGCCATGACATTATCAAATATATCTAACAATCTCCCCCAACTTGTAAATTAGCATAATATACAAGTTTAACAGATATTTGATGATGTCAAAAACATTAAGTACAAATGCATGAGAATTAGACTAGATAACTACAACTTACAGTCCTTAAAGCTTTACCAATATTTAACTTCTGATAACAACTCCAGTCTGTACAAATATCAGAATTTAAGCAGTTGTAGATCTTTGACTTGGCTTCATCTTCTGATCTCTCTGATGTCAGGAGTTGTTCTGAGATAGTTCTTCAACAAACATCTCTCAGCATATCTAAGTTCATCAATCATTCTCCTTTTGGCATCTTTAAGCTCTGCAGTATCTTCACCAATTTGAAAGATTGCAGCCCTGAGATCATTAATCTTTGCTTTTCTTATATCCTGATCCAGTATGATCAAATAAGCTTTATCAGACTCAAGATTGAATTCCACAACCCTGTACCATAGAAAGGTAGTTATAATTTGAGCAGAATTGGGCTTCATTTCAACTATATCACCCTTGTGATCTCTGTACTTTGGAACATATGTGTTGTCAGACTTAACAGAATAAAGCCTTTTCTGCCTCTGAATCTGATCCTTCAAATAGTTTGCAGCAGTTCCTGTCAATCTGTCATCCACTTGAAGTAAGAATAGTACATGCTCCAATTCTTCAAAATACTTCAATGGAATGGCATTTCAAGCAACCTTTTCTTGATCTTCTTCTGAAGTGGTAAACCATTTGTACAGATTCCAGTTGATTCAATCTCTCAGGAGTTGCTCCAATACCTGGTTCACTCAAGGAAGTTGGATCATTGGTAGTGTTCTGTATTCTCCTTTCATCAGCACTTCCCAATCCAGTTTTATCTCTTGCTTCCTTTCCAGTAACTACTCTAGCTTCAAAACCACTTGCAGTAGTCTTCAAAGGTTGAGTCTATTTTGCTTTAGTGAATCCTGGTAGGAGTGTCTTTGGTCTATCTTCTGATATCAAGTTAACTTGAGCTATGTCAGAGGTTACTTGCTTCTTCTGAATATCATAACTTATAGTTTCTTGACTCTGAACAACTTGAGCCATGTCAGAGGTTGTTTTAAGAACTTTTCTTGAAGTCAGAGCAATATCATCCTTTTCATCAGTAATTTCTTCATCCTCAGGAGGCACATAAACCTTGATAGGTTCACCAGCCTTTTCTTTACCCTTGGATCTTGGATCTATCTGCGGTTGTAATTTAGCCAATGTTGCTTCAGTATGTGTCCTTTCTTTGATCACAATGCCTTCGAGTTTTGGAAGTGGCTTTTTACCAGAAGCTTTAGCTTTAGATGTGACTTTCTCTGATTTAAGTCTGGCTTCTTCTTCCATTAAACTCTCCAATTCCATTCCTGGATTTTCCTGAAGAAATAACTGTCTTGACATTTCCTCATCAAGATCTAAAAGTTCATCAGAACTTATCCTTTTACTAGTAGCAGAACTTATTCTTTTCCCAGTATCAGAACTTGTCATGTGACTTGTGATTGCAACTTTTCTTGATGTGAATCCTCTATCTTGACTATGACCTCTACCCATTCCAGAGTTTCCTTGATCATCCTTTTCATCATCCTTCCCTTTCAGTGTCTTGTCAGTCTTGCATTTGGACTTAATTACTTTCTCCCCCTTTTTGGCATCAGCAGGTAGTAGAAGAGAGACAAGCAATTCCACTGAGGCTTGGATTTCATTAAGTTGTGATTGCTGAGAAGCTTAATTTTTCAGAATCTCATCAATCTGAGCTTGTTGATTATCTTGAGTCTTCTCAATAAGCAATCCTGTCAAAGGTAGGTTGGAAGAACTTTTTCTTATCAATCTTGTGAACTTTTTCTTGCTTCATTAGTTCTTCCCTTAAGAGATGTAACTCTGCATGAGTATTTGAATGAAGACCTTGTAAATGTTTAGTACTCAATGCAGTGACTCTAAGCTGTGTTTTGAAATCATCAGTATTTAACATCTCATCAGCTTTTGTCAATTGCTCAGCCAGATTCTGTGCAGTTGGAACACAGGTGACTGAGTTCCATTCCTTAGTCCACTCCTGTCCTGCAGGAGTTTCACTCTAAGGCACTGGTGCTTCTCTGGTAACAAACTTCTTAACAAGTTCAGACTTAAGAATAGTTTGTTGAGAAGCATGTCCTGAAGGACCTGCTTCATCAGCATCTGCAGTTGGAGCAGCATCACCAGTATCTCCAGCATGTGCAGCATCAGAACTTACAGAATCAGTACCCTTTGATAAAACAACAGTGTGAGTAGCAATGGAGGCTTCAGCATCCTCTAATTGCTGATCTGGTTCTAATATCTGATCAACAGCCATATCTTGATGCTCACCTAAAGTCTGATCATCAGCATCTAGATACAGAAAAGGTGTAGCAGATAACTCTGGAGTTTGAACAGCATCAGTAATAGGTGTTGTTGAAGGATTAGTTGCTTTTGGAGCTTCTAGGAGAATTACTTCAGGCACAACCAAGTTTTGAACATCAATATCAGCACTTGTGCCTGGATCAACAGGAGATACAGATAGTGTGTTGACCTTTTCAGAAACAGCTTCCTTAGATGGAGTTGATGGAGAAGAAGTAACTTTAGCAAATTCCTTTTCTTGTGAGATCAGAGATTCCTGATCCCCTTCCTTAGCTGCTTCCTCTTTATCATCTGAAACTGGCCTATTTGCCCTCTGTTTCTTGTATCTCTTTTTAGATTTGGATTTCTTGGGAGTTTCAGGAACAGTCATTCTTCTAAGCCTCTTGAGAAGCCTAGATCCCCCAATTCCAGAATCCTGCTGAGAAGTCACTTTCTCAGCTTCTTCAATAACAGGTTCTGAAGAAGGAACCTGTTCCTCAGTATCAGATTCATCTCTCAAAGCAATCTTCCTTTTCTTCTGAAGTGTTTTAGGAACAGTCTTGGTCCTCTTTGGTTTGGAAGATGAAGGCTTCACAGTAGGTGCTGATGATGAGGGTTGAACTGTCTGTGAAGTGGAGAGATAGGATTTGATATATTGTCTGAGGGTTGGTTGAGTAGAATGAGTGGTAGGTGCTGATGGTTGTTGTGATTTTTGGGAGGTTGTTGTTGGTTGGACATCAGAATAAACAGATCTATAAGTATCAGGATCAACATTTACTAAGATCTGTTTTACAGACTGAGGAATCTGTAAAGATCTAACCACTGATTTCTTAGTGTCAGCATTTACCAGGTCATTAAAGTAGCGTTTTCCAACTTTAAAAGGTGGAGTTGAGGAACTGACTAATTGAGGTTCATCATTACAAAAAGTATATATAAGTTGACAGAATCTAGCAAAGTACACAACATTCCTATCCTCTGTCATCCTATCCCCAATAAAACCAATTATACCAGTTGCAAAATCAAAATGAGTTTGGTTTATAATAGCATACCCGATGTGCTGACTCAAAATTGGGATAGCATCAAAATTCAAACATTTGCTCCCAAAAGCTTTAGTGATGCAGTCGAAGAAGAAGCTCCATTCTCTTCTGATATGAGCCCGTTTCAACTGCCCAAGTTTTGCCAAACTCTGTTCATACCCCAAATTGGCCATTAACTCCTGAAGAGCTGATTCCTCTGGAATTGAAAAGGTACATCCTTCTGGGAGATGTAGAGCCTTGCGTACTATACCAGGAGTGACTGCATATGAAGAATCACCCACTTTGAAAACAATACTAGGAGTGCCATGTCTACCACCATCATCAAAGTGCCCAGTCCGCCAAAATATCAAAACTTGTTGGCTTGAAAAGACTGAAGGTTGGGTCAATGCATACCCAATCTCACTGTGTGCAAGAAGATCTTGCATAAAATGCAATTCAGATGGAGCTTCAGCATGATCAAGAATTGCAGCATAGTTGTTTGGAACAAACTTAGCTCCATTAATGATTAAATCCTTAGGTGCCATGTGAAAAATTGAGATGTAAGAGTGCCTGTTAGGTGTTTGAGAAAATGTCTGTATGAAAAACCAACGTGAGAAGAAGAAAGAGAGCAAAAAGAAGTAGAGAAAAAGTATGAAGGGAAATAAAAGATTAAAAAAAATCTTCTCTCTGTCTTATACCCTGAAAAAAAATGTTACCATTGGACACCTGTCAGACATGCAGTAATAACGGATAGTTACTGGGCTCGAGAAAACAGTAATTATTACTTACCCACTTGCCTTTTTTCAAGGAAAAACCGTTCCACTTACCCAGATATTCCATTAATCAAGGTAAAACAGTTTTAATTCAAAATTGAAACCGTTCCCACTTATTTAATTATTTTTCACTGCAACATTAATATTCTGAAAAGAAATCAAGTGAAAATGACCAAGATAAATCAGATGAGTAAGTACTGATAAAGAAAAATCAGAACTTAAATTAAAACAGAATTTATATGGTCATCAGAATATGAATATTTATCAGGATTTATCAATGCATTACAAAATATCTCAGAGACAAAATCTTGAAATAAAAACAAATTTCATTAATATATCAAAAGAATACATTCATGAAATTGAAATTACATCAGAGTTTATACAAGATTTCCCTAAGCTGCTAAACCTAACATCAACAGCCTTAGTCCTAGCTCAAGAAGCAGGGCAAGGCTGACGATGAAGAAAAACAGGAAGAAGAAAATAAATCATTTCTTCTTCCTACTCTCGACAAACAGAATGACGAGTCGAATGATTCACTCTTGCTGGCGGAGAGCTTCCAGCCTTTCCTCCTCCAATCGCTCCAAATAGCGATGGTAATCCATATAGAAGAATAGGAGGTGGGTGAGTACCTCCTGTGGGACAGAGTCCCATATCTCATCAGGAATGGCAGTGACGTGCCATTCCTGCTGCCAATCGGCACAGCTTAGCTCCATATTGAATGTTTCGTAGTTCAAAAACATGTTGTATCTGACCATGGTGTTTTTGAAAGAAAAAAGGATGAAGGTAAGATGAGTTTGTGAGAAAGGATTTGATGGGAAGGCTGATGTGAAGTGGTTGCTTATATAGGCAAGAGAATGCCAGGAGACGTAAAGGAATTTAATGCTGACAGGTAGAATTAATTATACCTCGTCTTCCCAAACTTGGAAATAGAAAAACATTCATTGGAAAGAGAAAACATGGTTTAATGCGCACAAGAAGCAAGTAAACGTTGACTGTTCAAGTACGAATACCATTAACCCTAACCATAGTGACTATTAATCTTCCACTTCAACACATTCTAGTTTGAACCGAGACTGTTATCAAATTTTATCCACAGATAAGTCAAGTAAAGATTTAGACTATAATATCAGAACTTAGACTTATATCAGAACTTAACAGTCATCAGAACATAATTTCTTAACTCGAAAAAGGAATGCCTATCTTAGTAAGTCCTCATACAAGTTCTGAGTTATATTCTTCAGAACTTAATCATCAGAACATGTAATCAGAACTTGTCCTCAGAGTTCGTGCATTGTGACACAATGACTGTTTATCTAAAACAACATAGATCACCACAGTAATTTTCATCATTCATATGGAGTGATTAGTGTGTGCATTAAGCTAAATGTCAGACAAAGAGTAAAGTCTGATTCACTTCAGTACATCTTAGAAATAAGGCATAACTAAAACTTTGCTAAAGAGTTGTCATTATTCTGAAACCTACTGTTGAATGAGTTCATGCTTGAGTCCACCTCAACTATTTTGTGCTAATTTTATGCATCTTTTTAAATTCCATTTCACAGTGGCTTCTCAGTGTAAGTGAGTCACGACTGCTTATCAGAATTTATGCTATTATCAGAGTATTTCTCCAGTAATCATAGAGTGTGAAAAGTCACCAAGAAAATATTTTGCTTTTCTAATGCATATTTACTTAATACCAGCAATGCACTTGGGTCGTCCCTTCCACATTTTTACTCTAGATCTCAAAGGAGTACCTGATTTTATTCTTTGATCCTTTTGCTTTTTCTTTTGATAAGTGAGGTTTATCAGCACTTAGTGCATTCAGCAGATTTACTAGTATCAGAACTTAACAGATGAGTAGCATTATTCTAATTTGTGACTTAGTAATAAGATAAACAAAGTAAACTCAATTAAGCTTAATTATCAGAATTTGCTTGTGTCAATAGATTTCCACAGAAATAATTACTTCTTACATGGGATCATTTATTTATTGAAGACTACTAGGTCAGCATCTAGCACAGTTATCCTCATAGGATTGAATAGTTACTTAAACAGACATATCACTTATCAGAGTTTAGAAACATATATCAGACAACAGTCAGTACTTAAACACATTTGTCAATTAAGCACAGAATACACAAAGAGATTAAATTCTGTAAATACTGATCATAAGGTCTGATATAACAGAACAAGACTAAGCAGATTTAGAGAAAAAACCTGAAACCATTCCAAGTTCATTTACCAATCTTGTAAAAGTGGCTTCACACAATGGTTTTGTGAAGATATCTGCTAGTTGTTGATCTGTTGGAACAAAGTGCAATTCCACTATACCTTCATCCACATGTTCCCTTATGAAGTGGTACCTGATGCTGATGTGCTTTGTCATAGAGTGTTGAACTGGATTACCGGTCATAGCAATAGCACTTTGATTATCATAGTAAATAGGGATTTTGAAATATGTTAACCCATAATCCAGTAACTGATTCTTCATCCAAAGAATCTGTGCACAATAGCTTCCTGCAGCAATATACTCTGCTTCTGGAGTTGATGTGGAAATTGACTTTTGTTTCTTGCTGAACAAAGAAACCAATCTGCCTCCAAGAAATTGGCAGCTTCCACTTGTGCTTTTCCTGTCAATTTTGCAACCTGCAAAATCTGCATCTGAGTAACCTATTAGTTTAAAATATGATTCTCTAGGATACCACAATCCCAGATCAGCTGTTCCTTTAAGATACTTAAAAATTCTTTTCACAGCTGTTAAGTGAGGTTCTCTTGGATCTGCTTGAAATCTTGCACAAAGACAGGTAGCATACATGATATCAGGTCTACTAGCAGTTAGATAGAGTAGAGAGCCAATCATACCTCTGTAATCAGTAATATCTACTGATTTACCAGTATCCTTGTCCAGTTTTGTTGCAGTGGCCATGGGAGTGGATGCACTTGAACAATCTTGCATTTCAAATTTCTTCAGCAAATTTTTGGTGTACTTAGTTTGACAAATAAAAGTGCCTTCTTCATTCTGCTTGACTTGAAGGCCCAGAAAATAGCTAAGTTCCCCCATCATACTCATCTGATACCTTGACTGCATCAGTTTGGAAAACTTCTTGCAAAGTCTGTCATTTGTAGACCCAAAAATGATATCATCAACATAAATCTGGACCAGAAGTAAGTCCTTTCCATGGTTGAGGTAGAACAGTGTTTTATCAATTGTTCTTCTGTTGAATCCACTTTCCAGAAGAAACTGAGCTAAAGTCTCATACCATGGTCTAGGAGCTTGCTTAAGTCCATAAAGTGCTTTATCAAGCCTGTAGACATAATCTGGATGTTTGGAGTCTACAAAGCCTGGAGGTTGTTCAACATATACTTCCTCCTCCAATTCTCCATTGAGAAAAGCACTTTTCACATCCATTTGAAAGACAGTAAACTTTTTGTGAGCAGCATAAGCCAAAAATATCCTTATGGCTTCTAACCTAGCAACTGGTGCAAATGTTTCATCATAATCAATTCCCTCCTATTGAGAATATCCTTTTGCAACCAGCCTTGCCTTATTCCTTGTAATTATGCCATCACTGTCAGTTTTGTTTCTGAATACCCACTTTGTACCAACAACAGATCTATTCTTTGGTCTTGGCACTAGGGTCCAGACTTTGTTTCTTTCAAATTCATTTAACTCTTCCTGCATTGCTTGCGCCCAGTCAACATCTTGAAGAGCTTCTTCCACTTTCTTTGGCTCAGTCTGAGAGAGAAAAGAATTGTAAAGACATTCGTTTGAAGTACCTGTTCTAGTTCTGACACCTGCATCAGGATTTCCAATTATCAAATCAGGTGTATGTGATTTTGTCCACTTCCTTGCAGATGGAAGGTTTTCTCTAGAACTGGATGCTTCCCCATGATCCATGCTGTCTTCATTTTCATTTTCTGATGCTCCCCCTGAAACTATGCTCTCTGAGTTGGATTTTTCAGAATTTAGATTTTCAGCACTGTCAGAACTTGGCTTATCAGAGCTTGACGAATCAGAACTTGAAGATCCAGACGTATGCTCTGAAGTTTCTTGAGATGTGGTAAGATCTTGAGTATGCCCCCTGCACAGGTGCATCTTCCTTTGGCGTAGTCACCACAGTTTCAATAACATCAGAGTTTAATCCATCAGAATTTACAGTATTAGGACTTAGACTGTCAGGATTTTCAGCATCAGAATTTGAGTCTTCATTTTCAAATCTCAGCTGATCATGGTCAATAAAATCTTCAAGACCAGTAATCTTCTTATCATCAAAGAAGACATTGATAGATTCCATGACCACTTTTGTTCTCAAATTATAGACTCTGAAGGCTTTTGTGGAAAGTGGATATCCAACAAAGATTCCTTCATCAGCTTTAAGATCAAACTTTGATAGCTGTTCAGGATGAGTCTTGAGAACAAAACACTTGCATCCAAATACATGAAAGTACTTCAGATTTGGCTTCTTTTTCTTCACCATCTCATATGGTGTTTTTCCTTGCTTGTTAATGAGTGTTGCATTTTGAGTAAAACAAGCAGTCTGCATAGCTTCAGCCCAGAAATAGGTTGGAAGCTTTGCTTCTTCAAGTATTGTACGTGTAGCTTCAATGAGAGTTCTATTCTTCCTTTCAACAACTCCATTTTGCTGTGGAGTTCCAGGAGCAGAAAATTCCTGCTTTATTCCATGGTTTTTGCAGAACTCTTCCATTATCAAATTCTTGAACTCAGTGCCATTATCACTCCTTAAGGTTTTCACAGAATCTTTGACCAATTTATCCAGATGTTTGACATGATCACTCAAGATAGATGCAGTTTCACTTTTTGTGTGCAAGAAATACACCCATGTGTATCTAGTGAACTCATCCACTATGACCAATGCATATTTCTTCTTTGCAATAGACATGACATTTACTGGACCAAATAGATCAACATGTAGTAGATGATAAGGCTCAAGAATTGATGATTCAGTCTTGCTCTTGAATGAAGATTTTCTTTGTTTGGCCTTTTGACAAGAATTACAAAGGCCATCAGGAGCAAATACTGACTTTGGCAGTCCTCTCACAAGATCTTTCTTGACCAGTTCATTTATATTGTTGAAATTTAAATGAGAGAGTTTCTTGTGCCAATTCCAGCTTTCTTCAATTGATGCTCTACTCATCAGACAGATTGCAGCACCATCAGTACTTGTTGAAAGCTTAGCTTCATAAATGTTACCACGCCTGTATCCTTTCAGAACAACTTTGCCTTTTGATTTACTCACAACTTCACAGTGTTCTTCAAAGAAATCAACATGATAACCTCTGTCACAGATTTGACTTATACTCAGCAGATTGTGTTTAAGTCCTGAGACCAGAGCTACTTCTTTAATGATGACATTCCCAAGATTGATATTGCCATATCCCAAAGTTTTTCCAATGTTGCCATCTTCATAAGAAACACTTGGGCCAGCTTTCTCCACAAAGTCTGATAGCAGGGCCTTATTTCCAGTCATATGTCCTGAATATCCACTGTCCAGAACTAGAATATTTTTCCCATTGCCCTGCAATCACAAAGACCACTAATTATTAGTTTTAAGGACCCAGACTTGCTTGGATCCTTTGGCCTTATTAAGTTTATTAACATTTGCAGCGGATTTAGCATCAGAGTTTATGTTAACATTTTTCTTATCAGAATGTACACTATCAGACTTTGAATCAGAATTTACACTAGAAGGAACAATGGAAACTTTCTTCAAAGAAGGTTTTAATTGATAATAATCATAGTACAAACTATGATATTCGTTACAAGTATAAATGAAATTCCATAAACTACCACAATAAAAACAAGGATTTTGTGGTTTATATCTAACAGACTGACTCTTAACTCCTGATTTTGAAGGTAAGGAGTTAATGTTCTTATTCTTCCTGCAAAAAGAAGCCAGATGGTTGGAACTTCCACAGTTATGACATGTTTTCCTAGGAACATCAGGAACAGGTTTATAATCATTGCTTTTATTCACACCTTCCTTTCCATTCCTATTTTTCCTAGGTGATTTTACCTTGTTTGCATTCTTAACATCTTTTAGCTTATGCTTAAGCTGCTTCTTAGTCATTAAGCCTATGTTTACTTCAGCTGTCTTTTCCTGTTTTAGTTTGTCAGAAGTTAATCCCTCTCTAACTTCTGATTTATCATTATCAGACTTTTCAGTTACAAACTTAACAGGTTTTAACTTTGGCTTTTTCTTAACAACAGGCTTAATTTCTACAGTTCCTTTATCATTCTTATCCTCTCCATAACCTAAGCCCTCTTTCCAATTTTCACTACTTAGCAAATTTTGAGTTGTTCTGCCGGAGTTAGTCCAAGTCCTGATTATTTCTCTTTTCTTTTCTAACTCAGTTTTTAGGGATTCATTCATTTTTAGCACTTCATCCCTAACATAAAGAGCATCATCTCTATCCTTCTGAGTTTGATGGAACATAACTAACTCTTTTTCTAAGAAATCATTTCTTTTCTTAAAGGCAAGATTTTCAGAAGTTAATCTTTCACATGTTAAAGTTTGATCTCTATAACTAACAAATATGGTTTTAAGATATCTTCTCAACTCATTAATATCATCAGTATGAAAAGCATAAGTAGTCTGAGGTACCTTTGTTTCATTAGTTTCAGAACTGCTCTCAGCACTTTCTTTATCAGCATTTGCCATCAATGCCTAGTTCTCCTCACTTTCAGAGTCTGAGGTGTCTGTCTAGTTTTTCTGCTTTATGACAAGAGCCCTGCTTTTGTCACCCTTTACCTTCTTGCAGTCAGGAGATATGTGGCATTTCTCACCACAGTTATAGCATTTGACATTGGTATAATCTCCTCTATCAGACTTTCCTCCTTTGCCTTAAGATCTTCTAAAATTCTTCTTATCAGAACTTATGCCTTTCCTGGAAAACTTCTTTCCCTTCCTGAACTTCCTGTATGCAATCTTTGTGATCCCTTTCACCATAAGAGCACACAGCTTCATCATCTCCTCATCAGCATCAGTCTCAGGCAGGCTTTCAGAATCTGAGTCATCATTACTTTCAGAACTTGATGACTCAGTATCCGACTTTGTGAAAAGAGCTTTACCCTTGTCTTTCCTTGAGGTAGCTGCCTTGGGGGATTCTTCTTCAGCCTTAAGAGCAACTGTTCTTGACTTTCCTCATTTTCTCTTGCTTCTTTGTTCCATCTCAAGTTCATGAGTCTTGAGCATTCCATAAATTTCATCAAGAGTTGTTTCATCAAGATTGTAATTGTCTCTTATTATTGTTGCCTTCAAATCCCAACATTCAGGAAGAGCTAACAGAAATTTAAGGTTTGAATCTTCAAGATCATACTCCTTATTAACCAGTGACAGATCATTCAAGAGTTTGACAAATCTATCATATAAATCAGTCAATGATTCATTAGCCTTTGAATCAAAGTGTTCATACTCTTGAGTGAGTATTGTCTTCCTGTTCTTTTTAATCGTATCAGTTCCCTGACACCTTGTTTCCAGAGCATCCCATATCTCTTTAGCAGTCTTGCAGTTAATTACCCTGTTTGACATTACATTATCAATGGCACTATGCAGTAAGTGTCGTACCTTAGCATCCTTAGCAATTGATGCAATATCTTCAGCAGTATAATCACTCTTTTCCTTTGGTACGGTTTTTGCTGCTTCACCTGCAACTGCAACAGCGAGCTTGGTTGGTTTGTGAGGCCCTTCCTTGATTCTATCAAGATATTTTGGATCTGTAGCTTCCAGAAACATGGTCATCCTCACCTTCCATATGGCATATTCAGATGGTCTCAGTATGGGAACTCTGATGGTTTCATACCGACTTTGAATTTGTGTCTTTGGAGGTTCTTCAGTTTTGGTAGGCTTAGTTGGAGTTTCTGTGTCAGACATGATTGTGTTTGGATTTTTAACTGTATGTGTGTTAACAGATAGGCTCTGATACCACTTGTTAGGTCACACACACACTGTAGAGGGGGTGAATACAGTGTATAATACAATCAAATCGAACTTTAATATCTTAAGTAACAGAAAACAAACTTTATTGAAACAATAAACTCTGTTACAGTATGGAACTGTTACCTCTCAGTGATGAACAAATATCACGAGAGCTGCTAGGGTTACAATGAATAATCTTCTCGATATGATAACATTTATAGTGTAAACCCTATGTCTGTGTTTATATACTACACAGTTACAAGATAATCGCTAATTGATATGAAATATAATTCTTCTTCCTAAAATATATCAATCAGATATCTTTTCTTCCAAGTATTCCATTCTTCACGGAACTCCTTCTTCATGCATATCTCTTCTTATGTTTATCTCGATCTTCTTTCCTTTAATCAGCTACTTTCCTTATCTAATCGTCCTTCAGCACTTAAGTTCTGATATCCAACTTCTGATGATTATCTTCTGATAATATAAGTACTGATATCCTTAAGTCCTGACTTTCAGTATAAGTACTGATTCCCAGTTAAGTACTGATTTGTCCTATTAAGTAAGATCTGAAAACTAAACATAAATCATATTAGCCATGAAATTATCAAATATATCTAACAATGTGGTTGAAAGTGTGTCCGTTAAGTTGGTTCCAAGTAGAGTGAAGGTAACATCATGATAATATATCCTGATTTCTGTGTAAGAGACAACCCAGGCTCTGACTATTTTTTCAGCTAACTGTTAAAAGTATTCTTCATCTGAGATGCACCAATTCAGTGGCAGAAAATCAGATTGATCATAAGAATTCCAGATAGCCCTTTCAGTAACTTGCAGTTTCTTTGGTTTTCTTCTAACAGATTTGTAATGAGTTTTGACTAGTGGCTTAAATGAGGGTAGGTTTTTGATTTTCTTCAAGGTTGATTGGCCGGATGTGATTGGTATTTTGAGTAGGGTAGTTGTAGTTGGTTTGTAGAAGAACTTGGGCTTTGAGGTCAAGGATAGTTGAATGTTTGAGCCTATAGGTTTGGTGGTTTGAGCATGTTGGATTTGGATTGTTTGGACATTTTTCTTGGTTCTTGAATCATCCTCCGTCTTCTTTCTTCTCTTCTCATCTCCTTTCTTCTCATCATTTCCATTCTTCTTAGCAGCTTCCTTGCTGCGAGTTGCCTTGGAGGATTGACTTGAATTTGAGCCAAAAGGTTTTTGATCATCTTTCTTCTGCTCATCATCATCCAAATTATCCCTATTGATTTGAGCAAATTGGCTTCAAGATTCCTCAGATATCTCCCCAACAACTTAATCATTTCTTCATCTTTAACAGTCTGGTAATGCTTTGTCTTCAAGTCAGTCTCCAGGGTCATAATGAGATTTTTATTTGCCATGACACATTTCTTAGGAATTAGGAAGTGTTTTCAATGTTTGGTGGTTGGACAGATATATGCTACTCCCTTGCTTGGCTGTAAGTATGCTTCTGGAAAAGAAGCTACTTGAGCTTTCTTCAATTCAGTTAGCAAGAAAGTGTCTTCTTGAATCACTATGTGAACTTTGTTTATCAGAATGTCCAACTTAGATGTCCTTCTAGTTATGAGATAGTTAAGGGAAACCTGTATACAACTGTCTACCACTGAGTCATTTATGTTGACCACAATCCGTCTCTCTTGAAAATTGTCCTTAGTCACCAAAATCACCCTTATAGAATTTATTATTTTTTCCAAAGCTTTCTTGTAAGTGAAGAAATTGTTGTATAGAGAAGCCCTAAGAGCCTTGAGCAATTCATCAAATTCCCTGCTTAAACTAGGTCCCCCAGCTGCTTTGATAAGCCTCTCCATTCTAACATCAACTTCTTCAGATTTAGCAGCTTGAACTTGAACAACTTGGTTGATTGATCTTAATAACCTAGCATCTATCTCCCGCTTAGTCTTGTTGGCAGGCATGATAAGAGGTGTATGAATTTCAGGCCTCACAGCTTCTGGAAGTGCAGGCAGGGGAATGTTGAGTGCACCCATAATGGCTCCCAAAGACACTGAATTTTGCATTTGTAAGGCTTGGGAGAGTCCACCAAGGTCTGGATATCATCCTGTTGACTTGCTACCATTACCGTGAGTTGGAAGACTTAGGTTGTTAAAGATTCATTTGCTGATTGGAGAGTGGAGACTCTATTTTGGAGAGCTTGGATCTGTAAGTTTATTGATGTAGAGATGGGTTGTTGAGAGTTTGAAGAAATTGAGGTATCAAATGTGGCTTCTTTCCATAAAAAGAGCAGATGGCTCATACCTGCTTTGATGAAGTTGGTCTATCTTGAGTCTGGTTTAATTAGACTTGGAGATGTGTTGTTGAACCACTTCATGTAAAGCCACAAAGGATTGCCTCAGATTTTTGACATTTGTAGCTACTGAAGTCAGATCAAATCTTGCCATCTGGTCAGCAAAATGTTGAAATTTTGATTGAATCTTGAATTGTGAAGGAATGATTTCATTATCATCTCTCTATGGAAAGACATAAGTAGAGATGAAGATATGGTGGTTTAACTGCAACAATTTTTAAGAAGTGATGCTTTAAAACCAATTGAATTCTTTCACAAGATTATGATAGTGTTGGTCGAGACAATGTGTTGGTTATCAGAAGTTGAACAAGTTAACTAATAAGAACAAGTGTATATTGTCAAGGATAGATGAATTGTTAATTAGAGAGCTTGAATTGAAACATGAATTAGAAGAATTCTAGAATAATTTGTAATGGTACTCATTAGTGATATTCTGTTATAATCGGAAGATATGAGAAAAGGTATGGTATAATATGAATTGTTCGCTATAATCTTCAGTTGAACTAAAAATATGGGTTGTACTGGTTAGTATTATATGTGATAGGGAAATGGTGAGTTTAGAAGGTGGCAGTTGATTGGTACACTTGTGGATTGATTGTTGGTTGTTTGATTGATTGTCGGTGCCGGCTTGAGTTCGACTAGTAGTCAATAATATAAAGGAGATGCTGCCCAAATTTTCGGAAAATATCCTACTTCTAAAGATAGAAAATATACTTCCGTGTGTTATTAATATTCCTGTTGATACTTCAAATAATAGTGATCTCGGTTCTTGAAAGAGGTTGTTACCGCCAATCTGACTATATATAATTGGTCTTTGATTTCATTTATCTAGTCATCACTTGGTGCAATTGATCAATTAAGTGAGTTAATTGTTAATTTTACCAATTAATGGTCAGTTAGATGGAAATTGATTCCAATTAGATTAAGTCAAATTTTGGTGTGAATTTCAAATCCGAAATCAAAGCAATGAGGAATTTGGAGAAAGTAAGGACACCAGTAAAATTCAGAAATTGCTGCAAGTGTGTGAGGCTTTACTTGGATAAATAAGTCCTTTGTAATGGGCAAGAGAAATTAAAAGTTATTTATATGGACAAATGAGAAGAAGGAGAACTAAAGATTTAATATAGAGCAAAGAGCAAAGAGAAGGAAGGGAGGAAATGAAGAAGGGAGTTGGAATAAAGAAGAGATTAGTAACTACACCAATATGGATTTTGTTAGACAATGAAGGAGATTTTATCATCTGTAATAAGGTTTTATTTTAGGATTTGAAGGTATACCGATATAGAACGCTGATGTAATGAGAACTACCTCAAAATACCAGAAAACTCGCAAATACAAGTATTCAGTGTGTGACAGAAATTAATAATGATAATAACCTATAGAAGTTGAAAGATTTCAATCCAGAGTTAGCCACAGAAATGGTTTATTTGATGAAGAACCAAACAGTACTATTGGAAGACTCACTTATGTTAAGAAGAAATAATGAACTATGAGAATGAAGAACATAGACAAGGAAGAAAGTGGAATCAAAAGGATGATAAAGAAACATTAGAAGATGCTATGAAATAGGTAAGACATGGGTATTATGTGGGACAGAAGTAAAGTAAATGATTGATGAAATATTAGTAAATTGAGATAGGGAATGCATCCCAGGAGTATATACCGAGGGCTAAGAGAAAATATCTAGTGACCAGGAATGAAAAGAAAAGGGGGAAAGCGTTAATTAATCTTTATTGATAGATTATACAAACCTAGTCATTCTTTTTATTCATAAGCAGTTTATCCAATAAGTGGGTTATAAGTTGTTGCTTGAAGAAATTGTGGTACATCATCAGATCCAGGGAAATGACCAATATTATTTGATTTGAGATTTGACAGGAGTATTCTGAATACAATGAATTATATCGAACCGGAATAATATATACCACTCCTAGATGAATGTGGATTAAATAAAGCAGAACTAAAAGATAGGGATTTGGCTCAATATCGCTAACTCAAGGGATTCAAGTTACTCTAAGAATATGATACAAGACATAGATGTCAAAGAAGACTTTCTGATAATATGGCATACAGAAAGAATAAGCGTTATATGTGACTAGACATTAAGAAAGAGCATTGCAGCCAGTTTCGTATGAGAACTCCCTAGAACCAAAATAAATGATAATATGGGCTAGAATATGTGGATGGTACCTCCATATTAGTATATTTCTTATAAATAGTAAGGGATTGTCGCTCGGCAGTTATGCTCGATTAAGATTCAAAGAAATTAAGATATGATGATAAGTTTGTGCGTCAATCATATACAGTCGAGATTTTCTCGTTAATTCTTAATTCTAAAGTAATTTCAAGAACGTTAGAAATCGAATGCGCCGGGGTTTCTGTATATCATTCGTAGATGGATAAGAAGATTGAGGGAACGATTAAAGAGCCTCGAATGCTCTTTGAAGAGATTACAAACTAGGTTAACTAAAAAGAGAAACATGTGGGAATGAGGTTCAATACCCAGTAACTATTGGAAACGTTCATGAGCACGAATTAATAGGATTAGAAAGAAAAGAGAATTAATATGCATTATGCTGGTCCTTTTGAGACCGTAAGATAGACGGGAAAATTGTGAGTGAGTTGGCTTCACCACCACACGTATAGTAGATTAAAAGGGTATTTATATGTGTATACTTAGGAAAAGTAAATTAGCTCCATTATATATATGGAGACTTGAGTGGAGTTATATGTGCAACTAATAGAATATGATGTCAGCAAAAGGCTGTTGAGTAATGATTGATGTTGCGAGTTAAAGTTTATGAAAAGTTGTAAGGTTGAGGGATCAACCTGAGAAAATTGAAATGAGATACTTAAATGTATCATTATCTGATCCTTAGTGTGATTCTGAGGACAGAATCCTTTTAAGGGGGGAAGGATGTAATATCCAGGACATAGCGTGTAATTATTTTTATCAATAAATAATTATTATGTGATTTTTGGAGAATTATCTGATGATTGGTGTTGATATGTGGATATTTATATGTGGTAAAGTATATGTATGTTAATTTTATTATGTACAGAATAAAGTATAGATAATTATGGTATTTTTCTAGTAATTTTTGAAGTGTTATATGATTTTATAATGATTTATGAATTTATTAATTATTTTCTGAATAATTACAAAACTATTTTATAAAATCGGGAATCGTCCAACTTCAACCATTTTTAGGTTTTTACAACCCGAAACTCTTCGTAAACTCCTTCATAACCTAATTTGATAATTCCGGACATTTTCCGTGTTTTGACTTTTTCAATCCAGAGTACGGTTTGACCAGTATGCGTCCCGGCACAAAATTTTCAATACAATAATCATTTCGATAGATCAGTAAAAACCCGTATTCTTGAAAGACGAGATATTATTACATTATTTTTCTATAAAGTGTTTGTAAGAAGCCCGGTTTGGATAATTATCCAATACGGGTATCAAATCGGATCGTTTTTGCAGTTACTTAGCGGCTAAGTAACTTAGTTTTCGATCCAAAACGATCTGACGGGTATTAATATTCCATAAATATAAATAGCCCTTTTCTTATTTCATTTTATTCGTATAATCATAATCGACCAGTAAAAAACGATAAAATACAGAGAAAACCGTAATAAATCATCACGTTCTTCATAATCAAACTCACAAACGAAGGCGTTATCGAATTCAGAATCAAGCGTTCTATATACCGAATCGAAGCTCTCTAAAAGCTCTTTCTGAATCAATCATTACTTTTGGCGTAGAAATCAAGGTTATTTTCTTATTTATTTTGATTCGAATTATTTAATGATTCAAAGAGGAATTTTTGATGTTGATGTTGTTTATATGAATTAATGCTTGAATCGTGTAGATAATTATATCCTGGTCAATTTTGTATATTATACGTTGAATTTGGAGTTCAATAACGTATAAAAATTGAGGTTTAATTCTTGAAATTTTAAAATTAGGGTTTTTAATTTTTTTTGAATGTTCTTAATTCGATTTGGGGATTACATTTCTGTTAATTCTGGGTTTGATTGATCATTACCAGCCTGTAGATCGTGTCAAAACGAAGTGATTCATGTGTTCAATTTCTATGTTTGATCCCTGTGATGCCTCGCCGTAAAAGCTCGAACCCCTACCGGTTTTAATGGCTTTTTCGCTGGAAAACACGACCCTGGGGTTATGAGCAAGAACAGAATGCAACTATGAGCTTCTGGGAGGATCATGGGTTTATTGGTATAAAGATTCAAGTTAAACGATTCGTGGATTTGTTCGAATTAGACTCGCCGGATTCCACTTTTCCGGTGGTTTCTTCAACTGTTGGGTGACCCGATCGGGTCGATTTTGACCCGGGGTTTGACCCGGTTTTGATCCAAAAAATTTCAAAATCAATTCACAAAACTTGTTTTTGCAATTCAGTCACTAGAGTTTTTACAAATGTTAAATTCTGTTTATAAAATTTATAAAAACAATATTTATGTTTATAATTATTTTCAGAAATTGTTTTAATTATTTTAAAAATTCCAAAATTCATTATTTTTTTCTGAAAAATTATTTTTAATTTAAAAATAAATTTTAAATTACTTAATCAATTAATTTTAGTTGATAATTAATTATTTAATTAGTGAATTAATTTAAATATTAATTGATTAAATAATTTAATTAGTTATTAATTAATTTTTATTGATTATTTAATTAGATTTAATTATTTATTTGGATTTAAAAATTCCGAAAAATAGTTTCGAGTTTTAAAATATTTTAAATTATTTTCAAGGCTTGATAATTATTATTAAATTATTTTAAAGTCAGATTCGGGCGTTCGAACCCTGTTATTTAATTATAAAATGATTCGGAGACTCGTTTTAATTCCGAAAAATGTTCAAAAATTTGTATTAAATACCTGGAAAATCATTCTAAGCCCGAATTTTCTTTGGAAAATTATTTTGATCGAATCTCTTATATGCTATGTGATATATGTGATCAGATTGATGTATATTACGACTATATGTGCATTGTTTGATGGTTTTTGCGGTAACTTTCAATCCGTAAATCGGATTTGGGTAAAACGAAGGGTAGATAAAAGCTTATGACGACTATGTGACGATTAGAATAATATGAGATTAAATATTGATAAATACTTGTGATTCCTAGTAGAGTAAGCGAGGCATAGAAAAAGAAAGCCAGTGATCAGTAAATAGAACTGAGCCTAGAAAAAGAAAGCAATTGATCGATGAATAGAAGCAAGACGTAGAAAAAGAAGGAAAATGATTGATGAATAGAACTGTTAGATGAGTACAAGTAAAGTTGGAAATCATCCGTGATAAGGCAAGTACTTCTGAACCTTTCTTCGAGATATATTGCAAATATTTCTGAACTTTCTCATAACATGTTGTTAATATTCAAAATAAGTCATGTTTTATATTGCAAGCATTTTAAACTATTCAACCTTGAACCCTGATCATATCATTGAACTTGAGTTGTAAGCTTTATTTCTTGTAAACCATCGACGGTTGATTTCCTAGATATTAAATCATACCAATACAATATTAATCCACAAATACATACACACCATAAACCAAATACTGAAATAGAATTACTTGAGCATACAAAAACGTATATACCAGATAATATCCTATGACATCAGAGACCTATACCCTATGTTATCATTGAAACATCATTCATTAGATACCTGATTCTTCAACAGGCTTGAAGCCGTTCTTCATATATACACCTTGAAATACCCCAGTGATACTCATGAAATGTCCTATGCTCCGAGATAAATGCTTTATCAATGTTAATTATGATTCTCTTTTATTGACTTACAATGGTTATCATATTGAATCATTTTAGAATTGGATGGTTTTATAAATGTGGACCAGATTCATGGTCATATTAGGCCAATGTGTGCCTTGGATCGAATATATAGAGCAGAGTTGTGTGCCTTTCTCGAGGTTAGTGCATGACTGATCAGCAGCCTAACCTTGGTTTTTAAAAATGAAAAGTGAATATCCAATTCTAATCATTGCTTATCCAGAAACTTGATTCTTCTGAATCATTTTAATTGATCATTGTTTAACCTCAGTTATTGCTATTATGACTTGCTGAGCTAGTTAGCTCACCCTTGCAAAACTTTTTATGTTTGCAACAGTTGAAAAGGAAATTTATGGTAACGAGGATTCCCAGTCCATTGTGCGAGCTAGGATTCCAGGTTAAGTTGGATCGAGCTAGCATGAGCTTTATATTGTAGATGAGTTATACAAGGTTGTAAGAATGATATCATTATCATTTATAAGTTGATCTAGTTAGGATTTGGTACGATGTAATAAAATTTAAGGTTTTGGCTTGTTTTCATACTTTAACCTGTTGCGATCCGTGATTGTGTAAAGAAGGGTCAATGCATTAATATTTTATATACAGGTTTATATATTGTGTGTGTGTTGTGAATCCCAAAATTCTGACCCGGGTTTGGAGTGCGTCACAACAACAGTTAACCATGGTTACTTTCTTACCTTAGTTAGCTTGCATGGTTAGGATGGCTTGATACATTTTATTTATTCGCTTACGCGTTCGCTTATTCTTTTTCGTAAAAAATCTTCATAAGCGGTTCGCGAGGTAAATCTTTTCTTATACATCTTTTATGCTTTGAAGCCTTGTATTTGGGTTTGAATTTGTAGGATTTTAGATTCGTAATTATATTGTGATTCTCGTATTCCTTGACGGTTCGTAGATACGGTCATTTTTCAAAGTTCATTTTTTCCGAAAACTAATAGCGTTTAGATACACTTTTTTGGTACGTATAATCATGTTGTCGACTCGGAAACTAAATTTCCCATACATAACAGAGTGTGGACTAAAAAAATTTCCCCGATTGTTAGGGTTACTATTTATTAATCATTTTACAATGTCTTAAAAATTCGAGTTATTACAATCAACTTCCAAATCGATCAGTTCAGTGCAAGTATAAATTTCACTGAGTGATATAAACTTCACAGGTTTCTTGTCGTCAGAACTGAAACTTGACATTTTGGAATCCGGGGTCTCATCACTGCCAGTAACTTGACTGTCCTGATCTATTTCAGTGCTAGAATTTGTCATACCGGTGCTTGACATATTGATGCTATTTGTATTTTTCTCATTATCATTCCCTTCCTCAAGGCTCGATGTTCCCCTTTCAATATCAACATCACTGCTCTCACCTGGATGATTTGTGAATACAGAGAAATTCCCAGTTTGCATCGATTGTTAGTCATTATTCTCACCCCAAATCAATGATTTTTTCCTCCTCGAAGACCATATCTCAACTTATGCATATTCTTCTTGTCACCGGATCGAATAGTCTATATGCTTTTATGCCCAGTTCCTTTCCAAGATGAATCACAGGCCTACTTCTATCACCAAGTTTGTTCAAAATGATACATGGTTCTTTCATGTGGGCTATGCATCCAAATACCCGAATATGATCAACGTGAGGCTTTTTCCCTGACCAAGCTTCATATGAAGTAACACCTGTCACAGCCTGTGTTGGAAGTCTATTCCATAAATATGTGGAGTGTCGGATGACCTGTCCTAAAAAATATTTAGGCATTTTCATCTCTTTTAACAAGCTTCGTGACATCTCAATCAGCGTTCTATTTCTCCGTTCTATTACACCATTTTGCTGAGGTGAGTATGGGACATAAATTTTTTTATTGGTCTAAGCATCTTCACAATATTTGGCATATTCCTTCGATGTGAATTCTCTACCGTTGTCCATTCTGAGAGTTCTTATCTTTTTCCCTGGACTATTATCAACCATCACACGATATTTTTTAAAAGTATCGAGTGTTTTACTTTTGTTTTTGAGAAGATAGGTCCAGATAACATGACTATAATCGTCTATTAAAACAAAGATATACTTATTACCTCTAGGAGTGCATGGCGTTATTGGACCGCATAGCTCGCCATGAACAAGTTCAAATGGTGCTATTGTAGAGAATCTCGATTGGTTAGGGAACGTCTTCCTGATCTATTTTGACATGAGGCAACTGGTGCAAACATTGTTTGGTTGATTAATGGCATGCCTCTCATGTACCATACTGATCGTGGACATAATCTTTAAATCCTTAAAGTTGACATCTCCCATGAAGGAATTCCAGAGCCAACTCTTGCATTCATAGTGCACCATTAAGCATGCTACGTCACCACTAGAGATTATAGTTTTATACAATCTGTTCACG